>NW_027455816.1:0-365000 GCF_040206685.1 Ascaphus truei
GTGTCGCACCCCCCCACACACACACAGTGTCCCCCCCCCCCCACACTCAGTGTCCCCCCCCCCCCACACTCAGTGTCCCCCCCCCCCCCCCCCACACACTCAGTGTCCCCCCCCCCACACACTCAGTGTCCCCCCCCACACAGTGTCCCCCCCGCCCACACACACACACAGTGTCCCCCCCCCCCACACACACACACAGTGTCCCCCCCCCCACACACACACACAGTGTCCCCCCCCCCACACACACACACACAGTGTCCCCCCCCCCACACACCACACACACAGTGCCCCCCCCCCCACACACACACACACAGTGTCCCCCCCCCACACCACATACAGTGTCACACACACACAGTGTCACACACGACACACACACACACACACACACAGTGTCCCCCCCCCCCCCCCCCCCACACACACACACACACACACACACACACACACACACACACACACACACACACACACACACACACCACACACACACTGTCACACACAGTGTCACACACAGTGACACACACACACACACACACACAGTGACGCACGCACACACACACACACACACCACAGTGTTCCCCCCACCCCACACACACACACAGTGCCCCCCCCCCCCCCACACACACACACACACACAGTGACGCACACACACACAGTGACGCACACACACACAGTGACGCACACACACACACAGTGACGCACACACACAGTGACGCACACACACACACACACACACACACACACACACACACACACAGTGACACACACACACACACACACACACAGTGACACACACACACACCACACACACAGTGACACACACACACACACACACCACACACACACACACACACAGTGACATACACACACACAGATATGTTACCTCTCCTTCCGGGCGCCGCCATCTTAGGCACTCGGCGCCGCGAGGCAGCTGCAGGCTGCCTGTCCACTGACTGTCCCCCCGCCCGGGAGGGAGGGGAGTGAGCGCCGGGGAGGGAGGGGAGTGAGCGCCGGGGAGGGAGGGGAGTGAGCGCCGGGGAGGGAGGTGAGTGATCGCCGGGGAGGGAGGTGAGTAATCGCCGGGGAGGGAGGTGAGTGATCGCCGGGGAGGAGGTGAGTGATCGCCGGGGGAGGGAGGTGAGTGATCGCCGGGGAGGGAGGTGAGTGATCGCCGGGGAGGGAGGTGAGTGATCGCCGGGGAGGGAGGTGATTGATCGCCGGGGAGGGAGGTGATTGATCGCCGGGGAGGGAGGTGATTGATCGCCGGGGAGGGAGGTGATTGATCGCCGGGGAGGGAGGTGAGTGATCGCCGGGGAGGGGGAGGTGAGTGATCGCCGGGGAGGGAGGTGAGTGATCGCCGGGGAGGGAGGTGAGTGATCGCCGGGGAGGGAGGTGAGTGATCGCCGGGGAGGGAGGTGAGTGATCGCCGGGGAGGAGGTGAGTGAGCGCCGGGGAGGAGGTGAGTGAGCGCCGGGGAGGGAGGTGAGTGAGCGCCGGGGAGGGAGCGGGACATTGTATAATGTCAATGTAAGGTACATGTAAGTTGGTGTGGCGCCATTTTAGAAAGTTAATAAAGAGTGCGTAGGGTGAAGGTACGTGCGGCCATTTGTGTAATAGAAATTAAAACTGCGCACGCCATTATTTTAATATATATTTATTGTAATAAATGTGTTTTTAGTAAGGCATAAAGGTAGAGTGCAGGGCTACAGGGAGTGTTCATCGTGCGTGGGTAGTGTCGTCGTGTGTCGTGCGCGTTTGTCCGGCCATGTGCACAGGGGGAGTAAGCATGAGTGTTACCTACAGGGGAGTAAGCAGGGGTGACAGCATGACTGTGAGTTGTGGGATGACTGTGTGGTCAGTGTGAGTGTGTGGGTTGACAGTGAGTGTGTGTGTGCGTGTACACAGGGGTGACAGCATGACTGTGAGTTGTGGGATGACTGTGTGTGTGTGTGAGTGTGAGTGTGTGTTGTAAACTTACCAAGGACTCCGCAGGGGTCTGTGGGCGTATGCTGTCAGTGCACGTGTGTGAGAGTGAAGTAGGTGTGTGTCAGTGATGTCACTGTAACTTTTGGCCAATGAGAGTCGTGTGGGAGGTGTGTCACAGTGGGGCGTACCTCTTGGCCAATGAGAGTCGGGGTGGCCACGGACCAATCAGATTCACCACAGCTAGTACCAACCTTTCGATTTTATATATTAAAGATCATTCTTCCTGGCAATGCACAGGTTATTAAGAATCTACTATTAGTGTTAGGGACCCTTGAGATGTGGTCTGCCGTGCAGTGGCTCAGGGGCTACAACAATTTGGCCAAAATGTTAAACTAAAAGACCATTTTATTTAATAGATATTTATACATATATATATTTAGGCACTGTACCGTGTATGAGTTTCACTGGATGTGCACTGAGCTCTGTCTGTGTTTTATGTTCTGTCTCTGGTTTTAAACTCTCTATTACATTACCATATTTTCTTATTTGTGACAGCTTGGTATAGAGTAACTGTTTTCCCCTCACGAGCACTGGGTGCCTGTGCTCTGCCCGGATGTTTCTGTTTTTTTATTATATACACACAACACCTTTGTATTCATGAGTATTACAGGGGTAGACAAAAATGTTAACTTGGTGGCCAGCTAGATTTTTTAGGAGCGAAAGTTTTGTTGGGGGAGGGTTGCACGGCATGCACGTGTTCCAGCCTTTCTTTCCCCACCCCGCTCGCTTATCTTTGGCTACTAAAAATGATTTCTCCCCCGTGACCTCTTGGAGAGCAGAGGCAGACACAGTGCTGGAGCGCTCCTCCTCTCTTTCCCAGCCATCGCATGACCTCTGACACCCCCTCTCCGGTTCCGCCCCCTGCACCTCTGCTGCTCTACACGCTGTTGAGTGACCTGCCGGTCACCACCCAATCCTGCTTTAATTTTGCGTTTATAAAATAGGTGCGCTGTCACTGACTTACTCTGCAAAACACGGGGGCCAGGGACATGTATGTATGGATGGATGGATGTATGCATTCTTAGCACTAGTGATGTACCGGGTAATTACCCGGTACCCGGCACTTTTACAGATACCTGGAAATTACCCCGACCCGGCAGCAGGGGGCTGGAACTGGCGCCGGGAAATGTTCGCGCTCTGCTCCCTCAGTCCTCCTCCTCGGCAGGAGCCGAGCAGCAGAAGACTTACCTGCAGCCGGCGGAAGACTGCTGCGGAGGGTGAGGAGGACAACGGCGACATCGTGGGGCAGCGGCAGACATTCCGGATGCAGAAGGACGTCCTTGTTGTGCCGGTGGGAGCCAGAAACATGACCAGAGCATGAGTGTTACTATTGGACAGCCGGCTCCTCCCAGCCTGTCCAATAGCTGTGATGTGTTCCGCTGCTCCCACTGGCTCAACAAGGACGTCCTGCAACCGCCACCAGGATGTCTGCCGCTGCTCCCACTGGCTCAACAAGGACGTCCTGCAACCGCCACCAGGATGTCTGCCGCTGCTCCCACTGGCTCAACAAGGACGTCCTGCAACCGCCACCAGGATGTCTGCCGCTGCTCCCACGATGTCGCCGTGGTCGCCCTCCGTAACTGTCTTCCTCACCCTCCGCCGCCGGCTGCAGGTAACTGAATGCTACAAGGCCGGGTACCCGCATTTTCCCCAGGTACACGGTATTTGTCAATTTAGAGGATTCAGTACAACACTACTTAACACTTTCACGAGAGACAATACAGTACATAGAATTATAGTAAAATAAGTGCAACAAATAAGCTCGGACAAGAGGAACGGGAATCCCTGCCCGGGTAGCTTGCAATCTAAGGGGTATGATGGGAAACATACAGAGACATCAGGTGAAGGGATAAGTTTAGTAGGTGACAGTCAATGGTAGGAGTGACTGGCTGTGGGAAAGTAGCCATGAGTCTAGGCTAATGAAATGCTTAATTTAAGAGACATGCTAAGGTCAGTTTTAAAGGCGGGGAGAGAAGGTGCGTGGCGTAAACAAAGTATGAGGGAGCGCCACAGGTCAGGGGCATTGAGGTGAAAATGGTTTAATGTGGAAGAGCCCAGTAGAGATTAAAGGGGTGGAGAGGAGACAGTTATGGGAAGTGCGCATGAGACGAGCAGGGGCATAGCGAGAGATCAGAGATGATATGTAGGAAGGAGCAGATGAGTGGAGAGTGTGAAGGTGAGGAGGAGAACTTTGTCGGTGATCCGAAACTTGATGGGAAGCCAGGACAGGGATTTAAGGAGGAGATGAGCAGAGACTTGTGGGAGAAACTTAAATCTGAGCCAGGGAGGCCTGTTAGCAGTATGTTACAATAATCCAGGCGGGAGGCTAAGGACATGCGTTAGCATAGCGTGACAGAGGAAAGAGTGTATCTTAGTAATAACTGCTAACGGGGTGCTGTTACTCCACTCTCTGCTGCTGCTAACGGGGTGCTGTTACTCCTCTCTTTGCTGCTGCTAACGGGGTGCTGTTACTCCTCTCTCTCTGCTGCTAACGGGGTGCTGTTACTCCACTCTCTGCTGCTGCTAACGGGGTGCTGTTACTCCACTCTCTGCTGCTGCTAACGGGGTGCTGTTACTCCTCTCTCTCTGCTGCTAACGGGGTGCTGTTACTCCACTCTCTGCTGCTGCTAACGGGGTGCTGTTACTCCTCTCTCTCTGCTGCTAACGGGGTGCTGTTACTCCACTCTCTGCTGCTGCTAACGGGGTGCTGTTACTCCTCTCTCTCTGCTGCTAACGGGGTGCTGTTACTCCTCTCTTTGCTGCTGCTAACTGGGTGCTGTTACTCCTCTCTCTGCTGCTGCTAACGGGGTGCTGTTACTCCTCGCTGCTGCTGCTAACGGGGTGCTGTTACTCCTCTCTCTGCTGCTGCTAACGGGGTGCTGTTACTCCTCGCTGCTGCTGCTAACGGGGTGTTGTTACTCCTCTCTGCTGCTGCTAACGGGGTGCTGTTACTCCTCTCTCTGCTGCTGCTAACGGGGTGCTGTTACTCCTCTCTCTGCTGCTGCCAACGGGGTGCTGTTACTCCTCTCTCTGCTGCTGCTAACGGGGTGCTGTTACTCCTCTCTCTGCTGCTGCTAACGGGGTGCTGTTACTCCTCTCTCTGCTGCTGCTAACGGGGTGCTGTTACTCCTCTCTCTGCTGCTGCTAACGGGGTGCTGTTACTCCACTCTCTGCTGCTGCTAACGGGGTGCTGTTACTCCACTCTCTGCTGCTGCTAACGGGGTGCTGTTACTCCTCTCTGCTGCTGCTAACGGGGTGCTGTTACTCCACTCTCTGCTGCTGCTAACGGGGTGCTGTTACTCCTCTCTGCTGCTGCTAACGGGTGCTGTTACTCCTCTCTGCTGCTGCTAACGGAGTGCTGTTACTCCACTCTCTCTGCTGCTAACGGGGTGCTGTTACTCCACTCTCTGCTGCTGCTAACGGGGTGCTGTTACTCCACTCTCTGCTGCTAACGGGGTGCTATTACTCCTCTCTGCTGCTAACGGGGTGCTGTTACTCCTCTCTGCTGCTAACGGGGTGCTGTTACTCCTCTCTGCTGCTAACGGGGTGCTGTTACTCCTCTCTCTGCTGCTGCTAACGGGGTGCTGTTACTCCACTCTCTGCTGCTGCTAACGGGGTGCTGTTACTCCTCTCTCTGCTGCTAACGGGGTGCTGTTACTCCTCTCTCTGCTGCAGCTAACGGGGTGCTGTTACTCCTCTTTTCTGCTGCTAACGGGGTGCTGTTACTCCGCTCTCTGCTGCTAACGGGGTGCTGTTACTCCTCTCTCTGCTGCTAACGGGGTGCTGTTACTCCTCTCTGCTGCTGCTAACGGGGTGCTGTTACTCCTCTCTGCTGCTGCTAACGGGGTGCTGTTACTCCTCTTTCTGCTGCTAACGGGGTGCTGTTACTCCAGTCTGCTGCTGCTAACGGGGTGCTGTTACTCCTCTCTGCTGCTAACGGGGTGCTGTTACTCCTCTCTCTGCTGCTAACGGGGTGCTGTTACTCCTCTCTCTGCTGCTGCTAACGGGGTGCTGTTACTCCTCTCTCTGCTGCTGCTAACGGGGTGCTGTTACTCCACTCTCTGCTGCTAACGGGGTGCTGTTACTCCTCTCTGCTGCTGCTAACGGGGTGCTGTTACTCCTCCCTTCTGCTAACGGGGTGCTGTTACTCCTCTTTTCTGCTGCTAACGGGGTGCTGTTACTCCTCTCTGCTGCTAACGGGGTGCTGTTACTCCTCTCTCTGCTGCTAAAGGGGTGTTGTTACTCCTCTCTGCTGCTGCTAACGGGGTGCTGTTACTCCTCTCTGCTGCTGCTAACGGGGTGCTGTTACTCCTCTCTGCTGCTGCTAACGGGGTGCTGTTACTCCTCTCTGCTGCTGCTAACGGGGTGCTGTTACTCCTCTCTCTGCTGCTAACGGGGTGCTGTTACTCCTCTCTCTGCTGCTAACGGGGTGCTGTTACTCCTCTCTGCTGCTAACGGGGTGCTGTTACTCCTCTCTGCTGCTAACGGGGTGCTGTTACTCCTCTCTGCTGCTAATGGGGTGCTGTTACTCCTCTCTGCTGCTAACGGGGTGCTGTTACTCCTCTCTGCTGCTAACGGGGTGCTGTTACTCCTCTCTGCTGCTAACGGGGTGCTGTTACTCCTCTCTGCTGCTAACAGGGTGCTGTTACTCCTCTCTGCTGCTAACAGGGTGCTGTTACTCCTCTCTGCTGCTAACGGGGTGCTGTTACTCCTCCCTTCTGCTGCTAACGGGGTGCTGTTACTCCTCTCTGCTGCTGCTAACGGGGTGCTGTTACTCCTCTCTGCTGCTGCCAACGGGGTGCTGTTACTCCTCTCTGCTGCTGCTAACGGGGTGCTGTTACTCCTCTCTGCTGCTGCTAACGGGGTGCTGTTACTCCTCTCTCTGCTGCTGCTAACGGGGTGCTGTTACTCCTCTCTCTGCTGCTGCTAACGGGGTGCTGTTACTCCTCTCTCTGCTGCTGCTAACGGGGTGCTGTTACTCCTCTCTCTGCTGCTGCTAACGGGGTGCTGTTACTCCTCTCTCTGCTGCTGCTAACGGGGTGCTGTTACTCCTCTCTGCTGCTAACGGGGTGCTGTTACTCCTCTCTGCTGCTAACGGGGTGCTGTTACTCCTCTCTGCTGCTTACGGGATGCTGTTACTCCTCTCTCTGCTGCTGCTGCTAACGGGGTGCTGTTACTCCTCTCTCTGCTACTGCTGCTAACGGGGTGCTGTTACTCCTCTCTCTGCTGCTGCTGCTAACGGGGTGCTGTTACTCCTCTCTCTGCTGCTGCTGCTGCTTACGGGGTACTGTTACTCCTCGCTGCTGCTAACGGGGTGCTGTTACTCCTCTGTGCTGCTAACGGGGTGCTGTTACTCCTCTGTGCTGCTAACGGGGTGCTGTTACTCCTCTCTGCTGCTAACGGGGTGCTGTTACTCCTCTCTGCTGCTAACGGGGTGCTGTTACTCCTCTCTGCTGCTAACAGGGTGCTGTTACTCCTCGCTGCTGCTTACGGGGTGCGGTTACTCCTCTCTCTGCTGCTGCTGCTAACGGGGTACTGTTACTCCTCGCTGCTGCTTACGGGGTGCGGTTACTCCTCTCTCTGCTGCTGCAGCTAACGGGGTGCTGTTACTCCTCAGTGATGGTCGCCTCTCAGGAGCAGATGCGTCTGGCGCAGCTTCCCCTTGAGCAGAGAGATTACTGCGCTCACCACCTGATCCAGTTCATGAAGTGTAAGAGAGACATGTGGCCCAACTTCCTGGCGTGTAAGCACGAGAAGCACGAGTGGGACCTGTGTGAGCACCAAGAGTGAGTATACAGTGTCCCGTGAGTGTATACCAAGAGTGCGAGAACACGTGCGCTGTGTGTATACCAAGAGTACAGGAGCATGTGTGTACCAAGAGTTTGAGCGCATGTGCTCTTTGTATACCAAGAGTGTGCAAGCACGTACGCTTTGAGTGTATACCAAGAGTGTGCATGCACGTACGCTTTGTGTGTGTGTATACTGCGAGCAGGTGCGCTGTGTGTATACCAAGAGTGCGATTGCACATACAATGTGTATACTGCAAATGTGAACATGTTCATTGTGTATATACCGCGAGCGCATGCCAGAGCGCCTGCGCTGTGTGTATACCCAGGGTGCCAGGGCGTCTGCATATGTTATCAAGTGTGTGAGCGTTCCTGCGGTGTATGTGTATACGAATTGTGTTAGCGTGTGTATACGAATTGTGTTAGCGTGTGTATACGAATTGTGTTAGCGTGTGTATACGTATTGTGTTAGCGTGTGTATACGTATTGTGTTAGCGTGTGTATACGTATTGTTAGCGTGTGTATACGTATTGTTAGCGTGTGTATACGTATTGTTAGCGTGTGTATACGTATTGTGTTAGCGTGTGTATACGTATTGTGTTAGCGTGTGTATACGTATTGTTAGCGTGTGTATACGTATTGTGTTAGCGTGTGTATACGTATTGTGTTAGCGTGTGTATACGTATTGTGTTAGAGCGCGTGTCCGTGTGTCCGTGTGTCCGTGTGTCCGTGTGTCACGGTAGCCACAGGGTTATAATATACACCAAATCATCTGGGTTGAATTGAATACGAATGTGATATAATAAAGAGATTTTATTCCTTAAAAGCCAGGTGGACACACAATGTTAAACAAATAACAAACGGAATATAGACACAAATAACAAACGGAATATAGACACAAATAACAAACGGAATATAGACACAAATAACAAACGGAATATAGACACAAATAACAAACGGAATATAGACACAAATAGCAAACGGAATATAGACACAAATAACAAACGGAATATAGACACAAATAGCAAACGGAATATAGACACAAATAACAAACGGAATATAGACACAAATAACAAACGGAATATAGACACAAATAACAAACGGAATATAGACACAAATAACAAACGGAATATAGACACAAATAACAAACGGAATATAGACACAAATAACAAACGGAATATAGACACAAATAGCAAACGGAATATAGACACAAATAGCAAACGGAATATAGACACAAATAACAAACGGAATATAGACACAAATAACAAACGGAATATAGACACAAATAACAAACGGAATATAGACACAAATAACAAACGGAATATAGACACAAATAACAAACGGAATATAGACACAAATAACAAACGGAATATAGACACAAATAACAAACGGAATATAGACACAAATAACAAACGGAATATAGACACAAATAGCAAACGGAATATAGACACAAATAGCAAACGGAATATAGACACAAATAGCAAACGGAATATAGACACAAATAACAAACGGAATATAGACACAAATAGCAAACGGAATATAGACACAAATAGCAAACGGAATATAGACACAAATAGCAAACGGAATATAGACACAAATAACAAACGGAATATAGACACAAATAGCAAACGGAATATAGACACAAATAGCAAACGGAATATAGACACAAATAACAAACGGAATATAGACACAAATAACAAACGGAATATAGACACAAATAGCAAACGGAATATAGACACAAATAGCAAACGGAATATAGACACAAATAACAAACGGAATATAGACACAAATAGCAAACGGAATATAGACACAAATAGCAAACGGAATATAGACACAAATAGCAAACGGAATATAGACACAAATAACAAACGGAATATAGACACAAATAGCAAACGGAATATAGACACAAATAACAAACGGAATATAGACACAAATAACAAACGGAATATAGACACAAATAGCAAACGGAATATAGACACAAATAACAAACGGAATATAGACACAAATAGCAAACGGAATATAGACACAAATAGCAAACGGAATATAGACACAAATAACAAACGGAATATAGACACAAATAACAAACGGAATATAGACACAAATAGCAAACGGAATATAGACACAAATAACAAACGGAATATAGACACAAATAACAAACGGAATATAGACACAAATAACAAACGGAATATAGACACAAATAACAAACGGAATATAGACACAAATAACAAACGGAATATAGACACAAATAACAAACGGAATATAGACACAAATAACAAACGGAATATAGACACAAATAACAAACGGAATATAGACACAAATAACAAACGGAATATAGACACAAATAACAAACGGAATATAGACACAAATAACAAACGGAATATAGACACAAATAACAAACGGAATATAGACACAAATAACAAACGGAATATAGACACAAATAACAAACGGAATATAGACACAAATAGCAAACGGAATATAGACACAAATAGCAAACGGAATATAGACACAAATAACAAACGGAATATAGACACAAATAACAAACGGAATATAGACACAAATAACAAACGGAATATAGACACAAATAACAAACGGAATATAGACACAAATAACAAACGGAATATAGACACAAATAACAAACGGAATATAGACACAAATAACAAACGGAATATAGACACAAATAACAAACGGAATATAGACACAAATAGCAAACGGAATATAGACACAAATAGCAAACGGAATATAGACACAAATAGCAAACGGAATATAGACACAAATAGCAAACGGAATATAGACACAAATAGCAAACGGAATATAGACACAAATAGCAAACGGAATATAGACACAAATAGCAAACGGAATATAGACACAAATAACAAACGGAATATAGACACAAATAGCAAACGGAATATAGACACAAATAACAAACGGAATATAGACACAAATAGCAAACGGAATATAGACACAAATAGCAAACGGAATATAGACACAAATAACAAACGGAATATAGACACAAATAGCAAACGGAATATAGACACAAATAACAAACGGAATATAGACACAAATAACAAACGGAATATAGACACAAATAGCAAACGGAATATAGACACAAATAGCAAACGGAATATAGACACAAATAGCAAACGGAATATAGACACAAATAACAAACGGAATATAGACACAAATAACAAACGGAATATAGACACAAATAGCAAACGGAATATAGACACAAATAGCAAACGGAATATAGACACAAATAACAAACGGAATATAGACACAAATAACAAACGGAATATAGACACAAATAACAAACGGAATATAGACACAAATAACAAACGGAATATAGACACAAATAACAAACGGAATATAGACACAAATAACAAACGGAATATAGACACAAATAACAAACGGAATATAGACACAAATAACAAACGGAATATAGACACAAATAACAAACGGAATATAGACACAAATAACAAACGGAATATAGACACAAATAACAAACGGAATATAGACACTTACTTAGGGAGGGGACCATGAAATAACCAGGATTCAGGTTAGCAGTTCATCAGGCATCAGGTATAAGAATGAAGACACGAAAGACAATGGGCATAGAGTTTGCAATCGTTTATATGGGATTTGGGCTCTATCCCTAACATTGGGACTCGGGTATTGGATGACAATTACCTGGGCCCAATTACCTTCTGCCAACTCACGAGGGAAGCAAGATAGTACCTGCCCACAGGGGGTTGGCCTTCCTCTAGTCAGAGAACCATTTCCTTAGCCCCACTCTAAAAAGCTGGCGTCTCAAAGTCTGCCTTTTGGGGAGCTGGACAGGGAAATTCTGACTTTAGGTGTGAATTATGGCACTTAATACAAGTACCCACGTCCTGCTCTTCCCCGCCCTAGAATACTTAATCGGGGTGGGGGAGCCTTTGATCAGGGTATTCCCTGTAGACACACTGTCGCCCCCTGGCCATTCACATACCTCCCAGGCCAGTAACTTTGGCGGGCTTTTCAGTGGGCAGGGATATACATTCTATATTTCACAATCTTTATACCTAAATATAATCCGTTCGGTGGGTCCGAGACGGCTGAAATTTGCCATGTCCTCATGCCGGAGGTGACTTTACATGGTGGCCAAATCTCAGCTTTGTACGACCCACCGAACCGGAGTTACGACTTTCACCTTTAATTCCCCATAGGGAACAATGGGGTTTTCTCCTCCATTGCAGTCAATGGGAAATCAGTGCATTTCACTCTGTCATTGGAGTCAATGGCAGCAACCAGACTTTAAACAGTTTAACCATTCTCCGTTCGGTTAGCCTGAGAGGGCTGGGAATGGCCATGCAGCCATGCCAGAGGGGTGACGACCTGGTGTCCGAATCCCAGTCCTCTGGCCCTCACCGAACCGGAGATAATGGTTTCAGGTTTACACAATTTTACACTTAGTGTTCTTGAAACCTAGCGGCTATTTCCCTCATGGCGGCCAATGGTGGTGACTGTAACTTTACAAATGAAATACTCTCCGTTCGGTTAGTCTGAGAGGGCTGGAAATTGCCATGCAATCATGCCGGAAACATGACTACCCGGTGGCCAAATTCCAGCTCTCCAGCTCTCACAGAACCGGATATAAGAACATCAGGTTCTGAAAATTTTACACTTGGCCATTTTAAAACATTGCGACCCTTTCTCGCGGCCATTGCCCGTCGGACCCTGTTGGGGTCGAGTTAGGGGGTCCCCACGAGCTAGGGGCAAAAATAATTTTATTGCTATCTGCCCCAGAACCGGAGCTACAAACTTTAATTGGTTTTGAACTTGACCACGACCGAGTTCCCACGGCAATTTAGCGATCAAGGCTCTGTTCATTGAAATAGTAGCGGTACTCGGATACTGCGGTTTGGCAGGCAGCCAACACGGTTATAATGTATCACCTCGTTCTTGGAAAGCGGACTCAAGCTATTTCCCACTGAAATGCGTTACGCCATTCATGTCAATGGGGAAGCTCTGCTCATCCTCTCGGGCGCCATCTGCTGGTCTTCCTAGGTATAGGGTCAAAAACCTCACAATCTCCATTAACTTCTATGGATCTCCAAAGGCGACCTATGGGCACTGCCGGCAAATGGTGGGTGAAAAGGCGGGAAGGGGAACAAAGGGCCATAAACATTCAAATACCGTTAACCCTTTCCCTCCCGACCTGATCCCATGTGTGCTTGGTGCAACCATGGTAAAAGTAAAAACACATGTAACTAGAAAAATACATTACAACCAAAGGGGAATACACATTGTACTGAGGCAGGGGAATATAAATACATTTAACCATTTTTATAGTTAACCCCTCGCCTCCCACACGATGGTAGGGGTGGCCAGCTGGGGGGTAACCCCTTCATTACCGGGCTAGCCACCCCCTCTTGTGTCTGTCTGTGTGTCTGTGTGTGCCTGTCACGGGAGACCAGGTATTTACACCTTTTATACCGGGATCATATCACTGAGGAAAACCAAGAAGTAAAACAAATTGCGATGTATTACTTTGAAACAGACGTACACACAGTGGATTACAATATACAGGAGAAAACACACTTACTGGGGGTCTGGGCTACAAACTAACCTTTCCTAGTTGAAATAGCACAGAAAACAAAGTCTTTAGGTTACCGGGAGTCACCTGCAAAAGTCCTGGAACTCAATTCAGCATGAGTTACCAGACGCCACCGCTGTATCTCTGCCGGAGCTGCCAAAACTCCCAGGGCTGTATCTCTGCCGGAGCTGCCAAAACTCCCAGGGCTGTATCTCTGCCGGAGCTGCCAAAACTCCCAGGGCTGTATCTCTGCCGGAGCTGCCAAAACTCCCAGGGCTGTATCTCTGCCGGAGCTGCCAAAACTCCCAGGGCTGTATCTCTGCCGGAGCTGCCAAAACTCCCAGGGCTGTATCTCTGCCGGAGCTGCCAAAACTCCCAGGGCTGTATCTCTGCCGGAGCTGCCAAAACTCCCAGGGCTGCATCTCTGCCGGAGCTGCCAAAACTCTCAGGGCTGTATCTCTGCCGGAGCTGCCAAAACTCCCAGGGCTGTATCTCTGCCGGAGCTGCCAAAACTCCCAGGGCTGTATCTTTGCCGGAGCTGCCAAAACTCCCAGGGCTGTATCTCTGCCGGAGCTGCCAAAACTCCCAGGGCTGTATCTCTGCCGGAGCTGCCAAAACTCCCAGGGCTGTATCTCTGCCGGAGCTGCCAAAACTCCCAGGGCTGTATCTCTGCCGGAGCTGCCAAAACTCCCAGGGCTGTATCTCTGCCGGAGCTGCCAAAACTCCCAGGGCTGTATCTCTGCCGGAGCTGCCAAAACTCCCAGGGCTGTATCTCTGCCGGAGCTGCCAAAACTCCCAGGGCTGTATCTCTGCCGGAGCTGCCAAAACTCCCAGGGCTGCATCTCTGCCGGAGCTGCCAAAACTCCCAGGGCTGCATCTCTGCCGGAGCTGCCAAAACTCCCAGGGCTGCATCTCTGCCGGAGCTGCCAAAACTCCCAGGGCTGCATCTCTGCCGGAGCTGCCAAAACTCCCAGGGCTGCATCTCTGCCGGAGCCGCCAAAACTCCCAGGGCTGTATCTCTGCCGGAGCTGCCAAAACTCCCAGGGCTGTATCTCTGCCGGAGCTGCCAAAACTCCCAGGGCTGTATCTCTGCCGGAGCTGCCAAAACTCCCAGGGCTGTATCTCTGCCGGAGCTGCCAAAACTCCCAGGGCTGCATCTCTGCCGGAGCTGCCAAAACTCCCAGGGCTGCATCTCTGCCGGAGCTGCCAAAACTCCCAGGGCTGTATCTCTGCCGGAGCTGCCAAAACTCCCAGGGCTGTATCTCTGCCGGAGCTGCCAAAACTCCCAGGGTTGCATCTCTGCCGGAGATGCCAAAACTCCCAGGGCTGCATCTCTGCCGGAGCTGCCAAAACTCCCAGGGCTGTATCTCTGCCGGAGCTGCCAAAACTTCCAGGGCTGTATCTCTGCCGGAGCTGCCAAAACTTCCAGGGCTGTATCTCTGCCGGAGCTGCCAAAACTCCCAGGGCTGTATCTCTGCCGGAGCTGCCAAAACTCCCACCGCTGCATCTCTGCCGGAGCTGCCAAAACTCCCAGGGCTGCATCTCTGCCGGAGCTGCCAAAACTCCCAGGGCTGCATCTCTGCCGGAGCTGCCAAAACTCCCAGGGCTGTATCTCTGCCGGAGCTGCCAAAACTCCCAGGGCTGTATCTCTGCCGGAGCTGCCAAAACTCCCAGGGCTGTATCTCTGCCGGAGCTGCCAAAACTCCCAGGGCTGTATCTCTGCCGGAGCTGCCAAAACTCCCAGGGCTGTATCTCTGCCGGAGCTGCCAAAACTCCCAGGGCTGTATCTCTGCCGGAGCTGCCAAAACTCCCAGGGCTGTATCTCTGCCGGAGCTGCCAAAACTCCCAGGGCTGTATCTCTGCCGGAGCTGCCAAAACTCCCAGGGCTGTATCTCTGCCGGAGCTGCCAAAACTCCCACCGCTGTATCTCCTTCCTTTATGGAAACTAGGACTTGGGTTTCATAAAACCCCTCGCAACTTAATATACAGTTGGAGAAACCCCCCAGAACCTCTACACTAATTCTGGGGTACCTGGGCATATACTGGGGAACACTCACTAACTTAGGGAACCCTGACTGTACCCGTGATAAACAAATCCCTATGCCCTCATTTGCCTTTCTGGTCTGTGCTGAAGCAGAGAAACCTGGCGGTGAGTCGCGTAACTGTTTTCAAGGGAGGATCTTGACCGGAGTGATGTCTGTATGTCCCCGGGAATATGTCCTGATTCCCGGATTCATTTTTGGGGTAACCAGTAACTCTGGGCCCCTTCTACCTAGACACAATCCGACAGCACTTTCACCGCAAAGTCCCCCCTGAAACTCACAGCCCGAGAATCCCCCCTGAGACTCTCAGCCTGAGAATCCCCCCTGAAACTCACAGCCTGAGAATCCCCCCTGAAACTCACAGCCTGAGAATCCCCCCTGAAACTCACAGCCCGAGAATCTCCCCTGAAACTCACAGCCTGAGAATCCCCCCTGAAACTCACAGCCTGAGAATCCCCCTGAAACTCACAGCCTGAGAATCCCCCCTGAAACTCACAGCCCGAGAATCTCCCCTGAAACTCACAGCCTGAGAATCCCCCCTGAAACTCACAGCCTGAGAATCCCCCCTGAAACTCACAGCCTGAGAATCCCCCCTGAAACTCACAGCCTGAGAATCCCCCCTGAAACTCACAGCCTGAGAATCCCCCCTGAGACTCACAGCCTGAGAATCCCCCCTGAAACTCACAGCCCGAGAATCCCCCCTGAAACTCACAGCCCGAGAATCCCCCCTGAAACTCACAGCCCGAGAATCTCCCCTGAAACTCACAGCCCGAGAATCCCCCCTGAAACTCACAGCCTGAGAATCCCCCCTGAGACTCACAGCCTGAGAATCCCCCCTGAGACTCAGAGCCTGAGAATCCCCCCTGAAACTCACAGCCTGAGAATCCCCCTGAAACTCACAGCCTGAGAATCCCCCCTGAGACTCACAGCCTGAGAATCCCCCCTGAAACTCACAGCCCCAGAATCCCCCCTGAAACTCACAGCCCGAGAATCTCCCCTGAAACTCACAGCCCGAGAATCTCCCCTGAAACTCACAGCCTGAGAATCCCCCCTGAAACTCACAGCCCGAGAATCCCCCCTGAAACTCACAGCCCGAGAATCCCCCCTGAAACTCACAGCCCGAGAATCCCCCCTGAAACTCACAGCCCGAGAATCCCCCCTGAAACTCACAGCCCGAGAATCCCCCCTGAAACTCACAGCCCGAGAATCCCCCATGAAACTCACAGCCTGAGAATCCCCCCTGAGACTCACAGCCTGAGAATCCCCCCTTGAACTCACAGCCCGAGAATCCCCCCTGAAACTCACAGCCTGAGAATCCCCCCTTGAACTCACAGCCCGAGAATCCCCCCTGAAACTCACAGCCTGAGAATCCCCCCTGAAACTCACAGCCTGAGAATCCCCCCTGAAACTCACAGCCTGAGAATCCCCCCTGAAACTCCCAGCCCGAGAATCCCCCCTGAAACTCACAGCCTGAGAATCCCCCCTTGAACTCACAGCCCGAGAATCCCCCCTGAAACTCACAACCTGAGAATCCCCCCTGAAACTCACAGCCTGAGAATCCCCCCTGAAACTCACAGCCTGAGAATCCCCCCTGAAACTCACAGCCTGAGAATCCCCCCTGAAACTCACAGCCCGAGAATCCCCCCTGAAACTCACAGCCCGAGAATCCCCCCTGAAACTCACAGCCCGAGAATCCCCTCTGAGAATCTCCCCTGAAACTCACAGCCCGAGAATCCCCCCTGAAACTCACAGCCCGAGAATCCCCTCTGAGAATCCCCCCTGAAACTCACAGCCCGAGAATCCCCCCTGAAACTCACAGCCCGAGAATCCCCCCTGAAACTCACAGCCCGAGAATCCCCTCTGAGAATCTCCCCTGAAACTCACAGCCCGAGAATCCCCCCTGAAACTCACAGCCCGAGAATCCCCTCTGAGAATCCCCCCTGAAACTCACAGCCTGAGAATCCCCCCTGAAACTCACAGCCTGAGAATCCCCCCTGAAACTCACAGCCCGAGAATCCCCCCTGAAACTCACAGCCCGAGAATCCCCCCTGAAACTCACAGCCCGAGAATCCCCCCTGAAACTCACAGCCCGAGAATCCCCTCTGAGAATCCCCCCTGAAACTCACAGCCCGAGAATCCCCTCTGAGAATCCCCCCTGAAACTCACAGCCTGAGAATCCCCCCTGAAACTCACAGCCTGAGAATCCCCCCTGAAACTCACAGCCCGAGAATCCCCCCTGAAACTCACAGCCCGAGAATCCCCCCTGAAACTCACAGCCCGAGAATCCCCCCTGAAACTCACAGCCCGAGAATCCCCCCTGAAACTCACAGCCCGAGAATCCCCTCTGAGAATCCCCCCTGAAACTCACAGCCTGAGAATCCCCCCTGAAACTCACAGCCCGAGAATCCCCCCTGAAACTCACAGCCCGAGAATCCCCCCTGAAACTCACAGCCCGAGAATCCCCCCTGAAACTCACAGCCCGAGAATCCCCCCTGAAACTCACAGCCCGAGAATCCCCCCTGAAACTCACAGCCCGAGAATCCCCCCTGAAACTCACAGCCCGAGAATCCCCCCTGAAACTCACAGCCCGAGAATCCCCCCTGAAACTCACAGCCTGAGAATCCCCCTGAAACTCACAGCCAGAGAATCCCCCCTGAAACTCACAGCCCGAGAATCCCCCCTGGTTAGCGCTCCTGGAAAGGTAAAACACACACATACGTTAATGTCATACAATGCATTCATTGCAGGTACAATACGCAGGTTGAAGAGCTGACACTCTAAAACCTGTAACAGGGCTCAGATATAACCAGCCGGGCATAGTACCTTTTATTGGCGGCCTGGTCCACCTTCAGCGTCGCAGTGTGTGCGCTAATTATCGCTCGGGTGCAGGGCCGTTTTAAGACCTAGGCACTTTTATTTCTAGAGGCCTGTGTGCCCGATACTTTTACTCATTGTTATGCTAATTTCATCGTTTGCTTGTTTCTTTCCATACTAGCGATATTTGGCATCGATACTTTTGTTTCGATATTTAAAGGTATCGATACCTCAAAGGCATTTTAAATAAAAATTCGCTGTTTTCTCTTATTTTGTGATTTTTTTTGTTTAGGTATTTTTTCAAGTAAAATTTTGTAGGCCCTAAAAGGTTGGTAGGCCCTAAAAGGTTGGTAGGCCCTAAAAGGTTGGTAGGCCCTAAAAGGTTGGTAGGCCCTAAAAGGTTGGTAGGCCCGGGCACTGTGCCTAGCCGGCCTAATGTATGAAGCGCCCTTCTCCTCCGGTGTGCTCATTTTTATGCACAAGGAACTGGCACCCAGAAAGTGTAATGATCTGCTTTCCAGCAACGATACTACTTCTTGTCCCGTTCTTTTTCCATATATGTAAAGCATGTGACAATGTATTATCCTACATTCTTATTCATCGTTTGTTGCTCCTGTTATAATTCTGTAACAATTGATCGTGTGCCTAACGTAATGGCGGCCTTTTAGTTTAAATCAATTCTCCAATCAGTGTAAGGCCACACTTACAGTGCCGGCAACGCTGACGTCACACTGCGGTCGCTGGAAAAATCAAATTGAAGTGACTTGCAGCGATCGCGACCAAGCCCTACTATAAGCGCACGCGACGGCGTCAATACATTGGTTTTGACGCGACTTTGCCGGAGCTATAAGCGCGGCCTAACTCAGCAGCAGCAGCAATGTATCCTTATATTACTAAGGTAACATTAATGTTACAGTTTACAGCTGTAACTCGTGGGAACATTGCGACAGTTTCCAGTTTGATAATGTCTTGCCAAAGATCTTGCACTGCTTAGCGAAAACCTGCTATAGAAATCAAAGGATGCTTTAAATTGGTAAAAATGGCATTAAGAGGTTAATTAAAAAAGGCTAATACTACAAAACTGATCTATAAAAATAAAACAAATCTATATACAGTATCTCAAATGGAAATATTACTGTGTGCTCATTCACATGTCTTAGTTCTGCAACCCTGCCATTCACCATTATCACCCAGCATACAGTGCTTCCACTGCAGCGAGGGATTCTGGGAAATGACATGCAAATGAGCACACAGTGTTACCTTTTGCTTCAAATCCATTTTGACATGGACCCCTATAAGCTTGCTGCATTGCACAGCTTTTCAGCACAGCCTGGGTTAAGATGCAGAGCCAGTAAAAACCGGCTGACGTCATTAGTCTGCGCGTCGCCTGACACCCGACGATCGTTTCACGCCTCTTGGCGCTTCTTCAAGGGGGGAGGAGTGTTCTAATACTCCTCTGATGTATGTATTTATACACCTCCTGGGGGCGGGATTAGGGGCGTTCTACTAGTAATAGGGAGTCCCTATTGGTTGGTCTCCCGCAGTCTAATTGACTGATTAGGTGGCTGTTAATTATATAGCCGAACAGTCAGCTTAAATATATTTAACAACTAGAAAGACCGTATTGACCCTTTTGGGCGGTCTTACAGCTAGCTGTCATTCCTACACTCATACATAACCTACCTCTCACTCTATGTACCTAATACATAGGCGACGCGCAGAGTAATGACGTCAGCCGGTTTTTGTTTGGGAGCTTGAAGACGGAGCGGGAGGCAATAACCCTGTAGCTGACTGGTTACATCAAGAAGAAGGGTGATATTTAGCGCACTATAGACACGATGCACACTTAAGGAGTACTATATCCCATATTTGAGGAGTATATACTTTATGGGAATATAGATGCATTCTGTGTAGTGACGCATTAGAGACGGTCTTGGGCTTACGTAAGCCAGTTTTGGTGTATGAAGTGAATATAGCTAGGCATACTCAAGCCTATCTTCACACTGCTATTTGTACTATATACAGACTTATACTGATTAGTTCTGTATTTATGCACTTTTAACAACAAATAGGACCGTCGTGATAGTATACTGATTACAGACATTTGTCCTATACTAATACACCCACACCAGGGTTTGCTGACTTGCTCCGTCGCTGCTTTCTTTAGAGAATTGTTTTAAGATAATTTTTATATATAAGCTAAAATTATAAATAGATTTCAATTAGAAGAGTAAATTTATGTATTATTAAATAATTTTTTGTTTTGTGTTTTAACCTTCTGGTAACCCATATGGCTTGAAAATTATTTCTATCCACTCAGAGTTATAATTGAGTTGAGTGCAAACGTATGGGATTTCTTTCCTGATAATGGGGAAAGGCGGGGTTGCAGATCTGTCTAAGACATGTGAATGAGCACACAGTAAAATTCCCATTTGCTGTATGCTTTACGGTTGAGGGTTTTGTCACTTCTTTTTTTACCCGCCATAACATATAGATATATATCTCGTGTTTTTCTGCTTTAAATGAAGCTGGGGGGGCAGGGGGGGGGGGGGGGGCGAGAGGTGTGCATAGTAGAGCTCATGTATGCTGTGACTGTAGCATTGCCCAGTGTCTGGGTTAGTTCAGTGCTAGAGCTGCTGCCCTAGATGGCAGTGTTGTGGGTTCTAATCCCATTGGGTCTTACACTGGTAACCCCTTCATCGCAAGGGTATTTAGACTGATTGGTCTTACGGATATATTTTAGGGTGTGTGATGCATTTAAATATACTTTTGTATAGACATTAGAATATCTCCCAGCGTACCTCAGGTATGTTCCATTTTCAGCACAGGCATCTCTCCCTAACTTGTTTGAGGGGACATATATACTACTGGAGATACTATTAGGTTAGGACATTTTAATTGTGTGTGTCTGTGTCTGTGTGTCTGTGTGTGTCTGTGTGTGTCTGTGTGTCTGTGTGTGTCTGTGTGTGTCTGTGTGTGTCTGTGTGTGTCTGTGTGTGTCTGTGTGTGTCTGTGTGTGTCTGTGTGTGTCTGTGTGTCTGTGTGTCTGTGTGTCTGTGTGTCTGTGTGTCTGTGTGTCTGTGTGTCTGTGTGTCTGTGTGTGTCTCTGTGTGTCTCTGTGTGTCTCTGTGTGTCTCTGTGTGTGTCTGTGTGTGTGTCTATGTGTGTGTCTGTGTCAGGTCAGTAATATGCGTGACTGTGTTCATACAAATTGAGCATTCGCTGCGTATGCGTTTTAATACCCTTTGTCTCCCTTTTTTTTCTGAATGTCCCCATCTTCCCTTTCTCTGCAGTTATGTACAACGGATGAAGCAATATGAACGGGAGCGTCGTCTTCTCGTGAGGCAGAGCCGACAGGAGCAGACGCAGGCGGCCTAACTTCCTAACTTCCCTTTTGCTGCAGGAATTAGAGGTGTGAGTTCTTCCGTTTGCAGACTCTTTACAATAAAGGGATTTCCATGACCCTGCTTTGTGTGACCTTTTTATTACAAGAGTTATTATATATACACTGGTGTTTTCTGCGGCATGTTCCAGAAGTGGCCTGTTCTAGTATCCTTTTACCTACTCAGTAGGGACTGACTGGTAACTCCCCTGGACACTGGCCCCTCAGTGTTACTTTGACCCTGTAAATAGGAGTGGCCGGCAGTCACTGGTCTGTGTGAGCTGCGCCTGCAGGAACTGCGCCTGCAGGAACTGCGCCTGCAGGAACTGCTTCCACATGCACCAACTGTAACGTTATAGGAAATACGATGGAGGGGATCTGTTTCTAAACCTGGTGCTGTGGAGTTTTGCCTTCCTCAGTCAGGTTAGAGACCCGAGAAGACAGATAATATTAATTGCACCGGTAACTACGTCTGGTAACACAAAGTAGGGCAACACCGCATAACCCTGCAAAAACCATATACACCAGCAGTGGTATCATACCATTACGTATCCTGACTGGTACCCTCCTACCTCTCAAATAGGGCACACAAAAGAGTTCACGACAATGGGAGCCCTTTATACACCCCTACCACAGAGATCACAGTCCCAAGGTTTAATAAAGTATCCGGCCGCTCCTCCTCTTACCGTGCACCCCACAACTGGAACAACCTACCTGAAACTCTCACCACCACTTTCAGTATAAGTCATTTCAAGACTTCAGCCATCTCATATTTTAGTCTCGTCTGTAAATGTTACTGACAACTAGCTACTCTAAATAAAACCCCTTAGAGCAGGCCTTCACAACATACGGCCCGCGGGCCGCATGCAGCCCACATGGCCTCTCTGTGCGGCCCGCGATGACTCCGGCCGGGCGCCAGTTAATTAAATAAATAAAAAAGTTTAAAAAAATGGCGGCGATTCATCCCCCCCCCCCTCCACCACTACTCCCCCCCCCCCCCCCCTCCTCCACCCCTCCCCGCCCCCGGGTTTTGCGGTGCGCGGGGGCAGCAGCAGCATGAGGAGGATGCCGTATTTTTTTTTTGTGTGTGTGTAAAACGAGCTGGGGGGGGTGGGTGTGAAAGACGGGCTGGGGGGGGGTGGGTGTGAAAAACGGGCTGGGGGGGTGGGTGTGAAAAATGGGCTGGTGCAGAGGTGAGGGGTGGGCTGCTGGCATGTGAGGTGCAGGGGGGGAAGTGATGTGAGGTGCAGGGGGGGAGAGTGTGTCATATTGAGGGGAGGGGGAGAGTGTGTCATATTGAGGGGAGGGGGAGAGTGTCATATTGAGGGGAGGGGGAGAATGTGTCATATTGAGGGGAGGAGGAGAGTGTCATATTGAGGGGAGGGGGAGAGTGTCATATTGAGGGGAGGGGGAGAGTGTGTCATATTGAGGGGAGGGGAGAGTGTCATATTGAGGAGAGGGGGAGAGAGTGTCATATTGAGAGGGGGAGAGAGTGTCATATTGAGGAGAGGGGGAGAGAGTGTCATATTGAGGGGAGGGGGAGAGAGTGTCATAATGAGGGGAGGGGGAGAGAGTGTCATATTGAGGGGAGAGAGAGTGTCATATTGAGGGGAGGGGGGGAGAGTCATATTGAGAGGAGGGGTGTGATTTAGGGGAGGGGGAGAGGGTGTTATATTGAGGGAAGAGAGACATGTGGGGGATGCTGACATGGGATGGGCTGGGGGATGTGGAGGGGGTATTGTGTGTTTGATGTGGAGGGGGGTATTGTGTGGGTGAGGGAGAGATGGGGGTATGAGAGATAGATGGGGAGTATCGTAAAGGTTGATAGTGAGGGGTTCTGGGGGAGATATGAGGATGATGATGAGAGGTGCTGGAGGAGAGATGATGATGATGATGATGATGATGATTTAACCTGTGCGGCCCAAATTTTTTTTCCTTGGAGCAGTTCGGCCCTTCTCACTTTACGAGTTGGGCAGGCCTGATATACACACACACTCACACACACTCACACACACACACACACACACCGTGTCACACACACAGGCCTGCCTTAGAGCATTGGTGTGTAACTGGTGGCCCGAGGCGGCTTCACCAGTTGCCCTCAGCACCTCTCCCCCCAAGCTGCCTGCTCTCCCTCTCTCCCCCAACCCTCCCCCCCCCCCAGTGCATAAGGGAGTGGAGATGTTTCTGGTGTGTGCTTCTTCCCACTCCCTGCGCTGCCTTATGACCACTGGTCCCCTTCCGGCTCCTCTGAATGTACTCGCATTACCACAACTCTTTGTCTGTACTTTAACCAATGTCTCATCCATTCTACAACCTAAGAATCCAATACTGAGTAAGACAACTTGTTTATCAGTCTCCTACGTGGAACTGTCAGAGGCCTTACTAAAATCTAGGTAACTATATCTACTGTTTCACCCTGGCCATAGTCACCCAATTACAATATGCAATCACATTTAGCCATGATCTTGGCTGCCTGGGATCTTTAGATATGCAACAAGTCCTTCTTCTTTCAGCAGCTTTTCCATTCATTTCACCACTGCAGAGGTTGGACTCACTGGCCTATACTGCAGTTACCAGCCTTCTCCCTAATTCCACCTTTCTGAAATTGGACTATATTGGGGTTATTTAGGGTTTCACCATTGACTGTTGTCTGAAAGCTGCAGTTCAGTCTTTTTTTTATTTATTTATTTTTTTACTTCAATAGTTTTATGTGGGCAATCTCTAATTACCTAAAGAACTGTATAGCTGCAGGTCAATTCGTTCTCCATGTATTGATACTGTAGGTCGAAATTTGGTGACATAATTAGTGAAGGGATCTGTTTATATTCTGCTTGTCTGTCAGTGGAAGCTCATGAATATTCATGAGCATTCCTGCACTGACATGCTAGAGGGAGGGCAGGGCTGACAAAGGGGTGTGCCAGGGCTTGTGACAGGACATGAAGGGGCAGTGCCTTAGCAAATGGCTGTTAAAATAGAATACAAGAAAATTGGTCTTTCAAAGTTGTTTTTTTAAAAACAGAAAATGCTAAAAGTATTTTTTCTTACTACAGAACTGATTTATTAAAAAAAAAACACACATGCAGGATATTGACTGAACTGCAGCTTTAACCTCCTGCAATTATAAAGTACATGTAATGATTTAAAGTGCTGTAGAAAGTTTGCTAAATATATCTGTTAATGTGGTTCTTGTCTGCATACTGATGTAACCCGCTATTGACTGGTAAGTCACACTTGTTGTTCTGCCGCACTTCTGTGTTCCTGACTATTCTTTGTGCTGTACTTTGGTAAACTCAGTCAAGACACCAGCTATAGCATCAGGTACCAGTTGAGTGCTCTGCCAAAGGAAAGGAAAGGGATTTTTGGGGTCACAGAAAGAATGCAAGAAGCTTGATTAATGTTAAGAAGAATGTTTATTACATGATGCAATGTTTGAGTTAGCAAGGTGCCTTCAGCAGGGTTATATTTCGCTGCATTAAAAAAATGAACAATTGCTGAGAATTTGCTGCAAAGATACATTTAGCAAGTGCCTAATCATTTCACTGAAAGGTTTATCCTCACAAGCTGCTTCCTGCTGGTCAATGTATCTTCAGTGTGAGGCCATCAGCGGGCTGAAGGGCTGATATGGGGAGCTTCATGCTACCAGCAAGCCTTTTTCTTTCCCTCAGTATAAACCTCCACCTCACACAGATTCAGTAATTCATCACGGCCGGGAATGACCACACTCACGTACCGACCCTCCATCCCTTCACAACAGAATGTGGTGACCAGACCCGGCTCCACCTCTGAGACGGTGCCACATCTGTGAACAGGGAAGAATGGCTGTGAGTAGCCTAAACTACAAAGAAAACACAAGGTGCAAATGCACAGAGACATCTCACGTCCACCACATAAGCAATATCCACCCACATACACAATCCATGTAATAGCCACCCACATACATAACCCAGGTAATATCCACCCACATACACAATCCATGTAATAGCCACCCACATACATAACCCAGGTAATATCCACCCACATAACCCATGTAATATCCACCCACATACATAACCCATGTAATATCCACCCACATACATAACCCAGGTAATATCCACCCACATACATAACCCAGGTAATATCCACCCACATACATAACCCAGGTAATATCCACCCACATAACCCAGGTAATATCCACCCACATACATAACCCAGATAATATCTACCCACATACATAACCCAGGTAATATCCACCCACATACACAATCCATGTAATATCCACCCACATACATAACCCAGGTAATATCCACCCACATACACAATCCATGTAATATCCACCCACATACACAATCCATGTAATATCCACCCACATACACAATCCATGTAATATCCACCCACATACACAATCCATGTAATATCCACCCACATACACAATCCATGTAATATCCACCCACATACACAATCCATGTAATATCCACCCACATACATAACCCAGGTAATATCCACCCACATACATAACCCAGATAATATCCACCCACATACATAACCCATGTAATATCCACCCACATACATAACCCATGTAATATCCACCCACATACATAACCCAGGTAATATCCACCCACATACATAACCCAGGTAATATCCACCCACATACATAACCCAGGTAATATCCACCCACATACACAATCCATGTAATAGCCACCCACATACATAACCCAGGTAATATCCACCCACATAACCCATGTAATATCCACCCACATACATAACCCAGGTAATATCCACCCACATAACCCAGGTAATATCCACCCACATACATAACCCAGGTAATATCCACCCACATACATAACCCAGGTAATATCCACCCACATAACCCAGGTAATATCCACCCACATACATAACCCAGATAATATCTACCCACATACATAACCCAGGTAATATCCACCCACATACATAACCCAGGTAATATCCACCCACATACATAACCCAGGTAATATCCACCCACATACATAACCCAGATAATATCTACCCACATACACAACCCAGGTAATATCCACCCACATACACAATCCATGTAATATCCACCCACATACACAATCCATGTAATATCCACCCACATACACAATCCATGTAATATCCACCCACATACACAATCCATGTAATATCCACCCACATACATAACCCAGGTAATATCCACCCACATACATAACCCAGGTAATATCCACCCACATACATAACCCAGATAATATCCACCCACATACATAACCCAGGTAATATCCACCCACATACATAACCCAGGTAATATCCACCCACATAACCCATGTAATATCCACCCACATACATAACCCAGGTAATATCCACCCACATACATAACCCAGGTAATATCCACCCACATACATAACCCAGATAATATCCACCCACATACATAACCCATGTAATATCCACCCACATACATAACCCATGTAATATCCACCCACATACATAACCCAGGTAATATCCACCCACATACATAACCCAGGTAATATCCACCCACATACATAACCCAGGTAATATCCACCCACATACATAACCCAGATAATATCCACCCACATACATAACCCAGGTAATATCCACCCACATACACAATCCATGTAATATCCACCCACATACACAATCCATGTAATATCCACCCACATACACAACCCAGGTAATATCCACCCACATACATAACCCAGGTAATATCCACCCACATACATAACCCAGATAATATCCACCCACATACATAACCCAGGTAATATCCACCCACATAACCCATGTAATATCCACCCACATACATAACCCAGGTAATATCCACCCACATACATAACCCAGGTAATATCCACCCACATACATAACCCAGGTAATATCCACCCACATACATAACCCAGGTAATATCTACCCACATAACCCAGGTAATATCCACCCACATACATAACCCAGGTAATATCCACCCACATACATAACCCAGGTAATATCCACCCACATACATAACCCAGGTAATATCCACCCACATACATAACCCAGGTAATATCCACCCACATACATAACCCAGATAATATCCACCCACATACATAACCCATGTAATATCCACCCACATACATAACCCAGGTAATATCCACCCACATACATAACCCAGGTAATATCCACCCACATACATAACCCAGGTAATATCCACCCACATACATAACCCAGGTAATATCCACCCTCATACATAACCCAGGTAATATCCACATACATAACCCAGGTAATATCCACCCACATACATAACCCAGGTAATATCCACCCACATACATAACCCAGATAATATCCACCCACATACATAACCCATGTAATATCCACCCACATACATAACCCATGTATTATCCACCCACATACATAACCCATGTATTATCCACCCACATACATAACCCAGGTAATATCCACCCACATACATAACCCAGGTAATATCCACCCACATACATAACCCAGGTAATATCCACCCACATACATAACCCAGGTAATATCCACCCACATACATAACCCAGATAATATCTACCCACATACATAACCCAGGTAATATCCACCCACATACACAATCCATGTAATATCCACCCACATACACAATCCATGTAATATCCACCCACATACACAATCCATGTAATATCCACCCACATACACAATCCATGTATTATCCACCCACATACATAACCCAGGTAATATCCACCCACATACATAACCCAGGTAATATCCACCCACATACATAACCCAGGTAATATCCACCCACATACATAACCCAGATAATATCCACCCACATACATAACCCAGGTAATATCCACCCACATACATAACCCAGGTAATATCCACCCACATAACCCATGTAATATCCACCCACATACATAACCCAGGTAATATCCACCCACATACATAACCCAGGTAATATCCACCCACATACATAACCCAGGTAATATCCACCCACATACATAACCCAGGTAATATCTACCCACATAACCCAGGTAATATCCACCCACATACATAACCCAGGTAATATCCACCCACATACATAACCCAGGTAATATCCACCCACATACATAACCCAGATAATATCCACCCACATACATAACCCATGTAATATCCACCCACATACATAACCCAGGTAATATCCACCCACATACATAACCCAGGTAATATCCACCCACATACATAACCCAGGTAATATCCACCCACATACATAACCCAGGTAATATCCACCCTCATACATAACCCAGGTAATATCCACATACATAACCCAGGTAATATCCACCCACATACATAACCCAGGTAATATCCACCCACATACATAACCCAGATAATATCCACCCACATACATAACCCAGGTAATATCCACCCACATACATAACCCAGGTAATATCCACCCACATACATAACCCAGGTAATATCCACCCACATACATAACCCAGGTAATATCCACCCACTTACATAACCCAGGTAATATCCACCCACATACATAACCCAGGTAATATCCACCCTCATACATAACCCAGGTAATATCCACATACATAACCCAGGTAATATCCACCCACATACATAACCCAGGTAATATCCACCCACATACATAACCCAGGTAATATCCACCCACATACATAACCCAGGTAATATCCACCCACATACATAACCCAGGTAATATCCACCCACATACATAACCCAGATAATATCTACCCACATACATAACCCAGGTAATATCCACCCACATACACAATCCATGTAATATCCACCCACATACACAATCCATGTAATATCCACCCACATACACAATCCATGTAATATCCACCCACATACACAATCCATGTAATATCCACCCACATACATAACCCAGGTAATATCTTCCCACCACATAACCCAGGTAATATCCACATACATAACCCAGGTAATATCCACCCACATACATAACCCAGGTAATATCCACCCACATACATAACCCAGGTAATATCCACCCACATAACCCAGGTAATATCCACCCACATACATAACCGAGATAATATCTACCCACATAACCCAGGTAATATCCACCCACATAAATAACCCAGGTAATATCCACCCACATACATAACCCAGGTAATATCCACCCACATACATAACCCAAGAAATATCCACCCACATACATAACCCAAGTAATATACACCCACATACATAACCCAGGTAATATCTACCCACATACTTAACCCAGGTAATATCCACCCACACAACCCATGTAATATCCACCCACATACATAACCCAGGTAATATCCACCCACATACATAACCCAGGTAATATCCACCCACACAACCCATGTAATATCCACCCACATACATAACCCAGGTAATATCTACCCACATACTTAACCCAGGTAATATCCACCCACACAACCCAGGTAATATCCACCCACATACATAACCCAGGTAATATCCACCCACATACATAACCCAGGTAATATCTTCCCACCCACATAACCCATGTAATATCCACCCACATACATAACCCAGGTAATATCCACCCACACAACCCAGGTAATATCCACCCACATACATAACCCAGGTAATATCCACCCACATACATAACCCAGGTAATATCCACCCACATACATAACCCAGGTAATATCTTCCCACCCACATAACCCATGTAATATCCACCCACATACATAACCCAGGTAATATCCACCCACACAACCCAGGTAATATCTTCCCACCCAGGTAATATCCACCCACATACATAACCCAGGTAATATCCACCCACATACATAACCCAGGTAATATCCACCCTCATACATAACCCAGGTAATATCCACATACATAACCCAGGTAATATCCACCCACATACATAACCCAGGTAATATCCACCCACATACATAACCCAGGTAATATCCACCCACATAACCCAGGTAATATCCACCCACATACATAACCCAGATAATATCTACCCACATACATAACCCAGGTAATATCCACCCACATACATAACCCAGGTAATATCCACCCACATACATAACCCAGGTAATATCCACCCACATACATAACCCAGATAATATCTACCCACATACACAACCCAGGTAATATCCACCCACATACACAATCCATGTAATATCCACCCACATACACAATCCATGTAATATCCACCCACATACACAATCCATGTAATATCCACCCACATACACAATCCATGTAATATCCACCCACATACATAACCCAGGTAATATCCACCCACATACATAACCCAGGTAATATCCACCCACATACATAACCCAGATAATATCCACCCACATACATAACCCAGGTAATATCCACCCACATACATAACCCAGGTAATATCCACCCACATAACCCATGTAATATCCACCCACATACATAACCCAGGTAATATCCACCCACATACATAACCCAGGTAATATCCACCCACATACATAACCCAGATAATATCCACCCACATACATAACCCATGTAATATCCACCCACATACATAACCCATGTAATATCCACCCACATACATAACCCAGGTAATATCCACCCACATACATAACCCAGGTAATATCCACCCACATACATAACCCAGGTAATATCCACCCACATACATAACCCAGATAATATCCACCCACATACATAACCCAGGTAATATCCACCCACATACACAATCCATGTAATATCCACCCACATACACAATCCATGTAATATCCACCCACATACACAACCCAGGTAATATCCACCCACATACATAACCCAGGTAATATCCACCCACATACATAACCCAGATAATATCCACCCACATACATAACCCAGGTAATATCCACCCACATAACCCATGTAATATCCACCCACATACATAACCCAGGTAATATCCACCCACATACATAACCCAGGTAATATCCACCCACATACATAACCCAGGTAATATCCACCCACATACATAACCCAGGTAATATCTACCCACATAACCCAGGTAATATCCACCCACATACATAACCCAGGTAATATCCACCCACATACATAACCCAGGTAATATCCACCCACATACATAACCCAGGTAATATCCACCCACATACATAACCCAGGTAATATCCACCCACATACATAACCCAGATAATATCCACCCACATACATAACCCATGTAATATCCACCCACATACATAACCCAGGTAATATCCACCCACATACATAACCCAGGTAATATCCACCCACATACATAACCCAGGTAATATCCACCCACATACATAACCCAGGTAATATCCACCCTCATACATAACCCAGGTAATATCCACATACATAACCCAGGTAATATCCACCCACATACATAACCCAGGTAATATCCACCCACATACATAACCCAGATAATATCCACCCACATACATAACCCATGTAATATCCACCCACATACATAACCCATGTATTATCCACCCACATACATAACCCATGTATTATCCACCCACATACATAACCCAGGTAATATCCACCCACATACATAACCCAGGTAATATCCACCCACATACATAACCCAGGTAATATCCACCCACATACATAACCCAGGTAATATCCACCCACATACATAACCCAGATAATATCTACCCACATACATAACCCAGGTAATATCCACCCACATACACAATCCATGTAATATCCACCCACATACACAATCCATGTAATATCCACCCACATACACAATCCATGTAATATCCACCCACATACACAATCCATGTATTATCCACCCACATACATAACCCAGGTAATATCCACCCACATACATAACCCAGGTAATATCCACCCACATACATAACCCAGGTAATATCCACCCACATACATAACCCAGATAATATCCACCCACATACATAACCCAGGTAATATCCACCCACATACATAACCCAGGTAATATCCACCCACATAACCCATGTAATATCCACCCACATACATAACCCAGGTAATATCCACCCACATACATAACCCAGGTAATATCCACCCACATACATAACCCAGGTAATATCCACCCACATACATAACCCAGGTAATATCTACCCACATAACCCAGGTAATATCCACCCACATACATAACCCAGGTAATATCCACCCACATACATAACCCAGGTAATATCCACCCACATACATAACCCAGATAATATCCACCCACATACATAACCCATGTAATATCCACCCACATACATAACCCAGGTAATATCCACCCACATACATAACCCAGGTAATATCCACCCACATACATAACCCAGGTAATATCCACCCACATACATAACCCAGGTAATATCCACCCTCATACATAACCCAGGTAATATCCACATACATAACCCAGGTAATATCCACCCACATACATAACCCAGGTAATATCCACCCACATACATAACCCAGATAATATCCACCCACATACATAACCCAGGTAATATCCACCCACATACATAACCCAGGTAATATCCACCCACATACATAACCCAGGTAATATCCACCCACATACATAACCCAGGTAATATCCACCCACTTACATAACCCAGGTAATATCCACCCACATACATAACCCAGGTAATATCCACCCTCATACATAACCCAGGTAATATCCACATACATAACCCAGGTAATATCCACCCACATACATAACCCAGGTAATATCCACCCACATACATAACCCAGGTAATATCCACCCACATACATAACCCAGGTAATATCCACCCACATACATAACCCAGGTAATATCCACCCACATACATAACCCAGATAATATCTACCCACATACATAACCCAGGTAATATCCACCCACATACACAATCCATGTAATATCCACCCACATACACAATCCATGTAATATCCACCCACATACACAATCCATGTAATATCCACCCACATACACAATCCATGTAATATCCACCCACATACATAACCCAGGTAATATCTTCCCACCACATAACCCAGGTAATATCCACATACATAACCCAGGTAATATCCACCCACATACATAACCCAGGTAATATCCACCCACATACATAACCCAGGTAATATCCACCCACATAACCCAGGTAATATCCACCCACATACATAACCGAGATAATATCTACCCACATAACCCAGGTAATATCCACCCACATAAATAACCCAGGTAATATCCACCCACATACATAACCCAGGTAATATCCACCCACATACATAACCCAAGAAATATCCACCCACATACATAACCCAAGTAATATACACCCACATACATAACCCAGGTAATATCTACCCACATACTTAACCCAGGTAATATCCACCCACACAACCCATGTAATATCCACCCACATACATAACCCAGGTAATATCCACCCACATACATAACCCAGGTAATATCCACCCACACAACCCATGTAATATCCACCCACATACATAACCCAGGTAATATCTACCCACATACTTAACCCAGGTAATATCCACCCACACAACCCAGGTAATATCCACCCACATACATAACCCAGGTAATATCCACCCACATACATAACCCAGGTAATATCTTCCCACCCACATAACCCATGTAATATCCACCCACATACATAACCCAGGTAATATCCACCCACACAACCCAGGTAATATCCACCCACATACATAACCCAGGTAATATCCACCCACATACATAACCCAGGTAATATCCACCCACATACATAACCCAGGTAATATCTTCCCACCCACATAACCCATGTAATATCCACCCACATACATAACCCAGGTAATATCCACCCACACAACCCAGGTAATATCTTCCCACCCAGGTAATATCCACCCACATACATAACCCAGGTAATATCCACCCACATACATAACCCAGGTAATATCCACCCTCATACATAACCCAGGTAATATCCACATACATAACCCAGGTAATATCCACCCACATACATAACCCAGGTAATATCCACCCACATACATAACCCAGATAATATCCACCCACATACATAACCCATGTAATATCCACCCACATACATAACCCATGTATTATCCACCCACATACATAACCCATGTATTATCCACCCACATACATAACCCAGGTAATATCCACCCACATACATAACCCAGGTAATATCCACCCACATACATAACCCAGGTAATATCCACCCACATACATAACCCAGGTAATATCCACCCACATACATAACCCAGATAATATCTACCCACATACATAACCCAGGTAATATCCACCCACATACACAATCCATGTAATATCCACCCACATACACAATCCATGTAATATCCACCCACATACACAATCCATGTAATATCCACCCACATACACAATCCATGTATTATCCACCCACATACATAACCCAGGTAATATCCACCCACATTCATAACCCAGGTAATATCCACCCACATACATAACCCAGGTAATATCCACCCACATACATAACCCAGGTAATATCCACCCACATACATAACCCAGGTAATATCCACCCACATAACCCATGTAATATCCACCCACATACATAACCCAGGTAATATCCACCCACATACATAACCCAGGTAATATCCACCCACATACATAACCCAGGTAATATCCACCCACATACATAACCCAGGTAATATCTACCCACATAACCCAGGTAATATCCACCCACATACATAACCCAGGTAATATCCACCCACATACATAACCCAGGTAATATCCACCCACATACATAACCCAGATAATATCCACCCACATACATAACCCATGTAATATCCACCCACATACATAACCCAGGTAATATCCACCCACATACATAACCCAGGTAATATCCACCCACATACATAACCCAGGTAATATCCACCCACATACATAACCCAGGTAATATCCACCCTCATACATAACCCAGGTAATATCCACATACATAACCCAGGTAATATCCACCCACATACATAACCCAGGTAATATCCACCCACATACATAACCCAGATAATATCCACCCACATACATAACCCAGGTAATATCCACCCACATACATAACCCAGGTAATATCCACCCACATACATAACCCAGGTAATATCCACCCACATACATAACCCAGGTAATATCCACCCACATACATAACCCAGGTAATATCCACCCACATACATAACCCAGGTAATATCCACCCTCATACATAACCCAGGTAATATCCACATACATAACCCAGGTAATATCCACCCACATACATAACCCAGGTAATATCCACCCACATACATAACCCAGGTAATATCCACCCACATACATAACCCAGCTAATATCCACCCACATACATAACCCAGGTAATATCCACCCACATACATAACCCAGATAATATCTACCCACATACATAACCCAGGTAATATCCACCCACATACACAATCCATGTAATATCCACCCACATACACAATCCATGTAATATCCACCCACATACACAATCCATGTAATATCCACCCACATACACAATCCATGTAATATCCACCCACATACATAACCCAGGTAATATCTTCCCACCACATAACCCAGGTAATATCCACATACATAACCCAGGTAATATCCACCCACATACATAACCCAGGTAATATCCACCCACATACATAACCCAGGTAATATCCACCCACATACATAACCCAGGTAATATCCACCCACATAACCCAGGTAATATCCACCCACATACATAACCGAGATAATATCTACCCACATAACCCAGGTAATATCCACCCACATAAATAACCCAGGTAATATCCACCCACATACATAACCCAGGTAATATCCACCCACATACATAACCCAAGAAATATCCACCCACATACATAACCCAAGTAATATACACCCACATACATAACCCAGGTAATATCTACCCACATACTTAACCCAGGTAATATCCACCCACACAACCCATGTAATATCCACCCACATACATAACCCAGGTAATATCCACCCACATACTTAACCCAGGTAATATCTTCCCACCCACATAACCCATGTAATATCCACCCACATACATAACCCAGGTAATATCCACCCACACAACCCAGGTAATATCCACCCACATACATAACCCAGGTAATATCCACCCACATACATAACCCAGGTAATATCCACCCACATACATAACCCAGGTAATATCTTCCCACCCACATAACCCATGTAATATCCACCCACATACATAACCCAGGTAATATCCACCCACACAACCCAGGTAATATCTTCCCACCCAGGTAATATCCACCCACATACATAACCCAGGTAATATCCACTCACACAACACTGATTATACCCACATACATAATCCAGGTTATACAGACTTCAGCATTAATGTCACTATTATGTCATCTATCAAGGAGAAAGACCTGAAGGTCCTTTTATCAGATGACGTAGACAGTTAATGTGTGAGAGCCAGCAGGCTGTTAGAGGTATTAGCAGCAGAAAAAGAAAGTAGTGATGCCCCTTTATAGATCAATGTTAAAACATGAGCAGAATAAATATTGTCTTCTGTCTGTGCTCCCTTTTATCCTCTATTACTAAGAGATTATGTGTGTGTGTGTGTGTGTGTGTGTGTGTGTGTGTGTGTGTGTGTGTGTGTGTGTGTGTGTGTGTGTGTGTGTGTGTGTGTGTGTGTGTGTGTGTGTGTGTGTCATTATCATTTCACCTTCCACTGACTCAAACGCTGCATGTTTCTTATATGGACCGTTAATAAAATCAAATGTACCTTTTAAAAAAAAGTTTTGCCCTAAAACATTTATTTAAAAAGCTTTGCAAAATGAAATCTTAGTCATTAAAATACGTGTATTTTTCTTTTGTGGAGCCAGGGGGAAACCATATTTAATACGTAATGTCATGAATAAAACTGGAGGGCAGAAGTGTGTTACGTTTTATCCCTTATCTCTCTAGTTTCTGCCCAAGCTCTTGGTGACGACGGGCAGCTTTGCAGGGTCCCAAACTTTCCAGTGTCATACATGATACCATATTCCGGGATCTGAATGAAAGCCTACATACCCCCTTATTAAAAGACAGAAACGCCCAATGCTACATCCAATTTGACAAAATATATAGTAATTAGTATATACTGTAGTTAAATACTTCAATAATAATATTCTTATAGACCAGGGTCATTTTGGTTAAACCCTTTGGCCAAAGCATTATAAGCCTGTAAGCCAAGGTCAGGACCTGCGGTTTGGCCATGCCTTAGCACTAACCTGTGAAACGTCTCTGTAACCTCTGGACGAAGAAGGATCACAGTGAGTCCATCCATACCGCATACCCCTTATTAGCAGAGGAATGTGTCCTTTGTCTTTGGGAACAGTATTACCACTCATTTATCTCATTTATTATGAGATAACGCACGTGGAACGGCCCACGTTAACCCTTCCACCCAATCCCGAGCTCTTTGTTTAGCGTGATCACCCTCCCGAGGCGATTGGCCGTGTAAAGGTGTAAGGAGACAGGGAAATATATCATTTCACACTTACACGGGGTTTTTGTTGTCTGGGGAGTTTCCGACGCGAACTTCGGCTCCCATCAGACGCTCCCAGCAGCAATCCTTCCTATTCACAAGCACCACGGCGCCGACCTTCCGTGGCTCGTGGAAATCCAGTCTCCACCAGGGGGAGAACTCGTTCCGAGTTAGGATGCAGGACCCCAACTTGTACACTCCCTCCCGATTGCCATCAATGGCCCCCTGAGCCATGCCCAGCTTGTGGTACAGGGAGCTCTGACTCGCCTTACCCTCTATAGCAACGTTCTTTCCTAGGAAGACAAGGAGACGAGACTTAGTGTGAGAGCAGGGCAGGGATATAACAGGACAGGGGGCAGTGTGAGGGTATAACAGGACAGGGAGCAGTGTGAGGGTATAACAGGGAGCTCTGACTCGCCTTCCCCTCTATAGCAACGTTCTTTCCTAGGAAGACAAGGAGACGAGACTTAGTGTGAGAGCAGGGCAGGGATATAACAGGACAGGGGGCAGTGTGAGGGTATAACAGGACAGGGGGCAGTGTGAGGGTATAACAGGACAGGGAGCAGTGTGAGGGTATAACAGGACAGGGAGCAGTGTGAGGGTATAACAGCGAGCTCTGACTCGCCTTACCCTCTATAGCAACGTTCTTTCCTAGGAAGACAAGGAGACGAGACTTAGTGTGAGAGCAGGGCAGGGATATAACAGGACAGGGGGCAGTGTGAGGGTATAACAGGACAGGGAGCAGTGTGAGGGTATAACAGCGAGCTCTGACTCGCCTTACCCTCTATAGCAACGTTCTTTCCTAGGAAGACAAGGAGACGAGACTTAGTGTGAGAGCAGGGCAGGGATATAACAGGACAGGGGGCAGTGTGAGGGTATAACAGGACAGGGGGCAGTGTGAGGGTATAACAGCGAGCTCTGACTCGCCTTTCCCTCTATAGCAACGTTCTTTCCTAGGAAGACAAGGAGACGAGACTTAGTGTGAGAGCAGGGCAGGGATATAACAGGACAGGGAGCAGTGTGAGGGTATAACAGGACAGGGAGCAGTGTGAGGGTATAACAGCGAGCTCTGACTCGCCTTTCCCTCTATAGCAACGTTCTTTCCTAGGAAGACAAGGAGACGAGACTTAGTGTGAGAGCAGGGCAGGGATATAACAGGACAGGGGGCAGTGTGAGGGTATAACAGGACAGGGAGCAGTGTGAGGGTATAACAGCGAGCTCTGACTCGCCTTACCCTCTATAGCAACGTTCTTTCCTAGGAAGACAAGGAGACGAGACTTAGTGTGAGAGCAGGGCAGGGATATAACAGGACAGGGAGCAGTGTGAGGGTATAACAGGACAGGGAGCAGTGTGAGGGTATAACAGCGAGCTCTGACTCGCCTTACCCTCTATAGCAACGTTCTTTCCTAGGGAGACAAGGAGACGAGACTTAGTGTGAGAGCAGGGCAGGGATATAACAGGACAGGGGGCAGTGTGAGGGTATAACAGGACAGGGGGCAGTGTGAGGGTATAACAGCGAGCTCTGACTCGCCTTACCCTCTATAGCAACGTTCTTTCCTAGGAAGACAAGGAGACGAGACTTAGTGTGAGAGCAGGGCAGGGATATAACAGGACAGGGGGCAGTGTGAGGGTATAACAGGACAGGGAGCAGTGTGAGGGTATAACAGCGAGCTCTGACTCGCCTTACCCTCTATAGCAACGTTCTTTCCTAGGAAGACAAGGAGACGAGACTTAGTGTGAGAGCAGGGCAGGGATATAACAGGACAGGGGGCAGTGTGAGGGTATAACAGGACAGGGAGCAGTGTGAGGGTATAACAGCGAGCTCTGACTCGCCTTACCCTCTATAGCAACGTTCTTTCCTAGGAAGACAAGGAGACGAGACTTAGGGCCTCATGCAGTAAGCCCCGATACAAAATTTTCGGCACGAATTGCGAAAATGTTTTTTTTGGGCGATTTGCCCTCGCAGTATTCAGTAAGGGCCGAATCCTTCCGATCCCTGCTGAAGCACTGCGAAAGCAAAGCTGCCGATGAGCTGTGGCGATACAGCCTGGCTCCCGATAAGGCTCCCGATAAGCCTTTGGTGCCGATAGATGTTTGCAGCTGAGAGAGACAAGCCGCTCTCTCAGCGCAAACTTCGGCACCAAAAAAAGTATTTAAAAACAACTTTTATTCATAGTGTACATGTGCAGGGGGTCTTCGGAGCTGAACCGCGTTGGTTTGAGGTCCGGGGACCCCCTGCCCCCCGAGATACAGGCCCCTTTATGAGGTGCCGGTATCCCTCGGCGTTTAAAGGTCCCGATCACGTGACCGCGACCTGTAAACAAACCAGAGGGATACCGGCACCCATAAAGGGGCCTGTATCTCGGGGGGCAGGGGGTCCCCGGACCTCAAACCAACGCTGTTCTGCTCCGGAGACCCTCTGCACATGTACAGTATAAATAAAACACACACACATCAATAAAGACTCGTTCCTTACCTTGGCGGCTATGTGCAACGGTAATGAAGCAGCATGAATGTCTTTTTAATTATACTGTACAGTGAGCAGGGGGTCCCCTGAGCTGAACCACATTGCTTTGTGGAGCAGGGACCCCCTGCTTCCCGAGTTACAGGCCCCGGTATGTGTCATCGGGTGGCAGTGTCGCCGCCATGTTTATAGCGTCCCCGCAATAAACATGGCGTCCACACTGTAACTCGGGAGGCAGGGGGTCTCTGAGCCACAAATAAATGCGCTTCAGCTCAGGGGGCCTCCTGCTTCCGCACAATATTATTAAAATACATTAATGCTGCTTCATTACCATAGCGGATAGCCGCTAAGGCAATGAAGGGGTTAACGCATAGTAGCATGTTTATTGGGGACAAATGCCCCCAATAAACATAGCATCAATACACAACATACAGTATAGTAATGGGCAGAATGACTATTATCCACAAATGGATAATAGTGCAGTTGTCCATTTACAATACATACACAACAATAAAGACTTTAAATACATATAGCACTCACCCATGTCCCACTGCCACGATGAAGGCCATCCTCATCTTCATCCTGCCCATGCCCCATCCGCTTCTGCAAAACAAACACAAGAATTACAACATCCAAATTAATGTCCCCTAACCCCTTAATCACCATAGCGGTTATTAACCGCTACAGTTATTAAGGGGTTAAGCCACCATCACCCACATACCCTCCCCCACAAAGCCCCCCAACCACCCTCACCCAATACCCACAGGGGAGTCCTACCAAATACCCTTGGGCCTAATACCCCCTCCCCCAGCACATACAGTACAATAATGTGCCAAATAACTATTATCCACATAGGGATAATACATTATTTGGCCATTATTAAACACATTCAATAACGTTAAAATGTAAAGAAACTTGTACTAACCTCATCAATAAGAAGTCTCCGTCGCCAGCATCATCCTTGGGGTCCGTTGCCAACATTAGAAATAGCCACAACATTTCAATATCATTAACATAACACTGAACCCCTTAATCACCTTATCGGGTACTAACCTGAAAGGTAATTAAGGGGTGAAGCCATCCTGCAATGCCTACAACAGTTATGCATAACATCCTCAGTGAAATAAAAACCAATTGCCTAACCAAATTCCATTTAATCATTCAATCTGTAGGCTCACATGCCTCATAAAACATTGCATTTATAGTGTATACATGTAGCATAACATGTAAACTGCATGTACACGCTGCAAATCAATGTTAACAATACAATAATGCCACTCAAATCGCCATACATCACAAGAAGTATATTATTTAATACAATAAACTCACCATCAATGAATTACCACACATCAATTACATCACTAAACAATTAAAATACCATCCATACCAATTACACAATGAACTAAAGCTATCCTAACAGAGAACAACTTCAAAACAAAGTCAAAAGTACACCAACAATTACAATATAATAAAGCAAGGCTTTCCATATCCTACTGTACGGCCTGGAAGCCCAAAACTTACATCTGTCTAAAAATAAAATACATTTAGCACACATCAATGCATAGCCACAATGATTAACAATACAGAATTAGAAGCTTTAACAACACTATCATTTCTTACCCTGTATATATATCTGTACACATACATACAGACATACATACAGTGGGAAGAAATGATATGCATTGTAAAAAATGAAAACATGAAAAAGCAACACAAAAAACAGTTACATTAAGTACATTTCTTTATTTAACTTACCATTACTTGCCCCCACCGACTCCCGTTGATCAGCTTACTCACGAACCAATCCACGACACCATCCACGACACCATCCAGGAACAAATCCACGACACAATCCAGGAACAAATCCACGAACCAAACCAGGAACCAATCCAAGAACAAGTGCAGGAACCAATCCAGGAAGCAAGCCACGAAGAAATCCAAGAAACAATCCACGACACGATCCAGGAACAGGAACCCATAAAAGAAAAAAAACATAACAAATTAAACATTAAAATAATAAAACATGACAATCAAGGGTTGTACTAGTTTTATTCTTAGTGAATCTGTATTACAATACCTTGTTCCGGGGTCTTCTTGACGTCCGGTGCCACGCCCTGGTCTTCAATCTTCAGGAGGAGGTCCGTCCTCCTCGGCATCTGCCTTCAAAATGAGACGACATAGGCTTTTATAGGCCTATGACGTCACATTTGTCGTCATATGGTTCCCACGGCCCTGATTGGGCCGTGAAAACCATGTGTTTTGGCCGATGTAAAAAAATTGATGACGTCACTTAAAGGCAATGCCAACACAGCCAATCAGAATGGCTTTGCTGCTATTGCCTTTAAGAAAACGTCATGAAATGACACATGGCCGGACTCACATGGTAAGCCAGCCAATCAGAGCGTGGGAACTCCATCCCTACTCTGATTGGTTCAAGTACCATGTGAGTCCGGCCATGTGTCATTTCATGACGTTTTCTTAAAGGCAATAGCAGCAAAGCCATTCTGATTGGCTGTGCTGGCATTGCCTTTAAGTGACGTCATCAATTTTTTTACATCGGCCAAAACACATGGTTTTCACGGCCCAATCAGGGCCGTGGGAACCATATGACGACAAATGTGACGTCATAGGCCTATAAAAGCCTATGTCGTCTCATTTTGAAGGCAGATGCCGAGGAGGACGGACCTCCTCCTGAAGATTGAAGACCAGGGCGTGGCACCGGACGTCAAGAAGACCCCGGAACAAGGTATTGTAATACAGATTCACTAAGAATAAAACTAGTACAACCCTTGATTGTCATGTTTTATTATTTTAATGTTTAATTTGTTATGTTTTTTTTCTTTTATGGGTTCCTGTTCCTGGATCGTGTCGTGGATTGTTTCTTGGATTTCTTCGTGGCTTGCTTCCTGGATTGGTTCCTGCACTTGTTCTTGGATTGGTTCCTGGTTTGGTTCGTGGATTTGTTCCTGGATTGTGTCGTGGATTTGTTCCTGGATGGTGTCGTGGATGGTGTCGTGGATGGTGTCGTGGATTGGTTCGTGAGTAAGCTGATCAACGGGAGTCGGTGGGGGCAAGTAATGGTAAGTTAAATAAAGAAATGTACTTAATGTAACTGTTTTTTGTGTTGCTTTTTCATGTTTTCATTTTTTACAATGCATATCATTTCTTCCCACTGTATGTATGTCTGTATGTATGTGTACAGATATATATACAGGGTAAGAAATGATAGTGTTGTTAAAGCTTCTAATTCTGTATTGTTAATCATTGTGGCTATGCATTGATGTGTGCTAAATGTATTTTATTTTTAGACAGATGTAAGTTTTGGGCTTCCAGGCCGTACAGTAGGATATGGAAAGCCTTGCTTTATTATATTGTAATTGTTGGTGTACTTTTGACTATGTTTTGAAGTTGTTCTCTGTTAGGATAGCTTTAGTTCATTGTGTAATTGGTATGGATGGTATTTTAATTGTTTAGTGATGTAATTGATGTGTGGTAATTCATTGATGGTGAGTTTATTGTATTAAATAATATACTTCTTGTGATGTATGGCGATTTGAGTGGCATTATTGTATTGTTAACATTGATTTGCAGCGTGTATATGCAGTTTACATGTTATGCTACATGTATACACTATAAATGCAATGTTTTATGAGGCATGTGAGCCTACAGATTGAATGATTAAATGGAATTTGGTTAGGCAATTGGTTTTTATTTCACTGAGGATGTTATGCATAACTGTTGTAGGCATTGCAGGATGGCTTCACCCCTTAATTACCTTTCAGGTTAGTACCCGATAAGGTGATTAAGGGGTTCAGTGTTATGTTAATGATATTGAAATGTTGTGGCTATTTCTAATGTTGGCAACGGACCCCAAGGATGATGCTGGCGACGGAGACTTCTTATTGATGAGGTTAGTACAAGTTTCTTTACATTTTAACGTTATTGAATGTGTTTAATAATGGCCAAATAATGTATTATCCCTATGTGGATAATAGTTATTTGGCACATTATTGTACTGTATGTGCTGGGGGAGGGGGTATTAGGCCCAAGGGTATTTGGTAGGACTCCCCTGTGGGTATTGGGTGAGGGTGGTTGGGGGGCTTTGTGGGGGAGGGTATGTGGGTGATGGTGGCTTAACCCCTTAATAACTGTAGCGGTTAATAACCGCTATGGTGATTAAGGGGTTAGGGGACATTAATTTGGATGTTGTAATTCTTGTGTTTGTTTTGCAGAAGCGGATGGGGCATGGGCAGGATGAAGATGAGGATGGCCTTCATCGTGGCAGTGGGACATGGGTGAGTGCTATATGTATTTAAAGTCTTTATTGTTGTGTATGTATTGTAAATGGACAACTGCACTATTATCCATTTGTGGATAATAGTCATTCTGCCCATTACTATACTGTATGTTAGGGGGGTATAGGTGTTGTTGGGTATATATATATATATATATATATATATATATATATATATATATAATTATTTAATTATTTATTTAATTCGTTATTGTGGGGCTGGGGTGTGTTTTTTTTATTATTGTGGGTAGTGGGGGTGTGTGAAGGGGGCATTAGCCCCAACGGTGGTTGTTTAGGGCTTGCGGGTGGGTAGCGGGAGGCCTTAACCCCTTCAGGACCGTAGCGGTATTAACCGCTACGGTCCTGAAGGGGTTAAGTGCCCCCGCATCCCCCCCGCAAGTCCTAAACTCACACCCAGGGCCAAATACCCCCCTCACCCATCCCCGCTACCCACAATAACGCTGGCACGGTGGGTTAACCCCTTCATTGCCTTAGCGGTTAGCCGCTAAGGTAATGAAGTGGCTTTTAAATGCCTTTTTCCTGCCTCGGATGCATGCCGGGGGGCTCCGGTGCGGATATCAGCTCCGGAGACCCCCAGCATCAATCACAGGCAGGAAAAAGGGCTGATTTTTCCTAAGTGTCGCCCTTGCCGATGCTTCTCCTTCAGCAAGTTGCCAACTTTAGTTGGCGGGCTGGATTGGCCATAAAATCTCCAATCTGGCCTGCCGATCAGCACCAAAAAGCTGATCGGGGCTTACTGAATTCAGGCGGGAAAAAAAAGTCCCGATAAGTGGCTTATCGGCAGCCGGGTGGCGAAAAATTTTTTTTCGGAAGAAAAGTTGCCGATAATTCCCACTTATCGGGGCTTACTGAATCAGGAGGGCAAAAAACGGCTATAAAATGCCGAAAAAGCCTTATCGGGGCTTACTGCATGAGGCCCTTAGTGTGAGAGCAGGGCAGGGATATAACAGGACAGGGGGCAGTGTGAGGGTATAACAGGACAGGGAGCAGTGTGAAGGTATAACAGCGAGCTCTGACTCGCCTTACCCTCTATAGCAACGTTCTTTCCTAGGAAGACAAGGAGACGAGACTTAGTGTGAGAGCAGGGCAGGGATATAACAGGACAGGGGGCAGTGTGAGGGTATAACAGGGAGCAGTGAGGGTATAACAGGGAGCAGCGTGAGGGTATAACGGAGCTGTGAGGGTATAACAGGGAGCAGCGTGAGGGTATAACAGGGAGCAGCGTGAGGATATAACAGGGAGCAGCGTGAGGGTATAACGGGAAGCAGAGTGAGGGTATAACGGAGCAGCGTGAGGGTTAAACGGAGCAGCGTGAGGGTATAACGGGGAGCAGCGTGAGGGTATAACAGGGAGCAGCGTGAGGGTATAACGGAGCAGCGTGAGGATATAACAGGGAGCAGTGTGAGGATATAACAGGGAGCAGCGTGAGGATATAACGGAGCAGCGTGAGAATATAACGGAGCAGCGTGAGGATATAACAGGGAGCAACGTGAGGATATAACAGGGAGCAGCGTGAGGGTATAACGGAGCAGCGTGAGGGTATGACAGGGAGCAGCGTGAGGATATAACGGAGCAGCGTGAGGGTATAACAGGGAGCAGCGTGAGGATATAACGGAGCAACGTGAGGGTGTAACAGGGAGCAGAGTGAGGGTATAACGGAGCAGCGTGAGGATGTAACAGGGAGCAGCGTGAGGGTATAACAGGGAGCAGCGTGAGGATATAACAGGGAGCAGTGTGAAGGTATAACAGGGAGCAGCGTGAGGGTATAACAGGGAGCAGCGTGAGGGTATAACAGGGAGCAGTGAGGGTATAACATGGAGCAGTGAGGGTATAACAGGGAGCAGCGTGAGGGTATAACAGGGAGCAGCGTGAGGGTATAACAGGGAGCAGCGTGAGGGTATAACAGGGAGCAGTGTGAGGGTATAACATGGAGCAGTGTGAGGGTATAACAGGGAGCAGCGTGAGGATATAACAGGGAGCAGTGTGAGGGTATAACAGGGAGCAGTGAGGGTATAACAGGGAGCAGTGTGAGGGTATAACAGGGAGCAGCGTGAGGGTATAACAGGGAGCAGTGAGGGTATAACAGGGAGCAGTGTGAGGGTATAACAGGGAGCAGTGTGAGGGTATAACAGGGAGCAGCGTGAGGGTATAACAGGGAGCAGCGTGAGGATATAACAGGGAGCAGCGTGAGGGTATAACAGGGAGCAGTGTCAGGGTATAACGGAGCAGCGTGAGGATATAACGGAGCAGCGTGAGGATATAACAGGGAGCAGCGTGAGGATATAACAGGGAGCAGCGTGAGGGTATAACAGGGAGCAGTGTGAGGGTATAACAGGGAGCAGTGAGGGTATAACAGGGAGCAGCGTGAGGGTATAACAGGGAGCAGTGAGGGTATAACAGGGAGCAGCGTGAGGGTATAACAGGGAGCAGCGTGAGGGTATAACAGGGAGCAGCGTGAGGGTATAACAGGGAGCAGTGTGAGGGTATAACATGGAGCAGTGAGGGTATAACAGGGAGCAGCGTGAGGATATAACAGGGAGCAGTGTGGTTGTATAACAGGGAGCAGCGTGAGGTTATAACAGGGAGCAGTGAGGGTATAACGGAGCAGCGTGAGGGTATAACAGGGAGCAGCGTGAGGGTATAACAGGGAGCAGCGTGAGGATATAACAGGGAGCAGCGTGAGGGTATAACAGGGAGCAGTGTGAGGGTATAACAGGGAGCAGTGAGGGTATAACAGGGAGCAGTGTGAGGGTATAACAGGGAGCAGCGTGAGGGTATAACAGGGAGCAGCGTGAGGGTATAACAGGGAGCAGTGAGGGTATAACAGGGAGCAGCGTGAGGGTATAACAGGGAGCAGCGTGAGGGTATAACAGGGAGCAGCGTGAGGGTATAACAGGGAGCAGTGTGAGGGTATAACATGGAGCAGTGAGGGTATAACAGGGAGCAGCGTGAGGATATAACAGGGAGCAGTGTGAGGGTATAACGGAGCAGTGAGGGTATAACAGGGAGCAGCGTGAGGGTATAACAGGGAGCAGCGTGAGGGTATAACAGGGAGCAGCGTGAGGGTATAACAGGGAGCAGCGTGAGGGTATAACAGGGAGCAGCGTGAGGGTATAACAGGGAGCAGCGTGAGGGTATAACAGGGAGCAGCGTGAGGGTATAACAGGGAGCAGCGTGAGGGTATAACAGGGAGCAGTGAGGGTATAACAGGGAGCAGCGTGAGGGTATAACAGGGAGCAGTGAGGGTGTAACGGAGCAGCGTGAGGGTGTAACAGGGAGCAGCGTGAGGGTGTAACAGGGAGCAGCGTGAGTATATAACAGGGAGCAGCGTGAGGGTATAACAGGGAGCAGCGTGAGGGTATAACAGGGAGCAGTGTGAGGGTATAACAGGGAGCAGTGAGGGTATAACAGGGAGCAGTGTGAGGGTATAACAGGGAGCAGCGTGAGGGTATAACAGGGAGCAGCGTGAGGGTATAACAGGGAGCAGCGTGAGGGTATAACAGGGAGCAGTGTCAGGGTATAACGGAGCAGCGTGAGGATATAACGGAGCAGCGTGAGGATATAACAGGGAGCAGCGTGAGGGTATAACAGGGAGCAGCGTGAGGGTATAACAGGGAGCAGTGAGGGTATAACAGGAAGCAGCGTGAGGGTATAACAGGGAGCAGCGTGAGGGTATAACAGGGAGCAGTGAGGGTATAACAGGGAGCAGCGTGAGGGTATAACAGGGAGCAGCGTGAGGGTATAACAGGGAGCAGCGTGAGGGTATAACAGGCACCGTCCTGCCCTGACGGAGAGAACTTTCACTAAAACACTGGGGAGGATCGGGCCTGGTCTCTGAGGCACCGTCCTGCCCTGACGGAGAGAACATTCACTAAAACACCGGGAAGGATCGGGCCTGGTCTCTGAGGCACCGTCCTGCCCTGACGGAGAGTACTTTCACTAAAACTCTGGGGAGGATCGGGCCTGGTCTCTGAGGCACCGTCCTGCCCTGACGGAGAGTACTTTCACTAAAACACCGGGAAGGATCGGGCCTGGTCTCTGAGGCACCGTCCTGCCCTGACGGAGAGTACTTTGTATTACTTATTCATTAGCCCTGTCCTACCTGGGGCAGTGTTAGGCCCGTTCTATAGTGCCACGCCTACTGCGCCGTGCGCGCGCGTGGCATTTATAGTTGGCTGACGATAGTCAGCCTTTCTATAATGGCGCCGCGCGCACGGCAAGGAGAGTGGAACCGGCCGACGGAGGAAGATGAAAAAAAGAAAGCATTTGCGCCGCTAGCGCCACTGAAAATGTAAGTATATGTGTGTTTATGTGTGTATATGAGTGTGTATGTGTGTATATGTGTGTGTATGTGCGTATATGAGTGTGTATGTGTGTATATGTGTGTGTATGAGCGTATATCAGTGTGTATGTGTGTATATGTGTGTGTATGTGCGTATATGTGTGTGTATGTGTGTATATGAGTGTGTATGTGTGTATATGTGTGTGTATGTGCGTATATGTGTGTGTATATGTGTGTATATGAGTGTGTGTGTGTGTATATGTGTGTGTATGTGCGTATATGAATGTGTATGTGTGTATATGAGTGTATATGAGTGTGTACGTGTGTATATGTGTGTATATGTGTGTATATGTGTGTGTATGTGCGTATATGTGTGTGTATGTGTGTATATGTGTGTGTATATGTGTGTGTATGTGCGTATATGTGTGTGTATGTGTATATGAGTGTGTATGTGTGTATATGTGTGTATATGTGTGTATATGAGTGTGTATGTGTGTATATAAGTGTGTATGTGTGTATATAAGTGTGTATGTGTGTATGTACAATGTTATTAAAAAAATTATTAAAGGATTTATTTATTTATTTGAAAATACACACATACATACACACCCACATATATAAACACACAAACACATATATACACTCACATATACATACACATACATACATACACACACATACACACACATACAGTCGCGCACAGTATACTCACAAAACGTGTGCGGCACGTGCACGCACCTTCGCACAGGCACGCGCATGCACGGCCGCACACGCTATATAACAGCCCTTACATTCTTCATACTGACCAGTTTTATTTATTTGGTGGTGGTGAGAACTTATCTCTGGGAAGTGATAAATGATCTCTGGGAAGTGAGAAAGTATCTCTGGGAAGTGAGAAATTATCTCTGGGAAGTGAGAAAGTATCTCTGGGAAGTGAGAACTTATCTCTGGGAAGTGAGAAATTATCTCTGGGAAGTGAGAAATTATCTCTAGGAAGTGAGAACTTATCTCTGGGAAGTGAGAAATGATCTCTGGGAAGTGAGAAATTATCTCTGGGAAGTGAGAAATTATCTCTAGGAAGTGAGAAAGTATCTCTGGGAAGTGAGAAATTATCTCTGGGAAGTGAGAAATTATCTCTGGGAAGTGAGAAATTATCTCTGGGAAGTGAGACATTATCTCTGGGAAGTGAGAAAGTATCTCTGGGAAGTGAGAAAGTATCTCTGGGAAGTGAGACATTATCTCTGGGAAGTGAGAAAGTATCTCTGGGAAGTGAGAAAGTATCTCTGGGAAGTGAGACATTATCTCTGGGAAGTGAGAAAGTATCTCTGGGAAGTGAGAAAGTATCTCTGGGAAGTGAGACATTATCTCTGGGAAGTGAGAAAGTATCTCTGGGAAGTGAGAAAGTATCTCTGGGAAGTGAGACATTATCTCTGGGAAGTGAGAAAGTATCTCTGGGAAGTGAGAAAGTATCTCTGGGAAGTGAGACATTATCTCTGGGAAGTGAGAAAGTATCTCTGGGAAGTGAGAAATGATCTCTGGGAAGTGAGAAAGTATCTCTGGGAAGTGAGAAAGTATCTCTGGGAAGTGAGAAAGTATCTCTGGGAAGTGAGAAATTATCTCTGGGAAGTGAGAAATGATCTCTGGGAAGTGAGAAATTATCTCTGGGAAGTGAGACATTATCTCTGGGAAGTGAGAAAGTATCTCTGGGAAGTGAGAAATTATCTCTGGGAAGTGAGAAAGTATCTCTGGGAAGTGAGAAATGATCTCTGGGAAGTGAGACATTATCTCTGGGAAGTGAGAAAGTATCTCTGGGAAGTGAGAAAGTATCTCTGGGAAGTGAGAAAGTATCTCTGGGAAGTGAGAAATTTGCGCATTATTTCAGGAGTGGTTCCTCTACTGAAGTAAAGTTCACAGACCGCACCACTCTCTTCCCACAGCTGCGGCCAGGCTGGGAGCTGGCGCTCGAGTGCCGTGACATCATGCGCTCTGCTCAGACAGGACGATTTCTGGCCAGCTAGTTGCGTGTGCGGGGGGCATGTCGGGAGCCATGACGTCACAGACCTGTAGTTACCACACAAGTCTCTTCCTAACTCTCACTATGGGGGTTATGCACTAAGCAGTGATAAGTGGGTTTTCTGGGTGCTATGCACAAAGCAGTGATAAGTGGGTTTTCTGGGTGCTATGCACTAAGCAGTGATAAGTGGGTTTTCTGGGTGCTATGCACAAAGCAGTGATAAGTGGGTTTTCTGGGTGCTATGCACTAAGCAGTGATAAGTGGGTTTTCTGGGTGCTATGCACTAAGCAGTGATAAGTGGGTTTTCTGGGTGCTATGCACTAAGCAGTGATAAGTGGGTTTTCTGGGTGCTATGCACAAAGCAGTGATAAGTGGGTTTTCTGGGTGCTATGCACTAAGCAGTGATAAGTGCTTTTAAGTGAGATAACTGCCTTTATAGCGTGATACTGCCTGCTGTGAGATTCACAAAGCAGTGATAACAGTGCAGAATCGCGCTATAATGGCCACTTAAAAGCACTTATCACTGCTTTGTGAATCTCACTGCAGGCAGTATCACGCTATAATGGCTTTTATCTCACTTAAAAGCACTTATGACTGCTTAGTGCATAACCCCCTATGTGATTCTGCCACACGTGGGGCGTCCAACACTAAGGAATCTCTCCTGACAGCTACATATCCTGGTCTGCAAAATGCTGCTTTGCGGTTTCTTCTTCTTCAGTCAGAGAAGTGTGAAATTGGAAGCACAAAGAAAACACCTCCGGAGAGAGATGATTTCCAGACCCCAATAAGGTGCGCTCAGAGCTGTACTTTGGTGATAGGAAAGGTGTGGGATACTAGTATAGGATGAGAGAGTGAGATGCAGAGGCAGTGTGAGCAGGCCACACATTCCTGCATGGACAGCCTGACTTTGCAGGTAGCTGAGGACATCCCCAGGGTGAATTAAATATATTCTGCATAGAACTTACCCAGGATCAGTTTCACTTAATATCTTCCACCATCATACCCACTTGGATGTACAATACCTCACACTGGCTCTGCATCTCCCTCTCTCATCCTATTAAACGTATCTCACATCTTTCTCACCAACATACTACAGTTTCTGGGGTCTTGAAATCACCTCTCTCCTGAGGTGTTTCCTTTGTGCGCCTGTACTTACCTGTTACCACTAGTGCACCTGCATGTACTTACCTCATTGAGTGAGCATTTTGTGCTCTGTGTGTTAAGCCTGAAAGTAGCATCCTAACAACATTGGTTACATAGAGAATCCTACTCCACAAACAGAGAGCTGTGCACAATATCTCCAGTAAGAAAGTCCCTTACCTGCTGCTCCTTCCTGTAAGATATCTCTTACCTTTCACATCACAGTAAGAATCCACCTGGATCCCTCCAAACACAGCCACGCAAAGCAGGAACCCCACCCAGGACGGCATTCTGTGTGGGAGACATCAGAGTCATGATAACAGAGGTGAGAGAGACATTAAAAAGAGTAATCAGCAGGAGAGAGTGCAGAGGGCTCAGCAGGGAGAGAGAAATACATATATTTAAATAGAAATGGTTAAAAAATAGATGAAAACAAGTAAACAGAATTAAGAAAGATAATGGTAAGAAAAAGTAAAATGTGTACAGGAAATAAATGATTAAAAAAAACAAAGACACAGAATTAAAACATAAGAAATAGAGATATTATTTTACTCCCTGATCAGAGATAGAGAAAAAGAGTGTGAGATGTTTGACCTTAGAAACAGGGAGTATGATTTAGAATGACAGAGAGAAAAAGTCATTGTTAGACTCTCAACACAAATATACTGTAAATACAGAGAATCCACTTACAGCCTGAGAAAGATCTGAGATAGAAACAGACAAAAAGAGTGAGGAAGAGACTAAAAGAGGACAAGGAGACAGAAAGAGAGGTGGGAAGAAAGAAAGTGAGAGAGAGAGAAACATGTGAGAGATATAGAAAGAGAGAATCTCACTGAGAAGCAGAATTTACCAACATGATACAGAGCTCACCTGAGATCCGATACAGTGCAGGTTCCGTATTGAAATGGTGACTGGAGAACGTGCTGGTAATATTTATAGATCCTGCTGGATGGTTTTAGTATCGTTACATCAGGACACAAACCCTGGCCCTCCCTGCAGAGCACACCCCCCAGACCACAATGTATATACTTCTATATGTTTTGCTATTGTGTGAGTACCAGACTCCTCCCCAAGGTGAGATTTCTTCATGGCACCAGCTCAGATCCCAACCCAGAGTACTTTTCTACCAGAGCACTGAGCCACGTCAGTACTCGGGGTGCTGCCATACTGTACCAAGATAACAACTCAGAACCCAACCCAGAGTACTTTCCTACCAGAGCACTGAGCCACGTCACTACTCGGGGAGCTCCCATACTGTACCAAGACACCAATTCAGATCCCAACCCAGAGTACTTTCCTACCAGATCACTGAGCCACGTCAGTACTCGGGGTGCTGCCATACTGTACCAAGATAACAACTCAGAACCCAACCCAGAGTACTTTCCTACCAGAGCACTGAGCCACGTCGCTACTCGGGGAGCTCCCATACTGTACCAAGACACCAATTCAGATCCCAACCCAGAGTACTTTCCTACCAGATCACTGAGCCACGTCAGTACTCGGGGTGCTGCCATACTGTACCAAGATAACAACTCAGAACCCAACCCAGAGTACTTTCCTACCAGAGCACTGAGCCACGTCACTACTCGGGGTGCTCCCATACTGTACCAAGATAACAACTCAGATCCCAACCCAGAGTACTTTCCTATCAGATCACTGAGCCACGCCAGTACTCGGGGTGCTCCCATACTGTACCAAGATAACAACTCAGAACCCAACCCAGAGTACTTTCCTACCAGATCACTGAGCCACGTCAGTACTCGGGGTGCTCCCATACTGTACCAAGACACCAACTCAGATCCCAACCCAGAGTACTTTCCTACCAGAGCACTGAGCCACGTCAGTACTCGGGGTGCTCTCATACTGTACCAAGATACCAACTCAGATCCCAACCCAGAGTACATTCCTACCAGATCACCGAGCCACGTCACTAAACGGGGAGCTCCCATACTGTACCAAGATACCAACTCAGAACCCAACCCAGAGTACTTTTCTACCAGAACACTGAGCCATGTCACTACTCGGGGTGCTCCCATACTGTACCAAGACACCAACTCAGATCCCAACCCAGAGTACTTTCCTACCAGATCACTGAGCCACGTCAGTACTCGGGGTGCTCTCATACTGTACCAAGATACCAACTCAGATCCTGACCCAGAGTACTTTCCTACCAGAGCACTGAGCCACGTCAGTAATCGGGGGTGCTCTCATACTGTACCAAGATACCAACTCAGATCCCAACCCAGAGTACATTCCTACCAGATCACCGAGCCACGTCACTAAACGGGGAGCTCCCATACTGTACCAAGATACCAACTCAGAACCCAACCCAGAGTACTTTTCTACCAGAACACTGAGCCATGTCACTACTCGGGGTGCTCCCATACTGTACCAAGACACCAACTCAGATCCCAACCCAGAGTACTTTCCTACCAGATCACTGAGCCACGTCAGTACTCGGGGTGCTCTCATACTGTACCAAGATACCAACTCAGATCCTGACCCAGAGTACTTTCCTACCAGAGCACTGAGCCACGTCAGTAATCGGGGGTACTCTCATACTGTACCAAGATACCAACTCAGATCCCAACCCAGAGTACTTTCTATCAGATCACTGAGCCACATCACCACTCGGGGTGCTGTCATACTGTACCAAGAGACCAACTCAGATCCCAACCAAGAATACTTTCCTATCAGATCACTGAGCCACGCCAGTAAACGGGGTGCTCCCATACTGTACCAAGATACCAACTCAGAGCCCAACCCAGAGTACTTTTCTACCAGATCACTGAGCCACATCAGTACTCGGGGTGCTCTCATACTGTACCAAGATACCAACTCAGATCCTGACCCAGAGTACTTTCCTACCAGAGCACTGAGCCACGTCAGTACTCGGGGTGCTCTCATACTGTACCAAGATACCAACTCAGATCCCAACCCAGAGTACTTTCCTACCACAGCACTGAGCCACATCAGTAAACGGGGAGCTCCCATACTGTACCAAGACACCAACTCAGAACCCAACCCAGAGTACTTTCCCACCAGATCACTGAGCCACGTCACTACTCGGGGTGCTCCCATACTGTACCAAGACACCAACTCAGATCCCGACCAAGAGTACTTTCCTATCAGATCACTGAGCCACGCCAGTACTCGGGGTGCTCCCATACTGTACCAAGATACCAACTCAGAGCCCAACCCAGAGTACTTTTCTACCAGATCACTGAGCCACGTCAGTACTCGGGGTGCTCCCATACTGTACCAAGATAACAACTCAGAACCCAACCCAGAGTACTTTTCTACCAGATCACTGAGCCACGTCACTACTCTGGGTGCTCCTATACTGTACCAAAATACCAACTCAGATCCCAAACCAGAGTACTTTCCTACCAGATCACTGAGCCACGCCAGTACTCAGGTGCTCCCATACTGTACCAAGATAACAACTCAGAACCCATCGCAGAGTACTTTCCTACCAGATCACTGAGCCACGTCAGTAAACGGGGAGCTCCCATACTGTACCAAGACATCAACTCAGAACCCAACCCAGAGTACTTTCCTACCAGATCACTGAGCCACGTCAGTACTCGGGGTGCTCTCATCCTGTACCAAGACACCAACTCAGAACCCAACCCAGAGTACTTTCCTACCAGAGCACTGAGCCACGTCAGTAAACGGGGTGCTCCCATACTGTACCAAGATACCAACTCAGATTCCGACCCAGAATACTTTCCTACCAGATCACTGAGCTACGTCAGTACTTGGGGTGCTCTCTTATTGTACCAAGATACCAACACAGATCCCAACCCAGAGTGCTTTCCTACCAGAGCACTGAGCCACATCAGTACTCGGGGTGCTCTCTTATTGTACCAAGATACCAATGCAGATCCCAACCAAGAGTACTTTCCTACCAGAACACTGAGCCACGTCACTTCTCGGGGTGCTCCCATACTGTACCAAGATACCAACTCAGAACCAAACCCAGAGTACTTTCCTACCAGAGCATTGAGCCACGTCACTACTCGGGGTGCTTTCATTCTGTACCAAGATACCAACTCAGATCCCAACCCAGAGTAATTTCCTACCAGAGCACTGAGCCACGTCAGTACTCGGGGGTACTCTCATACTGTACCAAGATACCAACTCAGATCCCGACCCAGAGTACTTTCCTACCAAAGCACTGAGCCTTGTCAGAACTCGGGGGTACTCCCATACTGTACCAAGATAACAACTCAGAACCCAACCCAGAGTACTTTCCTACCAGAGCACTGAGCCACGTCAGTACTCGGGGTGCTCCCATACTGTACCAAGATAACAACTCAGAACCCACCCCAGAGTACTTTCCTACCAGAGCACTGAGCCAAATCAGAAAACGGGGAGCTCCCATACTGTACCAAGATACCAACTCAGAACCCAACCCAGAGTACTTTTCTACCAGAGCACTGAGCCACGTCAGTAAACGGGGAGCTCCCATACTGTACCAAGATACCAACTCAGAACCAAACCCAGTGTACTTTCCCACCAATCACTGAGCCACGTCAGTACTCGAGGTGCTCCCATACTATACCAAGATAACATCTCAGAACCCAACCCAGAGTACTTTTCTACCAGATCACTGAGCCACGTCACTACTCTGGGTGCTCCCATACTGTACCAAGATACCAACTCAGATCCCAACCCAGAGTACTTTCCTACCAGATCACTGAGCCACGTCAGTAAATGGGGAGCTCCCATACTGTACCAAGATACCAACTCAGAACCCAACCCAGAGTACTTTCCTACCAGATCACTGAGCCACGTCAGTAAACGGGGAGCTCCCATACTGTTCCAAGATACCAACTCAGAACCCAACCCAGAGTACTTTCCTACCAGATCACTGAGCCACGTCAGTAAACGGGTATCTCTCATACTGTACAAAGACACCAACTCAGAACCCAACCCAGAGTACTTTCCTACCAGATCACTGAGCCACGTCAGTACTCGGGTGCTCTCTTATTTTACCAAGATATCAACGCAGATCCCAACCCAGAGTGCTTTCCTAGCAGAGCACTGAGCCACGTCAGTAAACGGGGTGCTCCCATACTGTACCAAGACACCAACTCAGAACCCAACCCAGAGTACTTTCCTACCAGATCACTGAGCCACATCAGTAAACGGGGATCTCTCATACTGTACAAAGACACCAACTCAGAACCCAACCCAGAGTACTTTCCTACCAGATCACTGAGCCACGTCAGTACTCGGGGTGCTCTCTTATTTTACCAAGATATCAACGCAGTCCCAACCAAGAGTACTTTCCTACCAGAGCACTGAGCAACGTCAGTAAACGGGGAGCTCCCATACTGTACCAAGACACCAACTCAGAACCCAACCCAGAGTACTTTCCTACCAGATCACTGAGCCACATCAGTACTCGGGGTGCTCTCTTATTGTACCAAGATACCAACGCAGATGCCAACCCAGAGTACTTTCCTGCCAGAGCACTGAGCCACGTCAGTAATCGGGTTGCTCCCATACTGTACCAAGATACCAACTCAGAACCCAACCCAGAATACTTTCCTACCAGAGCACCGAACCACGTCGGTACTCGGGTGCTCTCATACTGTACCAAGATACCAACTCAGATCCCGACCCAGAGTACTTTCCTACCAGATCACTGAGCCACGTCAGTACTCGGGGTGCTCCCATACTGTACCAAGATAACAACTCAGAACCCAACCCAGAGTACTTTCCTACCAGAGCACTGAGCAACATCAGTAAACGGGGAGCTCCCATACTGTACCAAGATACCAACTCAGATCCCAACCCAGAGTAATTTCCTACCAGAGCACGGAGCCACGTCAGTACTCGGGGTGCTCCCATACTGTACCAAGATAACAACTCAGTACCCAACCCAGAGTACTTTCCTACCAGATCACGGAGCAACGTCAGAACTCGGGGTGCTCCCATACTGTACCAAGATAACAACTCAGTACCCAACCCAGAGTATTTTCCTACCAGATCACTGAGCCACATCAGTAAACGTGGAGCTGTCATACTGTACCAAGATAACAACTCAGATCCCAACCCAGAGTACTTTCCTACCAGAGCACTGAGCAACGTCAGTAAACGGGGAGCTCCCATACTGTACCAAGACACCAACTCAGAACCCAACCCAGAGTACTTTCCTACCAGATCACTGAGCCACATCAGTACTCGGGGTGCTCTCTTATTGTACCAAGATACCAACGCAGATGCCAACCCAGAGTACTTTCCTGCCAGAGCACTGAGCCACGTCAGTAATCGGGTTGCTCCCATACTGTACCAAGATACCAACTCAGAACCCAACCCAGAATACTTTCCTACCAGAGCACCGAACCACGTCGGTACTCGGGTGCTCTCATACTGTACCAAGATACCAACTCAGAACCCAACCCAGAATACTTTCCTACCAGAGCACCGAACCACGTCAGTACTCGGGGTGCTCCCATACTGTACCAAGACACCACACCAACTCAAATCCCAACCCAGAGTACTTTCCTATCAGATCACTGAGCCACGCCAGTACTCGGGGTGCTCCCATACTGTACCAAGACACCAACTCAGGTCCCAACCCAGAGTACTTTCCTATCAGATCACAGAGTCACGCCAGTACTCGGGGTGCTCCCATACTGTACCAAGATAACAACTCAGAACCCAACCCAGAGTACTTTCCTACCAGAGCACTGAGCCACGTCAGTACTCGGGGTGCTGCCATACTGTACCAAGATAACAACTCAGAACCCAACCCAGAGTACTTTCCTACCAGAGCACTGAGCCACGTCAGTAAACGGGGTGCTCCCATACTGTGCCAAGATACCAACTCAGAACCCAACCCAGAGTACTTTTCTACCAGAGCACTGAGCCACGTCAGTAAACGGGGAGCTCCCATACTGTACAAAGATACCAACTCAGAACCCAACCCAGAGTACTTTCCCACCAGATCACTGAGCCACGTCAGTACTTGAGGTGCTCCCATACTGTACCAAGATAACATCTCAGAACCCAACCCAGAGTACTTTTCTACCAGATCACTGAGCCACGTCACTACTCTGGGTGCTCCCATGCTGTACCAAGATACCAACTCAGATCCCAACCCAGAGTACTTTCCTACCAGATCACTGAGCTATACCAGTACACGGTGTGCTCCCATACTGTACCAAGATAACAACTCAGAACCCATCCCAGAGTACTTTCCTACCAGATCACTGAGCCACGTCAGTACTTGGGGAGCTCCCATACTGTACCAAGATAAAAACTCAGAACCCAACCCAGAGTACTTTCCTACCAGATCACTGAGCCACGTCAATAAACGGGGAGCTCCCAGACTGAACCAAGATACCAACTCAGAACCCAACCCAGAGTACTTTCCTACCAGATCACTGAGCCACGTCAGTAAACGGGGAGCTCCCATACTGTTCCAAGATACCAACTCAGAACCCAACCCAGAGTACTTTCCTACCAGATCACTGAGCCACGTCAGTAAACGGGGAGCTCTCATACTGTACAAAGACACCAACTCAGAACCCAACCCAGAGTACTTTCCTACCAGATCACTGAGCCACGTCAGTACTCGGGGTGCTCTCTTATTTTACCAAGATATCAACGCAGATCCCAACCCAGAGTACTTTCCTACCAGAGCACTGAGCAACGTCAGTAAACGGGTTGCTCTCATACTGTACCAAGACACCAACTCAGAACCCAACCCAGAGTACTTTCCTACCAGAGCATTGAGCCACGTCAGTACTTGGGTGCTCTCATTCTGTACCAAGATACAAACTCAGATCCCAACCCAGAATACTTTCCTACCAGAGCACCGAACCACGTCGGTACTCGGTTGCTCTCATACTGTACCAAGATACCAACTCAGATCCCGACCCAGAGTACTTTCCTACCAGAGCACTGAGCAACATCAGTAAACGGGGAGCTCCCATACTGTACCAAGATACCAACTCAGATCCCAACCCAGAGTACTTTCCTACCAGATCACGGAGCCACGTCAGTACTCGGGGTGCTCCCATACTGTACCAAGATAACAACTCAGTACCAAACCCAGAGTATTTTCCTACCAGATCACTGAGCCACATCAGTAAACGTGGAGCTGTCATACTGTACCAAGATACCAACTCAGATCCCAACCCAGAGTACTTTCCTACCAGATCACTGAGCCACGCCAGTACTCGGGGTGCTCCCATACTGTACCAAGATACCAACTCTGATCCCAACCAAGAGTACTTTCCTACCAGATCACTGAGCCACGTCAGTAAACATGGAGCTCTCTTACTGTACCAAGACACCAACTCAGAACCCAACCCAGAGTACTTTTCTACCAGATCACTGAGCCACGTCAGTACTCGGGGTGCTCTCATACTGTACCAAGACACCAACTCTGATCCCAACTCAGAGTACTTTCCTACAAGATCACTGAGCCACGTCAGTAAACGAGGAGCTCTCATACTGTACCAAGACACCAACTCAGATCCCAACCCAGAGTACTTTCCTACCGGATCACTGAGCCACATCAGTAAACAGGGAGCTCCCATACTGTACCAAGACACCAACTCAGAACCCAACCCAGAGTACTTTCCCACCAGATCACTGAGCCACGTCACTACTCGGGGTGCTCCCATACTGTACCAAGACACCAACTCAGATCCCAACCAAGAGTACTTTCCTATCAGATCACTGAGCCACGCCAGTACTCGGGGTGCTCCCATACTGTACCAAGATAACAACTCAGAACCCAACCCAGAGTACTTTTCTACCAGATCACTGAGCCACGTCACTACTCTGGGTGCTCGCATACTGTACCAAGATACCAACTCAGATCCCAACCCAGAGTACTTTCCTACCAGATCACTGAACCACGCCAGTACTCAGGGGCTCCCATACTGTACCAAGATAACAACTCAGAACCCATCGCAGAGTACTTTCCTACCAGATAACTGAGCCACGTCAGTAAACGGGGAGCTCCCATACTGTACCAAGACATCAACTCAGAACCCAACCCAGAGTACTTTCCTACCAGATCACTGAGCCACGTCAGTACTCGGGGTGCTCTCATCCTGTACCAAGACACCAACTCAGAACCCAACCCAGAGTACTTTCCTACCAGAGCACTGAGCCACGTCAGTAAACGGGGTGCTCTCATACTGTACCAAGATACCAACTCAGAACCCAAACCAGAGTACTTTCCTACCAGAGCACTGAGCCACGTCAGTAAACGGGGTGCTCCCATACTGTACCAAGACACCAACTCAGAACCCAACCCAGAGTACATTCCTTCCAGAGCACCGAGCCACGTCAGTACTCGGGGTGCTCTCATACTGTACCAAGATACCAACTCAGATCCCGACCCAGAATACTTTCCTACCAGATCACTGAGCCTTGTCAGTACTTGGGGAGCTCCCATACTGTACCAAGACACCAACTCAGAACCCAACCCAGAGTACTTTCCTACCAGATCACTGAGCTACGTCAGTACTCGGGGTGCTCTCTTATTGTACCAAGATACCAACTCAGAACCCAACCCAGAGTACTTTTCTACCAGAGCACTGAGCCACGTCAGTAAACGGGGAGCTCCCATACTGTACAAAGATACCAACTCAGAACCCAACCCAGAGTACTTTCCCACCAGATCACTGAGCCACATCAGTACTCGAGGTGCTCCCATACTGTACCAAGATAACATCTCAGAACCCAACCCAGAGTACTTTTCTACCAGATCACTGAGCCACGTCACTACTTTGGGTGCTCCCATACTGTACCAAGATACCAACTCAGATCCCAACCCAGAGTACTTTCCTACCAGATCACTGAGCTACACCAGTACACGGTGTGCTCCCATACTGTACCAAGATAACAACTCAGAACCCATCCCAGAGTGCTTTCCTACCAGATCACTGAGCCACGTCAGTAAACGGGGAGCTCCCATACTGAACCAAGATACCAACTCAGAACCCATCCCAGAGTACTTTCCTACCAGATCACTGAGCCACGTCAGTAAACGGGGAGCTCCCATACTGTACCAAGATAAAAACTCAGAACCCAACCCAGAGTACTTTCCTACCAGATCACTGAGCCACGTCAGTAAACGGGGAGCTCCCATACTGAACCAAGATACCAACTCAGAACCCATCCCAGAGTACTTTCCTACCAGATCACTGAGCCACGTCAGTAAACGGGGAGCTCCCATACTGTACCAAGATACCAATTCAGAACCCAACCCAGAGTACTTTCCTACCAGATCACTGAGCCACGTCAGTAAACGGGGAGCTCCCATACTGTTCCAAGATACCAACTCAGAACCCAACCCAGAGTACTTTCCTACCAGATCACTGAGCCACGTCAGTAAACGGGGAGCTCTCATACTGTACAAAGACACCAACTCAGAACCCACCCCAGAGTACTTTCCTACCAGATCACTGAGCCACGTCAGTTCTCGGGGTGCTCTCTTATTTTACCAAGATATCAACGCAGATCCCAACCCAGAGTACTTTCCAACAGAGCACTGAGCAACGTCAGTAAACGGGTTGCTCACATACTGTACCAAGACACCAACTCAGAACCCAACCCAGAGTACTTTCCTACCAGAGCATTGAGCCACGTCAGTACTTGGGTGCTCTCATTCTGTACCAAGATACAAACTCAGATCCCAACCCAGAATACTTTCCTACCAGAGCACCGAACCACGTCGGTACTCGGTTGCTCTCATACTGTACCAAGATACCAACTCAGATCCCGACCCAAAGTACTTTCCTACCAGATCACGGAGCCAAGTCAGTACTCGGGGGGTTCCCGTACTGTACCAAGATAACAACTCAGTACCCAACCCAGAGTACTTTCCTACCAGATCACGGAGCCACGTCAGTACTCGGGGTGCTCCCATACTGTACCAAGATAACAACTCAGTACCCAACCCAGAGTATTTTCCTACCAGATCACTGAGCCACATCAGTAAATGTGGAGCTGTCATACTGTACCAAGATACCAACTCAGATCCCAACCCAGAGTACTTTCCTACCAGATCACTGAGCCACGTCAGTAAACGGGGAGCTCCCATACTGAACCAAGATACCAACTCAGAACCCATCCCAGAGTACTTTCCTACCAGATCACTGAGCCACGTCAGTAAACGAGGAGCTCTCATACTGTACCAAGATACCAACTCAGATCCCAACCCAGAGTACTTTCCTACCAGATCACGGAGCCAAGTCAGTACTCGGGGGGTTCCCATACTGTACCAAGATAACAACCCAGTACCCAACCCAGAGTACTTTCCTACCAGATCACGAAGCCACGTCAGTACTCGGGGTGCTCCCATACTGTACCAAGATAACAACTCAGTACCCAACCCAGAGTATTTTCCTACCAGATCACTGAGCCACATCAGTAAACGTGGAGCTGTCATACTGTACCAAGATACCAACTCAGATCCCAACCCAGAGTACTTTCCTACCAGATCACTGAGCCACGTCAGTAAACGGGGAGCTCCCATACTGAACCAAGATACCAACTCAGAACCCATCCCAGAGTACTTTCCTACCAGATCACTGAGCCACGTCAGTAAACGAGGAGCTCTCATACTGTACCAAGACACCAACTCAGATCCCAACCCAGAGTACTTTCCTACCGGATCACTGAGCCACATCAGTAAACGGGGAGCTCCCATACTGTACCAAGACACCAACTCAGAACCCAACCCAGAGTACTTTCCCACCAGATCACTGAGCCACGTCACTACTCGGGGTGCTCCCATACTGTACCAAGACACCAACTCAGATCCCAACCAAGAGTACTTTCCTATCAGATCACTGAGCCACGCCAGTACTCGGGGTGCTCCCATACTGTACCAAGATACCAACTCAGAGCCCAACCCAGAGTTCTTTTCTACCAGATCACTGAGCCACGTCAGTAAACGTGGAGCTCTCATACTGTACCAAGACACCAACTCAGATCCCAACCTAGAGTACTTTCCTACCAGATCACTGAGCCACATCAGTACTCGGGGTGCTCCCATACTGTACCAAGATAACAACTCAGAACCCAACCCAGAGTACTTTTCTACCAGATCACTGAGCCACGTCACTACTCTGGGTGCTCGCATACTGTACCAAGATACCAACTCAGATCCCAACCCAGAGTACTTTCCTACCAGATCACTGAGCCACGCCAGTACTCAGGTGCTCCCATACTGTACCAAGATAACAACTCAGAACCCATCGCAGAGTACTTTCCTACCAGATCACTGAGCCACGTCAGTAAACGGGGAGCTCCCATACTGTACCAAGACATCAACTCAGAACCCAACCCAGAGTACTTTCCTACCAGATCACTGAGCCACGTCAGTACTCGGGGTGCTCTCATCCTGTACCAAGACACCATATCAGAACCCAACCCAGAGTACTTTCCTACCAGAGCACTGAGCCACGTCAGTAAACGGGGTACTCTCATCCTGTACCAAGATACCAACTCAGAACCCAAACCAGAGTACTTTCCTACCAGAGCACTGAGCCACGTCAGTAAACGGGGTGCTCCCATACTGTACCAAGACACCAACTCAGAACCCAACCCAGAGTACATTCCTTCCAGAGCACCGAGCCACGTCAGTACTCGGGGTGCTCTCATACTGTACCAAGATACCAACTCAGATCCCGACCCAGAATACTTTCCTACCAGATCACTGAGCTTTGTCAGTACTTGGGGAGCTCCTATACTGTACCAAGACACCAACTCAGAACCCAACCCAGAGTACTTTCCTACCAGATCACTGAGTTACGTCAGTACTCGGGGTGCTCTCTTATTGTACCAAGATACCAACGCAGATCCCAACCCAGAGTGCTTTCCTAGCAGAGCACTGAGCCACGTCAGTACTCGGGGTGCTCTCTTATTGTACCAAGATACCAACGCAGATCCCAACCAAGAGTACTTTCCTACCAGAACACTGAGCCACGTCACTACTCGGGGTGCTCCCATACTGTACCAAGATACCAACTCAGAACCCAACCCAGAGTACTTTCCTACCAGAGCATTGAGCCACGTCACTATTCGGGGTGCTCTCATTCTGTACCAAGATACCAACTCAGATCCCAACCCAGAGTACTTTCCTACCAGAGCACTGAGCCACGTCAGTACTCGGGGGGTTCCCATACTGTACCAAGATAACAACTCAGTACCCAACCCAGAGTACTTTCCTACCAGATCACGGAGCCACGTCAGTACTCGGGGTGCTCCCATACTGTACCAAGATAACAACTCAGTACCCAACCCAGAGTATTTTCCTACCAGATCACTGAGCCACATCAGTAAACGTGGAGCTGTCATACTGTACCAAGATACCAACTCAGATCCCAACCCAGAGTACTTTCCTACCAGATCACTGAGCCACGTCAGTAAACGGGGAGCTCCCATACTGAACCAAGATACCAACTCAGAACCCATCCCAGAGTACTTTCCTACCAGATCACTGAGCCACGTCAGTAAACGAGGAGCTCTCATACTGTACCAAGATACCAACTCAGATCCCAACCCAGAGTACTTTCCTACCAGATCACGGAGCCAAGTCAGTACTCGGGGGGTTCCCATACTGTACCAAGATAACAACTCAGTACCCAACCCAGAGTACTTTCCTACCAGATCACGGAGCCACGTCAGTACTCGGGGTGCTCCCATACTGTACCAAGATAACAACTCAGTACCCAACCCAGAGTATTTTCCTACCAGATCACTGAGCCACATCAGTAAACGTGGAGCTGTCATACTGTACCAAGATACCAACTCAGATCCCAACCCAGAGTACTTTCCTACCAGATCACTGAGCCACGTCAGTAAACGAGGAGCTCTCATACTGTACCAAGACACCAACTCAGATCCCAACCCAGAGTACTTTCCTACCGGATCACTGAGCCACATCAGTAAACGGGGAGCTCCCATACTGTACCAAGACACCAACTCAGAACCCAACCCAGAGTACTTTCCCACCAGATCACTGAGCCACGTCACTACTCGGGGTGCTCCCATACTGTACCAAGACACCAACTCAGATCCCAACCAAGAGTACTTTCCTATCAGATCACTGAGCCACGCCAGTACTCGGGGTGCTCCCATACTGTACCAAGATACCAACTCAGAGCCCAACCCAGAGTTCTTTTCTACCAGATCACTGAGCCACGTCAGTAAACGTGGAGCTCTCATACTGTACCAAGACACCAACTCAGATCCCAACCTAGAGTACTTTCCTACCAGATCACTGAGCCACATCAGTACTCGGGGTGCTCCCATACTGTACCAAGATAACAACTCAGAACCCAACCCAGAGTACTTTTCTACCAGATCACTGAGCCACGTCACTACTCTGGGTGCTCGCATACTGTACCAAGATACCAACTCAGATCCCAACCCAGAGTACTTTCCTACCAGATCACTGAGCCACGCCAGTACTCAGGTGCTCCCATACTGTACCAAGATAACAACTCAGAACCCATCGCAGAGTACTTTCCTACCAGATCACTGAGCCACGTCAGTAAACGGGGAGCTCCCATACTGTACCAAGACATCAACTCAGAACCCAACCCAGAGTACTTTCCTACCAGATCACTGAGCCACGTCAGTACTCGGGGTGCTCTCATCCTGTACCAAGACACCATATCAGAACCCAACCCAGAGTACTTTCCTACCAGAGCACTGAGCCACGTCAGTAAACGGGGTACTCTCATCCTGTACCAAGATACCAACTCAGAACCCAAACCAGAGTACTTTCCTACCAGAGCACTGAGCCACGTCAGTAAACGGGGTGCTCCCATACTGTACCAAGACACCAACTCAGAACCCAACCCAGAGTACATTCCTTCCAGAGCACCGAGCCACGTCAGTACTCGGGGTGCTCTCATACTGTACCAAGATACCAACTCAGATCCCGACCCAGAATACTTTCCTACCAGATCACTGAGCTTTGTCAGTACTTGGGGAGCTCCTATACTGTACCAAGACACCAACTCAGAACCCAACCCAGAGTACTTTCCTACCAGATCACTGAGTTACGTCAGTACTCGGGGTGCTCTCTTATTGTACCAAGATACCAACGCAGATCCCAACCCAGAGTGCTTTCCTAGCAGAGCACTGAGCCACGTCAGTACTCGGGGTGCTCTCTTATTGTACCAAGATACCAACGCAGATCCCAACCAAGAGTACTTTCCTACCAGAACACTGAGCCACGTCACTACTCGGGGTGCTCCCATACTGTACCAAGATACCAACTCAGAACCCAACCCAGAGTACTTTCCTACCAGAGCATTGAGCCACGTCACTACTCGGGGTGCTCTCATTCTGTACCAAGATACCAACTCAGATCCCAACCCAGAGTACTTTCCTACCAGAGCACTGAGCCACGTCAGTACTCGGGGGGTTCCCATACTGTACCAAGATAACAACTCAGTACCCAACCCAGAGTACTTTCCTACCAGATCACGGAGCCACGTCAGTACTCGGGGTGCTCCCATACTGTACCAAGATAACAACTCAGTACCCAACCCAGAGTATTTTCCTACCAGATCACTGAGCCACATCAGTAAACGTGGAGCTGTCATACTGTACCAAGATACCAACTCAGATCCCAACCCAGAGTACTTTCCTACCAGATCACTGAGCCACGTCAGTAAACGGGGAGCTCCCATACTGAACCAAGATACCAACTCAGAACCCATCCCAGAGTACTTTCCTACCAGATCACTGAGCCACGTCAGTAAACGAGGAGCTCTCATACTGTACCAAGATACCAACTCAGATCCCAACCCAGAGTACTTTCCTACCAGATCACGGAGCCAAGTCAGTACTCGGGGGGTTCCCATACTGTACCAAGATAACAACTCAGTACCCAACCCAGAGTACTTTCCTACCAGATCACGGAGCCACGTCAGTACTCGGGGTGCTCCCATACTGTACCAAGATAACAACTCAGTACCCAACCCAGAGTATTTTCCTACCAGATCACTGAGCCACATCAGTAAACGTGGAGCTGTCATACTGTACCAAGATACCAACTCAGATCCCAACCCAGAGTACTTTCCTACCAGATCACTGAGCCACGTCAGTAAACGAGGAGCTCTCATACTGTACCAAGACACCAACTCAGATCCCAACCCAGAGTACTTTCCTACCGGATCACTGAGCCACATCAGTAAACGGGGAGCTCCCATACTGTACCAAGACACCAACTCAGAACCCAACCCAGAGTACTTTCCCACCAGATCACTGAGCCACGTCACTACTCGGGGTGCTCCCATACTGTACCAAGACACCAACTCAGATCCCAACCAAGAGTACTTTCCTATCAGATCACTGAGCCACGCCAGTACTCGGGGTGCTCCCATACTGTACCAAGATACCAACTCAGAGCCCAACCCAGAGTTCTTTTCTACCAGATCACTGAGCCACGTCAGTAAACGTGGAGCTCTCATACTGTACCAAGACACCAACTCAGATCCCAACCTAGAGTACTTTCCTACCAGATCACTGAGCCACATCAGTACTCGGGGTGCTCCCATACTGTACCAAGATAACAACTCAGAACCCAACCCAGAGTACTTTTCTACCAGATCACTGAGCCACGTCACTACTCTGGGTGCTCGCATACTGTACCAAGATACCAACTCAGATCCCAACCCAGAGTACTTTCCTACCAGATCACTGAGCCACGCCAGTACTCAGGTGCTCCCATACTGTACCAAGATAACAACTCAGAACCCATCGCAGAGTACTTTCCTACCAGATCACTGAGCCACGTCAGTAAACGGGGAGCTCCCATACTGTACCAAGACATCAACTCAGAACCCAACCCAGAGTACTTTCCTACCAGATCACTGAGCCACGTCAGTACTCGGGGTGCTCTCATCCTGTACCAAGACACCAACTCAGAACCCAACCCAGAGTACTTTCCTACCAGAGCACTGAGCCACGTCAGTAAACGGGGTGCTCTCATCCTGTACCAAGATACCAACTCAGAACCCAAACCAGAGTACTTTCCTACCAGAGCACTGAGCCACGTCAGTAAACGGGGTGCTCCCATACTGTACCAAGACACCAACTCAGAACCCAACCCAGAGTACATTCCTTCCAGAGCACCGAGCCACGCCTGTACTCGGGGTGCTCTCATACTGTACCAAGATACCAACTCAGATCCCGACCCAGAATACTTTCCTACCAGATCACTGAGCCTTGTCAGTACTTGGGGAGCTCCTATACTGTACCAAGACACCAACTCAGAACCCAACCCAGAGTACTTTCCTACCAGATCACTTAGTTACGTCAGTACTCGGGGTGCTCTCTTATTGTACCAAGATACCAACGCAGATCCCAACCCAGAGTGCTTTCCTAGCAGAGCACTGAGCCACGTCAGTACTCGGGGTGCTCTCTTATTGTACCAAGATACCAACGCAGATCCCAACCAAGAGTACTTTCCTACCAGAACACTGAGCCACGTCACTACTCGGGGTGCTCCCATACTGTACCAAGATACCAACTCAGAACCCAACCCAGAGTACTTTCCTACCAGAGCATTGAGCCACGTCACTACTCGGGGTGCTCTCATTCTGTACCAAGATACCAACTCAGATCCCAACCCAGAGTACTTTCCTACCAGAGCACTGAGCCACGTCAGTACTCGGGGGTACTCTCATACTGTACCAAGATACCAACTCAGATCAGACCCAGAGTACTTTCCTACCAGAGCACTGAGCCATGTCAGAACTCGGGGGTACTCCCATACTGTACCAAGATAACACCTCAGAACCCAACCCAGAGTACTTTTCTACCAGATCACTGAGCTACGTCAGTACTCGGGGTGCTCCCATACTGTACCAAGACACCACACCAACTCAGATCCCAACCCAGAGTACTTTCCTATCAGATGACTGAGCCACGCCAGTACTCGGGGTGCTCCCATACTGTACCAAGACACCAACTCAGGTCCCAACCCAGAGTACTTTCCTATCAGATCACAGAGCCACGCCAGTACTCGGGGTGCTCCCATACTGTACCAAGATAACAACTCAGAACCCAACCCAGAGTACTTTCCTACCAGAGCACTGAGCCACGTCAGTACTCGGGGTGCTCCCATACTGTACCAAGATAACAACTCAGAACCCACCCCAGAGTACTTTCCTACCAGAGCACTGAGCCACGTCAGTAAACGGGGAGCTCCCATACTGTACCAAGATACCAACTCAGAACCCAACCCAGAGTACTTTCCTACCAGATCACTGAGCCACGTCAGTACTCGGGGTGCTCTCATCCTGTACCAAGACACCATATCAGAACCCAACCCAGAGTACTTTCCTACCAGAGCACTGAGCCACGTCAGTAAACGGGGTACTCTCATCCTGTACCAAGATACCAACTCAGAACCCAAACCAGAGTACTTTCCTACCAGAGCACTGAGCCACGTCAGTAAACGGGGTGCTCCCATACTGTACCAAGACACCAACTCAGAACCCAACCCAGAGTACATTCCTTCCAGAGCACCGAGCCACGTCAGTACTCGGGGTGCTCTCATACTGTACCAAGATACCAACTCAGATCCCGACCCAGAATACTTTCCTACCAGATCACTGAGCTTTGTCAGTACTTGGGGAGCTCCTATACTGTACCAAGACACCAACTCAGAACCCAACCCAGAGTACTTTCCTACCAGATCACTGAGTTACGTCAGTACTCGGGGTGCTCTCTTATTGTACCAAGATACCAACGCAGATCCCAACCCAGAGTGCTTTCCTAGCAGAGCACTGAGCCACGTCAGTACTCGGGGTGCTCTCTTATTGTACCAAGATACCAACGCAGATCCCAACCAAGAGTACTTTCCTACCAGAACACTGAGCCACGTCACTACTCGGGGTGCTCCCATACTGTACCAAGATACCAACTCAGAACCCAACCCAGAGTACTTTCCTACCAGAGCATTGAGCCACGTCACTACTCGGGGTGCTCTCATTCTGTACCAAGATACCAACTCAGATCCCAACCCAGAGTACTTTCCTACCAGAGCACTGAGCCACGTCAGTACTCGGGGGGTTCCCATACTGTACCAAGATAACAACTCAGTACCCAACCCAGAGTACTTTCCTACCAGATCACGGAGCCACGTCAGTACTCGGGGTGCTCCCATACTGTACCAAGATAACAACTCAGTACCCAACCCAGAGTATTTTCCTACCAGATCACTGAGCCACATCAGTAAACGTGGAGCTGTCATACTGTACCAAGATACCAACTCAGATCCCAACCCAGAGTACTTTCCTACCAGATCACTGAGCCACGTCAGTAAACGGGGAGCTCCCATACTGAACCAAGATACCAACTCAGAACCCATCCCAGAGTACTTTCCTACCAGATCACTGAGCCACGTCAGTAAACGAGGAGCTCTCATACTGTACCAAGATACCAACTCAGATCCCAACCCAGAGTACTTTCCTACCAGATCACGGAGCCAAGTCAGTACTCGGGGGGTTCCCATACTGTACCAAGATAACAACTCAGTACCCAACCCAGAGTACTTTCCTACCAGATCACGGAGCCACGTCAGTACTCGGGGTGCTCCCATACTGTACCAAGATAACAACTCAGTACCCAACCCAGAGTATTTTCCTACCAGATCACTGAGCCACATCAGTAAACGTGGAGCTGTCATACTGTACCAAGATACCAACTCAGATCCCAACCCAGAGTACTTTCCTACCAGATCACTGAGCCACGTCAGTAAACGAGGAGCTCTCATACTGTACCAAGACACCAACTCAGATCCCAACCCAGAGTACTTTCCTACCGGATCACTGAGCCACATCAGTAAACGGGGAGCTCCCATACTGTACCAAGACACCAACTCAGAACCCAACCCAGAGTACTTTCCCACCAGATCACTGAGCCACGTCACTACTCGGGGTGCTCCCATACTGTACCAAGACACCAACTCAGATCCCAACCAAGAGTACTTTCCTATCAGATCACTGAGCCACGCCAGTACTCGGGGTGCTCCCATACTGTACCAAGATACCAATTCAGAGCCCAACCCAGAGTTCTTTTCTACCAGATCACTGAGCCACGTCAGTAAACGTGGAGCTCTCATACTGTACCAAGACACCAACTCAGATCCCAACCTAGAGTACTTTCCTACCAGATCACTGAGCCACATCAGTACTCGGGGTGCTCCCATACTGTACCAAGATAACAACTCAGAACCCAACCCAGAGTACTTTTCTACCAGATCACTGAGCCACGTCACTACTCTGGGTGCTCGCATACTGTACCAAGATACCAACTCAGATCCCAACCCAGAGTACTTTCCTACCAGATCACTGAGCCACGCCAGTACTCAGGTGCTCCCATACTGTACCAAGATAACAACTCAGAACCCATCGCAGAGTACTTTCCTACCAGATCACTGAGCCACGTCAGTAAACGGGGAGCTCCCATACTGTACCAAGACATCAACTCAGAACCCAACCCAGAGTACTTTCCTACCAGATCACTGAGCCACGTCAGTACTCGGGGTGCTCTCATCCTGTACCAAGACACCAACTCAGAACCCAACCCAGAGTACTTTCCTACCAGAGCACTGAGCCACGTCAGTAAACGGGGTGCTCTCATCCTGTACCAAGATACCAACTCAGAACCCAAACCAGAGTACTTTCCTACCAGAGCACTGAGCCACGTCAGTAAACGGGGTGCTCCCATACTGTACCAAGACACCAACTCAGAACCCAACCCAGAGTACATTCCTTCCAGAGCACCGAGCCACGCCAGTACTCGGGGTGCTCTCATACTGTACCAAGATACCAACTCAGATCCCGACCCAGAATACTTTCCTACCAGATCACTGAGCCTTGTCAGTACTTGGGGAGCTCCTATACTGTACCAAGACACCAACTCAGAACCCAACCCAGAGTACTTTCCTACCAGATCACTGAGTTACGTCAGTACTCGGGGTGCTCTCTTATTGTACCAAGATACCAACGCAGATCCCAACCCAGAGTGCTTTCCTAGCAGAGCACTGAGCCACGTCAGTACTCGGGGTGCTCTCTTATTGTACCAAGATACCAACGCAGATCCCAACCAAGAGTACTTTCCTACCAGAACACTGAGCCACGTCACTACTCGGGGTGCTCCCATACTGTACCAAGATACCAACTCAGAACCCAACCCAGAGTACTTTCCTACCAGAGCATTGAGCCACGTCACTACTCGGGGTGCTCTCATTCTGTACCAAGATACCAACTCAGATCCCAACCCAGAGTACTTTCCTACCAGAGCACTGAGCCACGTCAGTACTCGGGGGTACTCTCATACTGTACCAAGATACCAACTCAGATCTGACCCAGAGTACTTTCCTACCAGAGCACTGAGCCATGTCAGAACTCGGGGGTACTCCCATACTGTACCAAGATAACACCTCAGAACCCAACCCAGAGTACTTTTCTACCAGATCACTGAGCTACGTCAGTACTCGGGGTGCTCCCATACTGTACCAAGACACCACACCAACTCAGATCCCAACCCAGAGTACTTTCCTATCAGATGACTGAGCCACGCCAGTACTCGGGGTGCTCCCATACTGTACCAAGATAACAACTCAGAACCCAACCCAGAGTACTTTCCTACCAGAGCACTGAGCCACGTCAGTACTCGGGGTGCTCCCATACTGTACCAAGATAACAACTCAGAACCCACCCCAGAGTACTTTCCTACCAGAGCACTGAGCCACGTCAGTAAACGGGGAGCTCCCATACTGTACCAAGATACCAACTCAGAACCCAACCCAGAGTACTTTTCTACCAGAGCACTGAGCCACGTCAGTAAACGGGGAGCTCCCATACTGTACCAAGATACCAACTCAGAACCCAACCCAGAGTACATTCCCACCAGATCACTGAGCCACGTCAGTACTCTGGGTGCTCCCATACTGTACCAAGATACCAACTCAGATCCCATCCCAGAGTACTTTCCTACCAGATCACTGAGCCACGTCAGTAAACGGGGAGCTCCCATACTGTACCAAGATAACATCTCAGAACCCAACCCAGAGTACTTTTCTACCAGATCACTGAGCCACGTCACTACTCTGGGTGCTCCCATACTGTACCAAGATACCAACTCAGATCCCATCCCAGAGTACTTTCCTACCAGATCACTGAGCCACGTCAGTAAACGGGGAGTTCCCATACTGTACCAAGATACCAACTCAGAACCCAACCCAGAGTACTTTCCTACCAGATCACTGAGCCACGTCAGTAAACGGGGAGCTCTCATACTGTACAAAAACACCAACTCAGAACCCAACCCAGAGTAATTTCCTACCAGATCACTGAGCCACGTCAGTACTCGGGGTGCTCTCTTATTTTACCAAGATATCAACGCAGATCCCAACCCAGAGTACTTTCCTACCAGATCACTGAGCCACGTCAGTAAACGGGGAGCTCCCATACTGTTCCAAGATACCAACTCAGAACCCAACCCAGAGTACTTTCCTACCAGATCACTGAGCCACGTCAGTAAACAGGGAGCTCTCATACTGTACAAAGACACCAACTCAGAACCCAACCCAGAGTACTTTTTTACCAGATCACTGAGCCACGTCAGTACTCGTGGTGCTATCATACTGTACCAAGACACCAACTCAGAACCCAACCCAGAGTACTTTCCTACCAGATCACTGAGCCACGTCAGTACTCGGGGTGCTCTCTTATTGTACCAAGATACCAACGCAGATCCCAACCCAGAGTACTTTCCTGCCAGAGCACTGGGCCATGTCAGTAATCGGGTTGCTCCCATACTGTACCAAGATACCAACTCAGAACCCAACCCAGAGTACTTTCCTACCAGAGCATTGAGCCACGTCAGTACTTGGGTGCTCTCATTCTGTACCAAGATACAAACTCAGATCCCAACCCAGAATACTTTTCTACCAGAGCACCGAACCACGTCGGTACTCGGGTGCTCTCATACTGTACCAAGATACCAACTCAGATCCCGACCCAGAGTACTTTCCTACCAGATCACTGAGCCACGTCAGTACTCGGGGTGCTCCCATACTGTACCAAGATACCAACTCAGATTCCAACCCAGAGTACTTTCCTACCAGATCACTGAGCCACGTCAGTAAACGTGGAGCTCTCTTACTGTACCAAGATACTAACTCAGAACCCAACCCAGAGTACTTTCCTACCAGAGCACTGAGCAACATCAGTAAACGGGGAGCTCCCATACTGTACCAAGACACCAACTCAGGTCCCAACCCAGAGTACTTTCCTATCAGATCACAGAGCCACGCCAGTACTCGGGGTGCTCCCATACTGTACCAAGATAACAACTCAGAACCCAACCCAGAGTACTTTCCTACCAGAGCACTGAGCCACGTCAGTACTCGGGGTGCTCCCATACTGTACCAAGATAACAACTCAGAACCCACCCCAGAGTACTTTCCTACCAGAGCACTGAGCCACGTCAGTAAACGGGGAGCTCCCATACTGTACCAAGATACCAACTCAGAACCCAACCCAGAGTACTTTTCTACCAGAGCACTGAGCCACGTCAGTAAACGGGGAGCTCCCATACTGTACCAAGATACCAACTCAGAACCCAACCCAGAGTACATTCCCACCAGATCACTGAGCCACGTCAGTACTCTGGGTGCTCCCATACTGTACCAAGATACCAACTCAGATCCCATCCCAGAGTACTTTCCTACCAGATCACTGAGCCACGTCAGTAAACGGGGAGCTCCCATACTGTACCAAGATAACATCTCAGAACCCAACCCAGAGTACTTTTCTACCAGATCACTGAGCCACGTCACTACTCTGGGTGCTCCCATAGTGTACCAAGATACCAACTCAGATCCCATCCCAGAGTACTTTCCTACCAGATCACTGAGCCACGTCAGTAAACGGGGAGTTCCCATACTGTACCAAGATACCAACTCAGAACCCAACCCAGAGTACTTTCCTACCAGATCACTGAGCCACGTCAGTAAACGGGGAGCTCTCATACTGTACAAAAACACCAACTCAGAACCCAACCCAGAGTACTTTCCTACCAGATCACTGAGCCACGTCAGTACTCGGGGTGCTCTCTTATTTTACCAAGATATCAACGCAGATCCCAACCCAGAGTACTTTCCTACCAGATCACTGAGCCACGTCAGTAAACGGGGAGCTCCCATACTGTTCCAAGATACCAACTCAGAACCCAACCCAGAGTACTTTCCTACCAGATCACTGAGCCACGTCAGTAAACAGGGAGCTCTCATACTGTACAAAGACACCAACTCAGAACCCAACCCAGAGTACTTTTTTACCAGATCACTGAGCCACGTCAGTACTCGTGGTGCTATCATACTGTACCAAGACACCAACTCAGAACCCAACCCAGAGTACTTTCCTACCAGATCACTGAGCCACGTCAGTACTCGGGGTGCTCTCTTATTGTACCAAGATACCAACGCAGATCCCAACCCAGAGTACTTTCCTGCCAGAGCACTGGGCCATGTCAGTAATCGGGTTGCTCCCATACTGTACCAAGATACCAACTCAGAACCCAACCCAGAGTACTTTCCTACCAGAGCATTGAGCCACGTCAGTACTTGGGTGCTCTCATTCTGTACCAAGATACAAACTCAGATCCCAACCCAGAATACTTTTCTACCAGAGCACCGAACCACGTCGGTACTCGGGTGCTCTCATACTGTACCAAGATACCAACTCAGATCCCGACCCAGAGTACTTTCCTACCAGATCACTGAGCCACGTCAGTACTCGGGGTGCTCCCATACTGTACCAAGATACCAACTCAGATTCCAACCCAGAGTACTTTCCTACCAGATCACTGAGCCACGTCAGTAAACGTGGAGCTCTCTTACTGTACCAAGATACTAACTCAGAACCCAACCCAGAGTACTTTCCTACCAGAGCACTGAGCAACATCAGTAAACGGGGAGCTCCCATACTGTACCAAGATACCAACTCAGATCCCAACCCAGAGTACTTTCCTACCAGATCACGGAGCCACGTCAGTACTCGGTGTGCTCCCATACTTTACCAAGATAACAACTCAGTACCCAACCCAGAGTACTTTCCTACCAGATCACTTAGCCACGCCAGTACTCGGGGTGCTCCCATACTGTACCAAGATACCAACTCAGATCCCAACCCAGAGTACTTTCCTACCAGAGCACTGAGCCACGTCAGTAAACGGGGAGTTCCCATACTGTACCAAGATACCAACTCAGAACCCAACCCAGAGTACTTTCCTACCAGATCACTGAGCCACGTCAGTAAACGGGGAGCTCCCATACTGAACCAAGATACCAACTCAGAACCCATCCCAGAGTACTTTCCTACCAGATCACTGAGCCACGTCAGTAAACGGGGAGCTCTCATACTGTACAAAAACACCAACTCAGAACCCAACCCAGAGTACTTTCCTACCAGATCACTGAGCCACGTCAGTACTCGGGGTGCTCTCTTATTTTACCAAGATATCAACGCAGATCCCAACCCAGAGTACTTTCCTACCAGATCACTGAGCCACGTCAGTAAACGGGGAGCTCCCATACTGTTCCAAGATACCAACTCAGAACCCAACCCAGAGTACTTTCCTACCAGATCACTGAGCCACGTCAGTAAACAGGGAGCTCTCATACTGTACAAAGACACCAACTCAGAACCCAACCCAGAGTACTTTTTTACCAGATCACTGAGCCACGTCAGTACTCGTGGTGCTATCATACTGTACCAAGACACCAACTCAGAACCCAACCCAGAGTACTTTCCTACCAGATCACTGAGCCACGTCAGTACTCGGGGTGCTCTCTTATTGTACCAAGATACCAACGCAGATCCCAACCCAGAGTACTTTCCTGCCAGAGCACTGGGCCACGTCAGTAATCGGGTTGCTCCCATACTGTACCAAGATACCAACTCAGAACCCAACCCAGAGTACTTTCCTACCAGAGCATTGAGCCACGTCAGTACTTGGGTGCTCTCATTCTGTACCAAGATACAAACTCAGATCCCAACCCAGAATACTTTCCTACCAGATCACTGAGCCACGTCAGTAAACGGGGAGCTCTCATACTGTACAAAAACACCAACTCAGAACCCAACCCAGAGTACTTTCCTACCAGATCACTGAGCCACGTCAGTACTCGGGGTGCTCTCTTATTTTACCAAGATATCAACGCAGATCCCAACCCAGAGTACTTTCCTACCAGATCACTGAGCCACGTCAGTAAACGGGGAGCTCCCATACTGTTCCAAGATACCAACTCAGAACCCAACCCAGAGTACTTTCCTACCAGATCACTGAGCCACGTCAGTAAACAGGGAGCTCTCATACTGTACAAAGACACCAACTCAGAACCCAACCCAGAGTACTTTTTTACCAGATCACTGAGCCACGTCAGTACTCGTGGTGCTATCATACTGTACCAAGACACCAACTCAGAACCCAACCCAGAGTACTTTCCTACCAGATCACTGAGCCACGTCAGTACTCGGGGTGCTCTCTTATTGTACCAAGATACCAACGCAGATCCCAACCCAGAGTACTTTCCTGCCAGAGCACTGGGCCACGTCAGTAATCGGGTTGCTCCCATACTGTACCAAGATACCAACTCAGAACCCAACCCAGAGTACTTTCCTACCAGAGCATTGAGCCACGTCAGTACTTGGGTGCTCTCATTCTGTACCAAGATACAAACTCAGATCCCAACCCAGAATACTTTTCTACCAGAGCACCGAACCACGTCGGTACTCGGGTGCTCTCATACTGTACCAAGATACCAACTCAGATCCCGACCCAGAGTACTTTCCTACCAGATCACTGAGCCACGTCAGTACTCGGGGTGCTCCCATACTGTACCAAGATACCAACTCAGATTCCAACCCAGAGTACTTTCCTACCAGATCACTGAGCCACGTCAGTAAACGTGGAGCTCTCTTACTGTACCAAGATACTAACTCAGAACCCAACCCAGAGTACTTTCCTACCAGAGCACTGAGCAACATCAGTAAACGGGGAGCTCCCATACTGTACCAAGATACCAACTCAGATCCCAACCCAGAGTACTTTCCTACCAGATCACGGAGCCACGTCAGTACTCGGTGTGCTCCCATACTTTACCAAGATAACAACTCAGTACCCAACCCAGAGTACTTTCCTACCAGATCACTTAGCCACGCCAGTACTCGGGGTGCTCCCATACTGTACCAAGATACCAACTCAGATCCCAACCCAGAGTACTTTCCTACCAGAGCACTGAGCCACGTCAGTAAACGGGGAGTTCCCATACTGTACCAAGATACCAACTCAGAACCCAACCCAGAGTACTTTCCTACCAGATCACTGAGCCACGTCAGTAAACATGGAGCTCCCATACTGAACCAAGATACCAACTCAGAACCCATCCCAGAGTACTTTCCTACCAGATCACTGAGCCACGTCAGTAAACGGGGAGCTCTCATACTGTACAAAAACACCAACTCAGAACCCAACCCAGAGTACTTTCTTACCAGATCACTGAGCCACGTCAGTACTCGGGGTGCTCTCTTATTTTAGCAAGATATCAACGCAGATCCCAACCCAGAGTACTTTCCTACCAGATCACTGAGCCACGTCAGTAAACGGGGAGCTCCCATACTGTTCCAAGATACCAACTCAGAACCCAACCCAGAGTACTTTCCTACCAGATCACTGAGCCACGTCAGTAAACAGGGAGCTCTCATACTGTACAAAGACACCAACTCAGAACCCAACCCAGAGTACTTTTTTACCAGATCACTGAGCCACGTCAGTACTCGTGGTGCTCCCATACTGTACCAAGACACCAACTCAGAACCCAACCCAGAGTACTTTCCTACCAGATCACTGAGCCACGTCAGTACTCGGGGTGCTCTCTTATTGTACCAAGATACCAACGCAGATCCCAACCCAGAGTACTTTCCTGCCAGAGCACTGGGCCACGTCAGTAATCGGGTTGCTCCCATACTGTACCAAGATACCAACTCAGAACCCAACCCAGAGTACTTTCCTACCAGAGCATTGAGCCACGTCAGTACTTGGGTGCTCTCATTCTGTACCAAGATACAAACTCAGATCCCAACCCAGAATACTTTTCTACCAGAGCACCGAACCACGTCGGTACTCGGGTGCTCTCATACTGTACCAAGATACCAACTCAGATCCCGACCCAGAGTACTTTCCTACCAGATCACTGAGCCACGTCAGTACTCGGGGTGCTCCCATACTGTACCAAGATACCAACTCAGATTCCAACCCAGAGTACTTTCCTACCAGATCACTGAGCCACGTCAGTAAACGTGGAGCTCTCTTACTGTACCAAGATACTAACTCAGAACCCAACCCAGAGTACTTTCCTACCAGAGCACTGAGCAACATCAGTAAACGGGGAGCTCCCATACTGTACCAAGACACCAACTCAGGTCCCAACCCAGAGTACTTTCCTATCAGATCACAGAGCCACGCCAGTACTCGGGGTGCTCCCATACTGTACCAAGATAACAACTCAGAACCCAACCCAGAGTACTTTCCTACCAGAGCACTGAGCCACGTCAGTACTCGGGGTGCTCCCATACTGTACCAAGATAACAACTCAGAACCCACCCCAGAGTACTTTCCTACCAGAGCACTGAGCCACGTCAGTAAACGGGGAGCTCCCATACTGTACCAAGATACCAACTCAGAACCCAACCCAGAGTACTTTTCTACCAGAGCACTGAGCCACGTCAGTAAACGGGGAGCTCCCATACTGTACCAAGATACCAACTCAGAACCCAACCCAGAGTACATTCCCACCAGATCACTGAGCCACGTCAGTACTCTGGGTGCTCCCATACTGTACCAAGATACCAACTCAGATCCCATCCCAGAGTACTTTCCTACCAGATCACTGAGCCACGTCAGTAAACGGGGAGCTCCCATACTGTACCAAGATAACATCTCAGAACCCAACCCAGAGTACTTTTCTACCAGATCACTGAGCCACGTCACTACTCTGGGTGCTCCCATACTGTACCAAGATACCAACTCAGATCCCATCCCAGAGTACTTTCCTACCAGATCACTGAGCCACGTCAGTAAACGGGGAGTTCCCATACTGTACCAAGATACCAACTCAGAACCCAACCCAGAGTACTTTCCTACCAGATCACTGAGCCACGTCAGTAAACGGGGAGCTCTCATACTGTACAAAAACACCAACTCAGAACCCAACCCAGAGTACTTTCCTACCAGATCACTGAGCCACGTCAGTACTCGGGGTGCTCTCTTATTTTACCAAGATATCAACGCAGATCCCAACCCAGAGTACTTTCCTACCAGATCACTGAGCCACGTCAGTAAACGGGGAGCTCCCATACTGTTCCAAGATACCAACTCAGAACCCAACCCAGAGTACTTTCCTACCAGATCACTGAGCCACGTCAGTAAACAGGGAGCTCTCATACTGTACAAAGACACCAACTCAGAACCCAACCCAGAGTACTTTTTTACCAGATCACTGAGCCACGTCAGTACTCGTGGTGCTATCATACTGTACCAAGACACCAACTCAGAACCCAACCCAGAGTACTTTCCTACCAGATCACTGAGCCACGTCAGTACTCGGGGTGCTCTCTTATTGTACCAAGATACCAACGCAGATCCCAACCCAGAGTACTTTCCTGCCAGAGCACTGGGCCATGTCAGTAATCGGGTTGCTCCCATACTGTACCAAGATACCAACTCAGAACCCAACCCAGAGTACTTTCCTACCAGAGCATTGAGCCACGTCAGTACTTGGGTGCTCTCATTCTGTACCAAGATACAAACTCAGATCCCAACCCAGAATACTTTTCTACCAGAGCACCGAACCACGTCGGTACTCGGGTGCTCTCATACTGTACCAAGATACCAACTCAGATCCCGACCCAGAGTACTTTCCTACCAGATCACTGAGCCACGTCAGTACTCGGGGTGCTCCCATACTGTACCAAGATACCAACTCAGATTCCAACCCAGAGTACTTTCCTACCAGATCACTGAGCCACGTCAGTAAACGTGGAGCTCTCTTACTGTACCAAGATACTAACTCAGAACCCAACCCAGAGTACTTTCCTACCAGAGCACTGAGCAACATCAGTAAACGGGGAGCTCCCATACTGTACCAAGATACCAACTCAGATCCCAACCCAGAGTACTTTCCTACCAGATCACGGAGCCACGTCAGTACTCGGTGTGCTCCCATACTTTACCAAGATAACAACTCAGTACCCAACCCAGAGTACTTTCCTACCAGATCACTTAGCCACGCCAGTACTCGGGGTGCTCCCATACTGTACCAAGATACCAACTCAGATCCCAACCCAGAGTACTTTCCTACCAGAGCACTGAGCCACGTCAGTAAACGGGGAGTTCCCATACTGTACCAAGATACCAACTCAGAACCCAACCCAGAGTACTTTCCTACCAGATCACTGAGCCACGTCAGTAAACGGGGAGCTCCCATACTGAACCAAGATACCAACTCAGAACCCATCCCAGAGTACTTTCCTACCAGATCACTGAGCCACGTCAGTAAACGGGGAGCTCTCATACTGTACAAAAACACCAACTCAGAACCCAACCCAGAGTACTTTCCTACCAGATCACTGAGCCACGTCAGTACTCGGGGTGCTCTCTTATTTTACCAAGATATCAACGCAGATCCCAACCCAGAGTACTTTCCTACCAGATCACTGAGCCACGTCAGTAAACGGGGAGCTCCCATACTGTTCCAAGATACCAACTCAGAACCCAACCCAGAGTACTTTCCTACCAGATCACTGAGCCACGTCAGTAAACAGGGAGCTCTCATACTGTACAAAGACACCAACTCAGAACCCAACCCAGAGTACTTTTTTACCAGATCACTGAGCCACGTCAGTACTCGTGGTGCTATCATACTGTACCAAGACACCAACTCAGAACCCAACCCAGAGTACTTTCCTACCAGATCACTGAGCCACGTCAGTACTCGGGGTGCTCTCTTATTGTACCAAGATACCAACGCAGATCCCAACCCAGAGTACTTTCCTGCCAGAGCACTGGGCCACGTCAGTAATCGGGTTGCTCCCATACTGTACCAAGATACCAACTCAGAACCCAACCCAGAGTACTTTCCTACCAGAGCATTGAGCCACGTCAGTACTTGGGTGCTCTCATTCTGTACCAAGATACAAACTCAGATCCCAACCCAGAATACTTTTCTACCAGAGCACCGAACCACGTCGGTACTCGGGTGCTCTCATACTGTACCAAGATACCAACTCAGATCCCGACCCAGAGTACTTTCCTACCAGATCACTGAGCCACGTCAGTACTCGGGGTGCTCCCATACTGTACCAAGATACCAACTCAGATTCCAACCCAGAGTACTTTCCTACCAGATCACTGAGCCACGTCAGTAAACGTGGAGCTCTCTTACTGTACCAAGATACTAACTCAGAACCCAACCCAGAGTACTTTCCTACCAGAGCACTGAGCAACATCAGTAAACGGGGAGCTCCCATACTGTACCAAGATACCAACTCAGATCCCAACCCAGAGTACTTTCCTACCAGATCACGGAGCCACGTCAGTACTCGGTGTGCTCCCATACTTTACCAAGATAACAACTCAGTACCCAACCCAGAGTACTTTCCTACCAGATCACTTAGCCACGCCAGTACTCGGGGTGCTCCCATACTGTACCAAGATACCAACTCAGATCCCAACCCAGAGTACTTTCCTACCAGAGCACTGAGCCACGTCAGTAAACGGGGAGTTCCCATACTGTACCAAGATACCAACTCAGAACCCAACCCAGAGTACTTTCCTACCAGATCACTGAGCCACGTCAGTAAACATGGAGCTCCCATACTGAACCAAGATACCAACTCAGAACCCATCCCAGAGTACTTTCCTACCAGATCACTGAGCCACGTCAGTAAACGGGGAGCTCTCATACTGTACAAAAACACCAACTCAGAACCCAACCCAGAGTACTTTCTTACCAGATCACTGAGCCACGTCAGTACTCGGGGTGCTCTCTTATTTTAGCAAGATATCAACGCAGATCCCAACCCAGAGTACTTTCCTACCAGATCACTGAGCCACGTCAGTAAACGGGGAGCTCCCATACTGTTCCAAGATACCAACTCAGAACCCAACCCAGAGTACTTTCCTACCAGATCACTGAGCCACGTCAGTAAACAGGGAGCTCTCATACTGTACAAAGACACCAACTCAGAACCCAACCCAGAGTACTTTTTTACCAGATCACTGAGCCACGTCAGTACTCGTGGTGCTCCCATACTGTACCAAGACACCAACTCAGAACCCAACCCAGAGTACTTTCCTACCAGATCACTGAGCCACGTCAGTACTCGGGGTGCTCTCTTATTGTACCAAGATACCAACGCAGATCCCAACCCAGAGTACTTTCCTGCCAGAGCACTGGGCCACGTCAGTAATCGGGTTGCTCCCATACTGTACCAAGATACCAACTCAGAACCCAACCCAGAGTACTTTCCTACCAGAGCATTGAGCCACGTCAGTACTTGGGTGCTCTCATTCTGTACCAAGATACAAACTCAGATCCCAACCCAGAATACTTTTCTACCAGAGCACCGAACCACGTCGGTACTCGGGTGCTCTCATACTGTACCAAGATACCAACTCAGATCCCGACCCAGAGTACTTTCCTACCAGATCACTGAGCCACGTCAGTACTCGGGGTGCTCCCATACTGTACCAAGATAACAACTCAGAACCCAACCCAGAGTACTTTCCTACCAGAGCACTGAGCAACATCAGTAAACGGGGAGCTCCCATACTGTACCAAGATACCAACTCAGATCCCAACCCAGAGTACTTTCCTACCAGATCACGGAGCCACGTCAGTACTCGGTGTGCTCCCATACTTTACCAAGATAACAACTCAGTACCCAACCCAGAGTACTTTCCTACCAGATCACTGAGCCACGCAAGTACTCGGGGTACTCCCATACTGTACCAAGATACCAACTCAGATTCCAACCCAGAGTACTTTCCTACCAGATCACTGAGCCACGTCAGTAAACGTGGAGCTCTCTTACTGTACCAAGATACTAACTCAGATCCCAACCCAGAGTACTTTCCTATCAGAGCACTGAGCCACGTCAGTAATCAGGGTGCTCTCATGCTGTACCAAGACATCAACTCAGATCCCAACGCAGAGTACTTTCCTGCCAGAGCACTGAGCCACGTCAGTACCTAGGGTACCAAGACACCAAACCAAGGTTCGACCCTTGGATACTCTCCTACGAAAAACACCAATTCAGGCTTCTCCTCATCCGACATCCAATCCATGAAACTCCACTCACCACAGCATCATTCCACGTCCTTCTCCTACAAAAGCCACTGATTCACCTCCATCCACTCTGGCTTCTGTTACACACCAATCTATGCCCCTTTCCTGCCAGCTGCAGATGAGCAAGTTGACCTCATTTTCATCTGCAAACATGCTGCAAAGTGCACTTCATGATTTAATATCGTTTAACAATGTGAGCAAAGTTACACTTGCTGTGTTAAAGTTCACTGTTTAAACTTTTAATACAGCAAGTGTAACTTTGCTTTTTTTGTGAATAGTTGTCATTTTGTGGACTTTTTTTGGAGGGCTGCAAATGTCTAGTTTTCATAACAATTGTATAAGAATGTTTCACACGGCCATGCTAACCACAGCTCTGGGAATACAGGGAGAGGACAATGATCATATCATTCACAAACTCACAATACAAAGACCAAAGGGCACACTTACTACAAGGAGACTGGCAGAGAAGGTTTACAAGGATAATACAAGGTCTGGAGCCTCCACCTTATAAAGAAAGGCTGATAATGTATTTCAACAATGACCCTGTCTTTCTTTAAAACATTGTTTGGTACTTTCCTGTTATCCGGAGCCATTTCCTGTTATCCGGAGCCATTTCCTGTTATCCGGAGCCATTTCCTGTTATCCGGAACCATTTCCTGTTATCCGGAGCCATATTCCTATTATCAGGAAAGTACCCATATTAAATCTACCACCCCCTCCACTCAACTCCCCCTAATGCCCTCCAACCAGTAAAATGCCTGTCCCCACCTCCTCAATCCCTCCTAATATAGATAACTGCCCCTCCCTCCTAATACAGAGAGATAACTGCCACCCTAACACCAGTAACTGCCCCTCACTGCCACCTCCTAATACACAGTGAGGGCTGCCCACTAACCCAGTAACTGCCCCTCCCTGCCACCTCCTAATACACAGTGAGGACTGCCCACTAACCCAGTAACTGCCCCTCCCCACCACCTCCTAATACACAGTGGCGCAACAAACAACACAGAGGAACAGCACGTCATCATTTAGAGTCATATTTGGCTGAATTCATTTGGAGACCGCACGTGGGAGGCGAGGGCGTTTTTGAGTCACTGTTGAAAGCAATTAAAGGTTTTTGGCCTCCAAAAATGCTTTGTTTTCAATAATAAATAAGTTGTTACTTTGTTTTCAATGAAATAATAAATACGTTTTTAATTAAATAAGTTGTTTTGAATATGACTCCGGATAACAGGAAAGTACCCATTGTTTACATTGTTTCTATGTAAGGGGCCTGCTACATAGTTACATTGTTATATAGTTACATTGTTACATTGCTATATAGTTACATTGTTACATTGTTATACAGTTACATCGGTACATTGTTATATAGTTACATTGTTACATAGTTACACAGTTATATTGTTACATTGTTACATAGTTACATTGTTATATAGTTGCATAGTTACATTGTTATATATTTACATGGCTATATAGTTACATTGTTATATATTTACATGGATATATAGTTACATTGTTATATAGTTACATCGTTACATTGTTATATAGTTACATTGTTATATAGTTACATTGTTATATAGTTACATAGTTACATGGCTATATAGTTACATTGTTATATAGTTACATAGTTACATTGTTATATAGTTACATTGTTATATAGTTACATTGTTATATAGCTACATAGTTACGTTGTTATACAGTTACATAGTTACATTGTTATATAGTTTCATAGTTACATTGTTATATAGTTACATTGTTATATAGTTACATTGTTATAAAGCTACATTGCTATATAGTTAAATTGTTATGCAGTTACATAGTTACATTGTTATATAGTTACATAGTTACATTGTTATATAGTTACATAATTATATAGTTACATTGTTATATAGCTACATAGTTACGTTGTTATACAGTTACATAGTTACATTGTTATATAGTTACATTGTTATATAGTTACATTGTTATATAGCTACATAGTTACGTTGTTATACAGTTACATAGTTACATTGTTATATAGTTTCATAGTTACATTGTTATATAGTTACATTGCTATATAGTTACATTGTTATACAGTTACATAGTTACATTGTTATATAGTTACATAGTTACATTGTTATATAGTTACATAGTTACATTGTTATATAGTTACATTGTTATATAGTTACAAAGTTACATAGTTACGTTGTTATACAGTTTCATAGTTACATTGTTATATAGTTACATTGTTATGCAGTTACATAGTTACATTGTTATACAGTTACATTGTTATATAGGTACACAGTTACATAGTTACATTGTTCTATAGTTTCATAGTTACATTGTTATATAGTTGCATTGTTACATTGTTATATAGTTACATAGTTACATTGTTATACAGTTACATGGTTACATTGTTATACAGTTACATAGTTACATTGTTATACAGTTACATAGTTACATTGTTATACAGTTTCATAGTTACATTGCTATATAGTTACATTGTTACATTGTTATACAGTTACATTGTTATATAGTTACACAGTTACATAGTTACACAGTTACATAGTTACATTGTTATACAGTTACATAGGTACATTGTTATATAGTTACATTGTTACATTGTTATATAGTTACATAGTTACATTGTTACATTGTTATACAGTTACATTGTTATATAGTTACATAGTTACATTGTTATACAGTTACATTGTTATATAGTTACACAGTTACATAGTTAAATTGTTATACAGTTACATAGTTACATTGTTATATAGTTACAGTGTTACATTGTTATATAGTTACATAGTTACATTGTTACATTGTTATACAGTTACATAGTTACATTGTTATACAGTTACATAGTTATACAGTTACATAGTTACATAGTTATACAGTTACATAGTTACATTGTTATACAGTTACATAGTTACATTGTTATACAGTTACATAGTTACATTGTTATACAGTTACATAGTTACATTGTTATACAGTTACATAGTTACATTGTTATACAGTTACATAGTTACATTGTTATACAGTTACATAGTTACATTGTTATACAGTTACATAGTTACATTGTTATATAGTTACAGAGTTATATAGTTACATTGTTACACAGTTACATAGTTACATTGTTACACAGTTACATAGTTACATTGTTATACAGTTACATAGTTACATTGTTATATAGTTACATTGCTACATTGTTATATAGTTACATGGTTACATTGTTACATTGTTATACAGTTACATTGTTATATAGTTACACTGCTATATAGTTACATTGTTATACAGTTACATAGTTACATTGTTATACAGTTACATAGTAACATATATTATATAGTTACATAGTAACATTGTTATACAGTTACATAGTTACATTGTTATACAGTTACATAGTTACATTGTTATATAGTTACATTGTTATACAGTTACATAGTTACATTGTTGTATAGTTACACAGTTATATAGTTATATTGTTATATAGTTACATTGTTATATAGTTACATTGTTATACAGTTACATAGTTACATTGTTATATAGTTACACAGTTACATAGTTACATTGTTATACAGTTACATAGTTACATTGTTATATAGTTACACAGTTACATTGTTATACAGTTACATAGTTATATAGTTATACAGTTACATAGTTACATTGTTATACAGTTACATAGTTACATTGTTATACAGTTACATAGTTACATTGTTATACAGTTACATAGTTACATTGTTATACAGTTACATAGTTACATTGTTATACAGTTACATAGTTACATTGTTATACAGTAACATAGTTACATTGTTATATAGTTACATTGTTATACAGTTACATAGTTACATTGTTAAATAGTTACACAGTTATATAGTTACATTGTTATATAGTTACACAGTTATATAGTTATATTGTTATATAGTTACATTGTTATACAGTTACATAGTTACATTGTTATATAGTTACCAGTTATATAGTTACATTGTTATACAGTTACATAGTTACATTGTTATATAGTTACATAGTTACATTGTTATACAGTTACATAGTTACATTGTTATACAGTTACATAGTTACATTGTTATACAGTTACATAGTTACATTTTATACAGTTACATAGTTACATTTTATACAGTTACATAGTTACATTGTTTTACAGTTACATAGTTACATTGTTATACAGTTACATAGTTACATTGTTATACAGTTACATAGTTACATTGTTATACAGTTACATAGTTACATTGTTATATAGTTACATAGTTACATTGTTATATAGTTACATTGTTATATAGTTACATTGTTACATTGTTATACAGTTACATTGTTATATAGTTACACTGCTATATAGTTACATTGTTATACAGTTATATAGTTACATTGTTATACAGTTACATAGTTACATTGTTATACAGTTACATAGTTACATTGTTATACAGTAACATAGTTACATTGTTATATAGTTACATAGTTACATTGTTATATAGTTACATAGTTACATTGTTATATAGTTACATTGTTCTATAGTTTCATAGTTACATTGTCATATAGTTACACTGCTATATAGTTACATTGTTATACAGTTACATAGTTACATTGTTATATAGTTACACAGTTACATTGTTATATAGTTACATAGTTACATTGTTATATAGTTACATAGTTACATTGTTATATAGTTACATAGTTACATTGTTATATAGTTACATAGTTACATTGTTATATAGTTACATAGTTACATTGTTATATAGTTACATAGTTACATTGTTATATAGTTTCATAGTTACATTGTTATATAGTTACACTGCTATATAGTTACATTGTTATACCGTTACATAGTTACATGGTTACATAGTTACATTGTTATACAGTTACATAGTTACATTGTTATATAGTTACATTGTTACATTGTTATATAGTTACATAGTTACATAGTTACATTGTTATATAGTTATACAGTTACATTGTTATATAGTTACACAGGTACATAGTTACATTATTATATAGTTACATAGTTACATTGTTATATAGTTACATAGTTACATTGTTATATAGTTACATAGTTACATTGTTATACAGTTACATAGTTATATAGTTACATTGTTATATAGTTACATAGTTATGTTGTTATACAGTTACATAGTTACATTGTTATACAGTTACATAGTTACATTGTTATATAGTTACGTAGTAACATTGTTATAAAGCTACATAGTTACATTGTTATATAGTTACATAGTTACATTGTTATATAGTTACATTGTTATACAGTTACATTGTTATATAGTTACATAGTTACATTGTTATATAGTTACATTGTTACATTGTTACATTGTTATACAGTTACATAGTTACATTGTTATATAGTTATACAGTTACATATTAACATTGTTATATAGTTACATAGTTACATTGTTATACAGTTACATAGTTCCATTGTTATACAGTTACATAGTTACATTGTTATACAGTTACATAGTTACATTGCTATACAATTACATTGTTATATAGTTACACAGTTACATAGTTACATTGTTCTATAGTTTCATAGTTACATTGTCATATAGTTACACTGCTATATAGTTACATTGTTATACAGTTATATAGTTACATTGTTATATAGTTACATAATTACATTGTTATATAGTTACATTGTTACATTGTTATATAGTTACATTGTTACGTTGTTATACAGTTACATTGTTATATAGTTACACAGTTACATAGTTACATTGTGAGAGGGAGTGGCTCAATGAGTAAAAGACACTGACTGGCACCGAGAGTTTGAAGCAGGGGAGCCTGGTTCAATTCCTGGTGTCAGCTCCTTGTGACCTTGGGCAAGTCACTTTATCTCCCTGTGCCTCAGGCACAAAAACATAGATTGTAAGCTCCACGGGGCAGGGACCTGTGCCTGCAAAATGTCTCTGTAAAGCGCTACGTATAACTAGCAGCGCTATACAAGAACATGCTATTATTATTATTATTATTATTATTGTTATATAGTTACATAGTTACGTTGTTATACAGTTACATAGTTACATTGTTATACAGTTACATAGTTATACAGTTACATAGTTACATTGTTATACAGTTACATAGTTACATTGTTATACAGTTACATAGTTACATTGTTATACAGTTACATAGTTACATTGTTATACAGTTATATAGTTACATAGTTACGTTGTTATACAGTTACATAGTTACATTGTTCTATAGTTTCATAGTTACATTGTTATATAGTTACATAGTTACGTTGTTATACAGTTACATAGTTACATTGTTCTATAGTTTCATAGTTACATTGTTATATAGTTGCACTGCTATATAGTTACATTGTTATACAGTTACATAGTTACATTGTTATACAGTTACATAGTTACATTGTTATATAGTTACATAGTTACATTGTTATATAGTTACATAGTTACATTGTTATATAGTTACATAGTTACATTGTTATATAGTTACATAGTTATATAGTTATACAGTTACATAGTTATATTTTTATACAGTTACATAGTTACATTGTTATACAGTTACATAGTTACATTGCTATACAGTTACATAGTTACATTGTTATACAGTTACATAGTTACATTGTTATATAGTTACATAGTTACGTTGTTATACAGTTACATATTTACATTGTTATATAGTTACATTGTTACATTGTTATACAGTTACATAGTTACATTGTTATACAGTTACATAGTTACATTGTTATACAGTTACATAGCTACATTGTTATACAGTTACATAGTTACATTGTTATACAGTTACATAGTTACATTGTTATAAAGTTACATAGTTACATTGTTATATAGTTACATAGTTTCATAGTTACTTTGTTATATAGTTACATAGTTACATTGTTATACAGTTACATTGTTATATAGTTACATTGTTACATTGTTATACAGTTACATAGTTACATTGTTATACAGTTACATAGTTACATTGTTATACAGTTACATAGTTACATTGTTATACAGTTACATAGTTACATTGTTATACAGTTACATAGTTACATTGTTATATAGTTATACAGTTACATTGTTATACAGTTACATAGTTACATTGTTATACAGTTACATAGTTACATTGTTATATAGTTACATTGTTATATAGTTACATTGTTACATTGTTATACAGTTACATAGTTACATTGTTATACAGTTACATAGTTACATTGTTATACAGTTACATAGTTACATTGTTATACAGTTACATTGTTATATAGTTATATTGTTACATTGTTATACAGTTACATAGTTACATTGTTATACAGTTACATAGTTACATTTTTATACAGTTACATAGTTACATTGTTATATAGTTATACAGTTACCTTGTTATACAGTTACATAGTTACATTGTTATACAGTTACATAGTTACATTGTTATACAGTTACATAGTTACATTGTTATATAGTTATACAGTTACATTGTTATACGGTTACATAGTTACATTGTTATACAGTTTCATAGTTACATTGTTATATAGTTACATTGCTATATAGTTACATTGTAATGCAGTTACATAGTTACATTGTTATATAGTTACATAGGTACATTGTTATACAGTTACATAGTTATATAGTTACATAGTTACGTTGTTATACAGTTACATAGTTACATTGGTCTATAGCTTCATAGTTACATTGTCATATAGTTACATAGTTACATTGTTATACAGTTACATTGTTATAAAGTTACACAATTACATAGTTACATTGTTCTATAGTTTTATAGTTACATTGTCATATAGTTACACTGCTATATAGTTACATTGTTATACAGTTACATAGTTACATTGTTACATAGTTACATAGTTACATTGTTATACAGTTACATTGTTATACAGTTACATAGTTACATTGTTATACAGTTACATAGTTACATTGTTATATAGTTACATAGTTACATTGTTATACAGTTACATAGTTACATTGTTATACAGTTACATAGTTACATTGTTATACAGTTACATAGTTATATAGTTACATAGTTACATTGTTATACAGTTACATAGTTACATTGTTATATAGTTACATAGTTACATTGTTATACAGTTGCATAGTTACATTGTTATATAGTTACATAGTTACATTGCTATATAGTTACATTGTTATATAGTTACATAGTTACATTGTTATACATTTACATAGTTACATTGTTATACAGTTACATAGTTATACTGTTACATTGTTATATAGTTACATAGTTACATTGTTATATAGTTACATTGTTACATTGTTACATTGTTATACAGTTACATAGTTACATTGTTATATAGTTATACAGTTACATATTAACATTGTTATATAGTTACATAGTTACATTGTTATACAGTTACATAGTTCCATTGTTATACAGTTACATAGTTACATTGTTATACAGTTACATAGTTACATTGCTATACAATTACATTGTTATATAGTTACACAGTTACATAGTTACATTGTTCTATAGTTTCATAGTTACATTGTCATATAGTTACACTGCTATATAGTTACATTGTTATACAGTTATATAGTTACATTGTTATATAGTTACATAATTACATTGTTATATAGTTACATTGTTACATTGTTATATAGTTACATTGTTACGTTGTTATACAGTTACATTGTTATATAGTTACACAGTTACATAGTTACATTGTGAGAGGGAGTGGCTCAATGAGTAAAAGACACTGACTGGCACCGAGAGTTTGAAGCAGGGGAGCCTGGTTCAATTCCTGGTGTCAGCTCCTTGTGACCTTGGGCAAGTCACTTTATCTCCCTGTGCCTCAGGCACAAAAACATAGATTGTAAGCTTCACGGGGCAGGGACCTGTGCCTGCAAAATGTCTCTGTAAAGCGCTATGTATAACTAGCAGCGCTATACAAGAACACGCTATTATTATTATTATTATTATTATTGTTATATAGTTACATAGTTACATTGTTATACAGTTACATAGTTATATAGTTATACAGTTACATAGTTACATTGTTATACAGTTACATAGTTACATTGTTATACAGTTACATAGTTACATTGTTATACAGTTACATAGTTACATTGTTATACAGTTACATAGTTACATTGTTATATAGTTACATAGTTACATTGTTATACAGTTACATAGTTACATTGTTCTATAGTTACATTGTTATATAGTTACATAGTTACGTTGTTATACAGTTACATAGTTACATTGTTCTATAGTTTCATAGTTACATTGTTATATAGTTACACTGCTATATAGTTACATTGTTATACAGTTACATAGTTACATTGTTATATAGTTACATAGTTACATTGTTATATAGTTACATAGTTACATTGTTATATAGTTACATTGTCACATTGTTATACAGTTACATTGTTATATAGTTACATAGTTACATAGTTACATTGTTATACAGTTACATAGTTACATTGTTATACAGTTACATAGTTACATTGTTATATAGTTACATAGTTACATTGTTATATAGTTACATAGTTACATTGTTATATAGTTACATAGTTACATTGTTATATAGTTACATAGTTATATAGTTATACAGTTACATAGTTACATTTTTATACAGTTACATAGTTACGTTGTTATACAGTTACATATTTACATTGTTATATAGTTACATTGTTACATTGTTATACAGTTACATAGTTACATTGTTATACAGTTACATAGTTACATTGTTATACAGTTACATAGCTACATTGTTATACAGTTACATAGTTACATTGTTATACAGTTACATAGTTACATTGTTATAAAGTTACATAGTTACATTGTTATATAGTTACATAGTTTCATAGTTACATTGTTATATAGTTACATAGTTACATTTTTATATAGTTACATAGTTACATTGTTATACAGTTACCTTGTTATATAGTTACATTGTTACATTGTTATACAGTTACATAGTTACATTGTTATACAGTTACATAGTTACATTGTTATACAGTTACATAGTTACATTGTTATACAGTTACATAGTTACATTGTTATACAGTTACATAGTTACATTGTTATACAGTTACATAGTTACATTGTTATACAGTTATATAGTTACATTGTTATACAGTTACATAGTTACATTGTTATAAAGTTACATAGTTACATTGTTATATAGTTACATAGTTTCATAGTTACTTTGTTATATAGTTACATAGTTACATTGTTATACAGTTACATTGTTATATAGTTACATTGTTACATTGTTATACAGTTACATAGTTACATTGTTATACAGTTACATAGTTACATTGTTATACAGTTACATAGTTACATTGTTATACAGTTACATAGTTACATTGTTATACAGTTACATAGTTACATTGTTATATAGTTATACAGTTACATTGTTATACAGTTACATAGTTACATTGTTATACAGTTACATAGTTACATTGTTATATAGTTACATTGTTATATAGTTACATTGTTACATTGTTATACAGTTACATAGTTACATTGTTATACAGTTACATAGTTACATTGTTATACAGTTACATAGTTACATTGTTATACAGTTACATTGTTATATAGTTATATTGTTACATTGTTATACAGTTACATAGTTACATTGTTATACAGTTACATAGTTACATTTTTATACAGTTACATAGTTACATTGTTATATAGTTATACAGTTACCTTGTTATACAGTTACATAGTTACATTGTTATACAGTTACATAGTTACATTGTTATACAGTTACATAGTTACATTGTTATATAGTTATACAGTTACATTGTTATACGGTTACATAGTTACATTGTTATACAGTTTCATAGTTACATTGTTATATAGTTACATTGCTATATAGTTACATTGTAATGCAGTTACATAGTTACATTGTTATATAGTTACATAGGTACATTGTTATACAGTTACATAGTTATATAGTTACATAGTTACGTTGTTATACAGTTACATAGTTACATTGGTCTATAGCTTCATAGTTACATTGTCATATAGTTACATAGTTACATTGTTATACAGTTACATTGTTATAAAGTTACACAATTACATAGTTACATTGTTCTATAGTTTTATAGTTACATTGTCATATAGTTACACTGCTATATAGTTACATTGTTATACAGTTACATAGTTACATTGTTACATAGTTACATAGTTACATTGTTATACAGTTACATTGTTATACAGTTACATAGTTACATTGTTATACAGTTACATAGTTACATTGTTATATAGTTACATAGTTACATTGTTATACAGTTACATAGTTACATTGTTATACAGTTACATAGTTACATTGTTATACAGTTACATAGTTATATAGTTACATAGTTACATTGTTATACAGTTACATAGTTACATTGTTATATAGTTACATAGTTACATTGTTATACAGTTGCATAGTTACATTGTTATATAGTTACATAGTTACATTGCTATATAGTTACATTGTTATATAGTTACATAGTTACATTGTTATACATTTACATAGTTACATTGTTATACAGTTACATAGTTATACTGTTACATTGTTATATAGTTACATAGTTACATTGTTATATAGTTACATTGTTACATTGTTACATTGTTATACAGTTACATAGTTACATTGTTATATAGTTATACAGTTACATATTAACATTGTTATATAGTTACATAGTTACATTGTTATACAGTTACATAGTTCCATTGTTATACAGTTACATAGTTACATTGTTATACAGTTACATAGTTACATTGCTATACAATTACATTGTTATATAGTTACACAGTTACATAGTTACATTGTTCTATAGTTTCATAGTTACATTGTCATATAGTTACACTGCTATATAGTTACATTGTTATACAGTTATATAGTTACATTGTTATATAGTTACATAATTACATTGTTATATAGTTACATTGTTACATTGTTATATAGTTACATTGTTACGTTGTTATACAGTTACATTGTTATATAGTTACACAGTTACATAGTTACATTGTGAGAGGGAGTGGCTCAATGAGTAAAAGACACTGACTGGCACCGAGAGTTTGAAGCAGGGGAGCCTGGTTCAATTCCTGGTGTCAGCTCCTTGTGACCTTGGGCAAGTCACTTTATCTCCCTGTGCCTCAGGCACAAAAACATAGATTGTAAGCTTCACGGGGCAGGGACCTGTGCCTGCAAAATGTCTCTGTAAAGCGCTATGTATAACTAGCAGCGCTATACAAGAACACGCTATTATTATTATTATTATTATTATTGTTATATAGTTACATAGTTACATTGTTATACAGTTACATAGTTATATAGTTATACAGTTACATAGTTACATTGTTATACAGTTACATAGTTACATTGTTATACAGTTACATAGTTACATTGTTATACAGTTACATAGTTACATTGTTATACAGTTACATAGTTACATTGTTATATAGTTACATAGTTACATTGTTATACAGTTACATAGTTACATTGTTCTATAGTTACATTGTTATATAGTTACATAGTTACGTTGTTATACAGTTACATAGTTACATTGTTCTATAGTTTCATAGTTACATTGTTATATAGTTACACTGCTATATAGTTACATTGTTATACAGTTACATAGTTACATTGTTATATAGTTACATAGTTACATTGTTATATAGTTACATAGTTACATTGTTATATAGTTACATTGTCACATTGTTATACAGTTACATTGTTATATAGTTACATAGTTACATAGTTACATTGTTATACAGTTACATAGTTACATTGTTATACAGTTACATAGTTACATTGTTATATAGTTACATAGTTACATTGTTATATAGTTACATAGTTACATTGTTATATAGTTACATAGTTACATTGTTATATAGTTACATAGTTATATAGTTATACAGTTACATAGTTACATTTTTATACAGTTACATAGTTACGTTGTTATACAGTTACATATTTACATTGTTATATAGTTACATTGTTACATTGTTATACAGTTACATAGTTACATTGTTATACAGTTACATAGTTACATTGTTATACAGTTACATAGCTACATTGTTATACAGTTACATAGTTACATTGTTATACAGTTACATAGTTACATTGTTATAAAGTTACATAGTTACATTGTTATATAGTTACATAGTTTCATAGTTACATTGTTATATAGTTACATAGTTACATTTTTATATAGTTACATAGTTACATTGTTATACAGTTACATTGTTATATAGTTACATTGTTACATTGTTATACAGTTACATAGTTACATTGTTATACAGTTACATAGTTACATTGTTATACAGTTACATAGTTACATTGTTATACAGTTACATAGTTACATTGTTATACAGTTACATAGTTACATTGTTATATAGTTATACAGTTACATTGTTATACACTTACATAGTTACATTGTTATACAGTTACATAGTTACATTGTTATATAGTTACATTGTTATATAGTTACATTGTTACATTGTTATACAGTTACATAGTTACATTGTTATACAGTTACATAGTTACATTGTTATACAGTTACATAGTTACATTGTTATACAGTTACATTGTTATATAGTTATATAGTTATACAGTTACATTGTTATACGGTTACATAGTTACATTGTTATACAGTTTCATAGTTACATTGTTATATAGTTACATTGCTATATAGTTACATTGTTATGCAGTTACATAGTTACATTGTTATATAGTTACATAGGTACATTGTTATACAGTTACATAGTTATATAGTTACATAGTTACGTTGTTATACAGTTACATAGTTACATTGGTCTATAGCTTCATAGTTACATTGTCATATAGTTACATAGTTACATTGTTATACAGTTACATTGTTATATAGTTACACAATTACATAGTTACATTGTTCTATAGTTTTATAGTTACATTGTCATATAGTTACACTGCTATATAGTTACATTGTTATACAGTTACATAGTTACATTGTTACATAGTTACATAGTTACATTGTTATACAGTTACATTGTTATACAGTTACATAGTTACATTGTTATACAGTTACATAGTTACATTGTTATATAGTTACATAGTTACATTGTTATACAGTTACATAGTTACATTGTTATACAGTTACATAGTTACATTGTTATACAGTTACATAGTTATATAGTTACATAGTTACATTGTTATACAGTTACATAGTTACATTGTTATATAGTTACATAGTTACATTGTTATACAGTTGCATAGTTACATTGTTATATAGTTACATAGTTACATTGCTATATAGTTACATTGTTATATAGTTACATAGTTACATTGTTATACATTTACATAGTTACATTGTTATACAGTTACATAGTTATACAGTTACATTGTTATATAGTTACATAGTTACATTGTTATACAGTTACATAGGTACATTGTTATATAGTTACATAGTTACATTGTTATACAGTTGCATAGTTACATTGTTATACAGTTACATAGTTACATTGTTATACAGTTACATAGTTACATTGTTATACAGTCACATAGTTATATAGTTACATTGTTATATAGTTACATAGTTACATTGTTATACAGTTACATAGTTACATTGTTATACAATTACATAGTTACATTGTTATACAGTCACATAGTTATATAGTTACATTGTTATACAGTTGCATAGTTACATTGTTATACAGTTACATAGTTACATTGTTATACAGTTACATAGTTACATTGTTATACAGTTACATAGTTATATAGTTACATTGTCATATAGTTACATAGTTAAATTGTTATACAGTTACATAGTTACATTGTTATACAGTTACATTGTTACATTGTTATATAGTTACATAGTTACATTGTTATATAGTTACATAGTTACATTGTTATACAGTTACATAGTTACATTGTTATACAGTTACATTGTTACATTGTTATACAGTTACATAGTTACATTGTTATATAGTTACATAGTTACATTGTTATACAGTTACATTGTTATATAGTTACATTGTTATATAGTTACATAGTTACATTGTTATACAGTTACATTGTTACATTGTTATATAGTTACATAGTTACATTGTTATACAGTTACATTGTTATATAGTTACATTGTTACATAGTTACATAGTTACATTGTTATACAGTTACATTGTTACATTGTTATATAGTTACATAGTTACATTGTTATACAGTTACATAGTTACATAGTAGATGAGGTTGAAAAACGACATACAGTATGTCTGTCACGTTTAACCCATGCCAACCCCAGATGACAAGCACTTCATCCTATATCCCCCACTGTTTTTGTATTTCCCTCATACTCTTACGCGAAGTCCCCGGTGGAGGCTGCTGCATGCGCGCCTGTCATCCTGGTGGCGCGTGCACAGCTTAAAACCGTGATATGTGTGGGAGTTTGGTGGCAAATGGAGGACGCGGCCATTGGTCACCAGTAGCTGCGCTCCCATTGGCTCACCATATCTGCCCTCGTGTTGGCTCCCAGTGCACCATGTGATCGCATCGCCGCACACGAAGACACAATCGTGTTGTACCCCCTGCTGGCTGACGCGCCCTCGCACTACGTGATCTGACACGCACGGAGACACTGGGGCCTGCCACTGCTGAGGTGAGTGATTGGTGTGCGCCGCGCGCTGCCGTCACCACCGGGGACATAGCCTTAGGCTCACGGTGTAGAAAATCAGGAGTCAAGATTCCCTATCCTAGAAGTCACACAGTGGTGCACTACTTTCCTTTGGGGGGATCCGTGTGTATATATATATATATGCTCCCTCTGGATCCTGGAGTGTGTATGAAAAAAGGAATTTTCAGAAACAAATTCCCACCTGTCTGGGAATTCACTGATCACCAGGAGAATAGAAGATAGTCATTTTGTATAAAAAAAAATTCACTTGCACATTTTTTTCACTTGTTATTTTCATTCCATAACATCACTATTCTGTTCATTGTCACATGATCCTAAACACTTTTGATAATTTACTTTTTATTGGTTTTGTGCACTTACACGTGCACTTGGTATGTGAAAGCGTCTATATAAATTACCTTTTGTTCACCTATCCACAAGGTCTTTACATTTTCACCATTCCCTTCATAAACCTCTTCCCTTATAATAGGTTTTAGATCCGGTTTAACATATAAACATACTTCACCCCCTCTTCCATTTGTTCGATCCTTCCAAAAAAGGGAATAACCCTCTGAATTAACTGTCCAGTCATGAGTTTCATCCCACCATGTTTCAGTAATGCCTGTTATATCATGCTGCTCCCTTGCAGCTATTAATTCCAGCTCCCCCATTTTATCTGTCAGGCTTCTTGCATTAGCGAGCATGCATTTCAGGTTTTTTCAGCCTGTACTATTATCTTATCTGCTCCTTCCTTTCTGCTCCCACTTGGTTTAGTCTTTAGAAGTTTTCTAGTATTTGTGTCATGGGAGACCAGCACTTTTACCACCAAAACCTTCAGGGATAACAATCCCCAAGCACAGGACAAAGCAAAGACCCAGCAATGGCACAAAATACACAGAAATGACAAATTCACCAACTGGGGACCTGGGGGGAAGACCCTCGCCTCCCTAGGTGCAGGGACCTGCTTCAGTGGGGTTACCCTGTCCGCTTCATGTCTCGGTATCAAAGTGCGATTTGCACAACAGCCACGTTGAATCTGCCACCAGTTGTAGCTCAATCAGCTCCGTAGGATCTCAGAATTGCACAAACACACCATCTCCAGGTGAATCTCTCCACAGAACTCTGAATGCCTATCCCCGCTGGGCTGAGGCTGGATCTCCGCACCAACGAATCTCCGTAAGACATCACAGGTCTCTTGTACTGTGAATAGCCGGCTCCTTACATAGCTCCCCTGAGCTATCTTTAACATTGAACCGGCACGGCAGCCAATCACAGCGCAAACCGGTCGAGGGTGCAACGGAGGCTCACCCGGTTGCACCTATCAGAAGAGGGGGTAGGCTTAGGTACTCAAGACCGCACCGCGAGGACGAGACTGCTTGGAGAGTGGGGAATTCAAACTGGCTCACAGAAACAGCGCCTGCGGGGCTCAGACCCGGCAACGGATTCTATTAGCCAGTCCTCTACCTCCTGCTGGGCAGGCGCTTCAGAGTCTGTGGAATACAATGGGCTCTACTCCGCTGAGAGCCCTACTCGCAGATCTGATTGGCTGCTTTTCACCACTAACTATGGGTCCTGGCTCTTCAGCCGCCCCCCACCTTTGTCCTGATCCTATCATTTCTATGGAACAGCTCAGCTAAGTGAATTGCTGAGTCTCCATCCATAGAAATGATACTTCACATAACACACTTTACACTTTACTGGGCTGACACCCAAATTGTATCACAGGACAATGCTGGTTCACTAAACTGGGGGAATTGCTGCCAGAGGGAATAAAGTGCTTTACTGACAATATATTTACATATTATTTTACATTCCCACCCCACACCTTAGATACATTTGGCTGAAATACACTTTACTTAGCCAGCCAGGTTACACGGTTTTAGGGGTAGCTAGCTGATCGAGCTATTAGTCGACCTCTCTGCAGCATTTGGTACTGTGGACCACCCTCTTCTTCACATCCTCAATACTCCTGGCATTCATAACAAAGCTCTATCCTGGATCTCCTCTTACCTCACCCATCGTACTTTCAGTGTCTCTTTTGCAAACACCTCCTCCTCTATTGATCTCTCTGTGGGGGTACCCAAGGGCTCTGTCCTGGGACCTCTTCTCTTTTCTCTGTACACACTTTCTCTAGATGACCTAATAACATCTTTTGGGTTTAAATATCACCTCTATGCTGACGACACACATTTACTTTTCAACACCCGACCTTACACCTGCTGTACAGACCAAAGTTTCTGAATGTCTCTCTGCGATATCCTGGATGGCTCTCCACCGCCTTAAACTCAACATGGCAAAAACAGAGCTCCTCATACTTCCTCCCAAACCTGGCCCTACTACCTCCTTCCACATTACTGTTTGAAGTACGATCATTCACCCAGTAGCCCAAGCACGCTGCCTAGGGGTCACACTCGACTCCTCTCTCATTCTCCTCTCACATTCAAAATGTATCTAAAACCTGTCGCTTTTTCCTCCACAATATTACAAAAATACGCCCTTTCCTCTGTTACTCGACTGCTACAACTCTGACTCAGGCCCTCATTCTCTCCCGTCTTGATTACTGTAACCTCCTGCTGTCCGGCCTTCCTGCCTCTCACCTGTCTCCCCTACAATCTATCCTAAACGCTGCTGCCAGTCACGCTACTCTTTCCTAAATCTGTCTCAGCGTCTCCCCTCATGATATCCCTCTCCTGGCTTTACCCCCTTTGTAAATTAGATTTATTTACATTAGAAAGAGGCGTCTAAGAGGGGATATGATAACTATATACAAATATATTTGTGGACAATACAAGGAGTTTTCAAAATAACTATTCATCCCACGGGCAGTACAAAGGACTCGGGGCCATCCCTTAAGGTTAGAGGAAAGGACATTTCACCAGCAATAAAGGAAAGGGTTCTTTACAGTAAGGGCAGTTAAAATGTGGGATTCATTACCCATGGAGACTGTGATGAAAGTAACAATAGATTTGTTCAAAAAAAGGTTGGACATCTGTTTAGATGGAAAAGGTATACAGGGATATACCAAATAAGTATACATGGGAAGGATGTTGATCCAGGGATTAATCCGATTACCAATTCTTGTAGTCAGGAAGGAATTTATTTTTCCCCTTAATGGGGTTTTTTGTTTGCCTTCCTCGGGATCAATAAGTAAGTATAGGTATAGAATAAAGTATCTGTTGTCTAAATTTAGCATAGGTTGAACTTGATGGACGTACAGTACGTCTTTTTTCAACCTCATCTACTATGTAACTATGTAACTATGTAACTATGTATCTAAAGCCCTCTCCTGCCTTAAACCTTTCTCACTGACTGCCCCACACCTCTGGAATGCCCTTCCCCTCAATACCCGACTAGCACCCTCTCTATCCACCTTAAAACACACCTTAAGACACACCTGCTTAACGAAGCATATGAATAGCACTGTGCATAATACTGGACACATGATACATAAAGCCTGACCCCCTGAAGACGCACTTACCAGAATCCCTCCTACTGTCTCTGTACGTTCTCCCTACCTACCAATTAGACTGTTAGCTCTTTGGAGCAGGGACTCTCCTCTTCCAAAATGTTACTTTTATGCCTGAAGCACTTATTCCCATGATCTGTTATTTGTATTATTTGTTATTTATATGATTGTCACGTGTATTACTACTGTGGACCGCCATCTACATTAGTGGCGGTATATAAATAAAGACATACATACTGTACATACATACCGTACATACAGTGTTATTGATCTAGAGGAAGGTAAAAAAAAAACAGTGAAATATTGTCCAATGATATCTCATAAAGGGAAAATAAATTCCTTCCTGAGTCCTAGAATTAGCAACACACAGAACCCCAGCAAGCTCATTTTTCGAACCCCTGAGCCCCCATAAAATATATATGTATATAAGTGTCAAAAAGGAGAGCTATTGAGCGTCACATATGTATACAACAAATGACAGAGAAGCCCAATGCTACATCCAATATGACAAAAATACACAGTAAAATACTTGTATATTCTCTTGAAAAAGGGTCAGCCTATCCTACCTGTGCCTGCCCATCTTACCCATGCCTGCCCATCTTACCCATGCCTGCCTATCCTACCCGTGCCTGACTATCCTACCCATGCCTGCCCATGTTACCCATGCTTGCCTATCCTACCCATGCCTGCCCATCCTACCCATGCCTGCCCATCTTACCCATGCCTGCCTATCCTACCCATGCCTGCCCATCTTACCCATGCCTGCCTATCCTACCCGTGCCTGCCTATCCTACCCATGCCTGCCCATGTTACCCATGCTTGCCTATCCTACCCATGCCTGCCCATCCTACCCATGCCTGCCCATCTTACCTGTGCCTGCCCATCTTACCCATGCCTGCCTATCCTACCCGTGCCTGCCCATCCTACCCATGCCTGCCTATCATACCCATGCCTGCCCATCTTACCCATGCCTGCCTATCCTACCCATGCCTGCCCATGTTACCCATGCTTGCCTAACCTAACCATGCCTGCCCACCTTACCCATGCCTGCCCATCTTACCCATGCCTGCCTATCCTACCCGTGCCTGCCCATGTTACTCATGCTTGCCCATCTTACCCATGCTTGCCTATCCTACCCATGCCTGCCTATCCTAACCATGCCTGCCTATCCTACCCATGCCTGCCCATGTTACCCATGCCTCCCTATCCTACCTGTGCCTCCCTATCCTATCGATGCCTGCCTATCCTACCCATGCCTGCCTATCCTACCCATGCCTGCCCATGTTACCCATGCTTGCCTATCCTAACCATGCCTGCCTATCCTACCCATGCCTGCACATGTTACCCATGCCTGCCTATCCTAACCATGCTTGCCTATCCTACCCATGCCTGCCCATGTTACCCATGCCTGCCTATCCTAACCATGCTTGGCTATCCTACCCATGCCTGCCTATCCTAACCATGCCTGCCTATCCTAACCATGCCTGCCTATCCTAACCATGCCTGCCTATCCTACCTGTGCCAGACCATGTTACCCATGCCTCCCTATCCTACCTATGCCTGCCTATCCTACCCATGCCTGCCTATCCTACCCGTGCCTGCCTATCCTTCCTGTGCCTCCCTATCCTACCCATGCCTCCCTATCCTACCCATGCCTGCCTATCCTACCCGTGCCTGCCTAGCCTACCCGTGCCTGCCTATCCTACCCATGCCACCCTATCCTACCCATGCCTCCCTATCCTACCCATGCCTGCCTATTCTACCCGTGCCTGCCTATCCTACCCATGCCTGCCTATCCTACCTGTGCCTCCCTATCCTATCGATGCCTGCCTATCCTACCTGTGCCTCCCTATCCTACCCATGCCTGCCTATCCCACCTGTGCCTCCCTATCCTACCCATGCCTGCCTATCCTACCTGTGCCTGCCTATCCTACCCATGCCTGCCTATCCTACCCGTGCCTGCCTATCCTACCTGTGCCTGCCTATCCTACCCATGCCTGCCTATCCTACCCGTGCCTGCCTATCCTACCTGTGCCTCCCTATCCTACCCATGCCTGCCTATCCTACCCATGCCTGCCTATCCTACCCATGCCTGCCTATCCTACCCATGCCTGCCTATCCTACCTGTGCCTCCCTATCCTACCCATGCCTGCCTATCCTACCTGTGCCTCCCTATCCTACCCATGCCTGCCTATCCTACTTGTGCCTCCCTATCCTACCCATGCCTCCCTATCCTACCCATGCCTGCCCATCTTACCCATGCCTCCCTATCATATCCATGCCTGCCTATCCTACCTGTGCCTGCCCATCTTACCCATGCCTGCCTATCCTACCCATGCCTGCCTATCCTACCCATGCCTGCCTATCATACCCATGCCTGCCTATCCTACCCATGCCTGCCTATCCCACCCATGCCTGCCTATCCTACCTGTGCCTGCCTATCCTACCCATGCCTGCCTATCCTACCCATGCCTGCCTAGCCTACCCGTGCCTGCCTATCCTACCTGTGCCTGCCTATCCTACCCATGCCTGCCTAGCCTACCCATGCCTGCCTATCCTACCCATGCCTGCCCATCTTACCCATGCCTGCCTATCCTATCTGTGCCTGCCTATCCGGCCCATGCCTGCCTATCCTACCCGTGCCTGCCTATCCAACCGTGCCTGCCTATCCTACCTGTGCCTGCCTATCCTACCCATGCCCCCTATCCTACCCGTGCCTGCCTATCCTACCCATGCCTGCCTATCCTACCTGTGCCTGCCTATCCTATCTATGCCTACCAGCCTATCCTACCCATGCCTGCCCATCCTACCCATGCCTGCCCATGTTACCCATGCTTGCCTATCCTACCCATGCCTGCCCATCCTACCCGTGCCTGCCCATGTTACCCATGCCTGCCTATCCTACCTGTGCCTGCCCATGCTACCCATGCCTGCCTATCCTACCCATGCTTGCCTATCCTACCCATGCCTGCCCATGTTACCCATGCCTGCCTATCCTATCGATGCCTGCCTATCCTACCTGTGCCTGTCCATCTTACCCATGCCTGCCTATCCTACCCATGCCTGCCCATCTTACCCATGCCTTCCCATCCTACCCATGCCTGCCTATCCTACCCATGTCTGCCTATCCTATCGATGCCTGCCTATCCTACCTGTGCCTGCCTATCCTACCCGTGCCTGCCCATCTTACCCATGCCTGCCTATCCTACCCATGCCTGCCCATCTTACCCATGCCTGCCCATCCTACCCATGCCTGCCCATCTTACCCATGCCTGCCTATCCTACCCATGCCTGCCCATCCTACCCATGCCTGCCCATCCTACCTGTGCCTGCCCATCTTACCCATGCCTGCCTATCCTACTCATGCCTGCCCATCCTACCTGTGCCTGCCCATCCTACCCATGCCTGCCCATCCTACCTGTGCCTGCCTATCCTACCCATGCCTGCCTATCCTACCCGTGCCTGCCTATCCTACCTGTGCCTGCCTATCCTACCCATGCCTGCCTATCCTACCCATGCCTCCCTATCCTACCCATGCCTGCCTATCCTACCCGTGCCTGCCTAGCCTACCCGTGCCTGCCTATCCTACCCATGCCACCCTATCCTACCCATGCCTCCCTATCCTACCCATGCCTGCCTATCCTACCCGTGCCTGCCTATCCTACCCATGCCTGCCTAGCCTACCCGTGCCTCCCTATCCTACCCATGCCTGCCTATCCTACCAGTGCCTGCTTATCCTACCCATGCCTGCCTATCCTACCCATCCCTGCCTATCCTACCTGTGCCTGCCTATCCTACCTGTGCCTGCCTATCCTACCCATGCCTGCCTATCCTACCCATGCCTGCCTATCCTACCTGTGCCTGCCTATCCTACCCATGTCTGCCTATCCTACCTGTGCCTCCCTATCCTACCCATGCTTGCCTATCCTACCTGTGCCTGCCTATCCTACCTGTGCCTGCCTATCCGGCCCATGCCTGCCTATCCTACCTGTGCCTCCCTATCCTACCCATGCCTGCCTATCCTACCCCTGCCTGCCTATCCTACCCGTGCCTGCCTATCCTACCTGTGCCTCCCTATCCTACCCATGCCTCCCTATCCTACCCATGCCTGCCTATCCTACCCATGCCTGCCTATCCTACCCATGCCTGCCTATCCTACCCATGCCTGCCTATCCTAACCATGCCTGCCTATCCTACCTGTGCCTCCCTATCCTACCCATGCCTGCCTATCCTACCTGTGCCTCCCTATCCTACCCATGCCTGCCTATCCTACTTGTGCCTCCCTATCCTACCCATGCCTCCCTATCCTACCCATGCCTGCCCATCTTACCCATGCCTCCCTATCATATCCATGCCTGCCTATCCTACCTGTGCCTGCCCATCTTACCCATGCCTGCCTATCCTACCCATGCCTGCCTATCCTACCCATGCCTGCCTATCCTACCCATGCCTGCCTATCCTACCCATGCCTGCCTATCCTACCTGTGCCTGCCTATCCTACCCGTGTCTGCCTATCCTACCTGTGCCTCCCTATCCTACCCATGCTTGCCTATCCTACCTGTGCCTGCCTATCCTACCTGTGCCTGCCTATCCGGCCCTTGCCTGCCTATCCTACCTGTGCCTCCCTATCCTACCCATGCCTGCCTATCCTACCCATGCCTGCCTATCCTACCCGTGCCTGCCTATCCTACCTGTGCCTCCCTATCCTACCCATGCCTCCCTATCCTACCCATGCCTGCCTATCCTACCCATGCCTGCCTATCCTACCCATGCCTGCCTATCCTACCCATGCCTGCCTATCCTACCTGTGCCTCCCTATCCTACCCGTGCCTGCCTATCCTACCTGTGCCTCCCTATCCTACCCGTGCCTGCCTATCCTACTTGTGCCTCCCTATCCTACCCATGCCTCCCTATCCTACCCATGCCTGCCCATCTTACCCATGCCTCCCTATCATATCCATGCCTGCCTATCCTACCTGTGCCTGCCCATCTTACCCATGCCTGCCTATCCTACCCATGCCTGCCTATCCTACCCATGCCTGCCTATCCTACCCATGCCTGCCTATCCTACCCATGCCTGCCTATCCCACCCATGCCTGCCTATCCTACCTGTGCCTGCCTATCCTACCCATGCCTGCCTATCCTACCCATGCCTGCCTAGCCTACCCGTGCCTGCCTATCCTACCTGTGCCTGCCTATCCTACCCATGCCTGCCTAGCCTACCCATGCCTGCCTATCCTACCCATGCCTGCCCATCTTACCCATGCCTGCCTATCCTATCTGTGCCTGCCTATCCGGCCCATGCCTGCCTATCCTACCCGTGCCTGCCTATCCAACCGTGCCTGCCTATCCTACCTGTGCCTGCCTATCCTACCCATGCCCCCTATCCTACCCGTGCCTGCCTATCCTACCCATGCATGCCTATCCTACCTGTGCCTGCCTATCCTACCTATGCCTACCAGCCTATCCTACCCATGCCTGCCCATCCTACCCATGCCTGCCCATGTTACCCATGCTTGCCTATCCTACCCATGCCTGCCCATCCTACCCGTGCCTGCCCATGTTACCCATGCCTGCCTATCCTACCTGTGCCTGCCCATGCTACCCATGCCTGCCTATCCTACCCATGCTTGCCTATCCTACCCATGCCTGCCCATGTTACCCATGCCTGCCTATCCTATCGATGCCTGCCTATCCTACCTGTGCCTGTCCATCTTACCCATGCCTGCCTATCCTACCCATGCCTGCCCATCTTACCCATGCCTGCCAATCCTACCCATGCCTGCCTATCCTACCCATGTCTGCCTATCCTATCGATGCCTGCCTATCCTACCTGTGCCTGCCTATCCTACCCGTGCCTGCCCATCTTACCCATGCCTGCCTATCCTACCCATGCCTGCCCATCTTACCCATGCCTGCCCATCCTACCCATGCCTGCCCATCCTACCCATGCCTGCCCATCTTACCCATGCCTGCCTATCCTACCCATGCCTGCCCATCCTACCCATGCCTGCCCATCCTACCTGTGCCTGCCCATCTTACCCATGCCTGCCTATCCTACCCATGCCTGCCCATCCTACCTGTGCCTGCCCATCCTACCCATGCCTGCCCATCCTACCTGTGCCTGCCCATCTTACCCATGCCTGCCCATCCTACCCATGCTTGCCCATCCTACCCATGCCTGCCTATCCTACCCATGCCTGCCTATCCTACCCATGCCTGCCCATCCTTCCCATGCTTGCCTATCCTACCCATGCCTGCCCATGTTACCCATGCCTGCCCATCCTACCCATGCCTGCCTATCCTACCCATGCCTGCCTATCCTACCCGTGCCTGCCTATCCTACCCATGCCTGCCTATCCTACCCGTGCCTGCCTATCCTACCCATGCCTGCCTATCCTACCCATGCCTGCCCATCTTACCCATGCCTGCCTATCCTACCCATGCTTGCCTATCCTACCCATGCCTGCCCATGTTACCCATGCCTGCCTATCCTACCTGTGCCTGCCTATCCTACCCGTGCCTGCCTATCCTACCCATGCCTGCCCATCTTACCCATGCCTGCCCATCCTACCCATGCCTGCCTATCCTACCCATGCTTGCCCATCTTACCCATGCTTGCCTATCCTACCCATGCCTGCCCATGTTACCCATGCCTGCCCATCCTACCCATGCCTGCCTATCCTACCCATGCTTGCCTATCCTACCCATGCCTGCCCATGTTACCCATGCCTGCCCATCCTACCCATGCCTGCCTATCCTACCCATGCCTGCCCATCTTACTCATGCCTGCCTAGCCTACCCGTGCCTGCCTAGCCTACCCATGCCTGCCTATCCGGCCCATGCCTGCCTATCCTACCTATGCCTGCCTATCCTACCCATGCCTGCCTATCCTACCCATGCCTGCCTATCCTACCCATGCCTGCCTATCCTACCCATGCCTGCCCATGTTACCCATGCCCCCCTATCCTATCGATGCCTGCCTAGCAGATATGGTGCCTACATCCTGCCTGCCTAGTGCCTTCCCTCCCCTAGGAGCTATGATAGTAACACAATGCCAATAGACTAAGCCATGTGGTGGAGGGCAGTGAGTGTGACTGGGCCAGTAAATGATTCATTCAGCTAACACTAAAAATCAAAAGTTGTTTGCACAGGATAAATAATAATGGTTGAGAAGTGAGAACAAAATAAAAGGAGTGTGTGTTCTTCCTTTAACTCTCTCTCCCGCCCTCGTGTTACTGAGAGATGGAACAGTTACAGTAACTAGTTATTATTAGGACATACAAATATTGAACAAGCCAAGCACTGTGCCAAGTTAATGTGCCAAGTGCTAATGCCAACTGAGAAGCCCTGTAATGGATGCCTGCTGGCCGCCCAGATACCAATTCTAACCTAGATTTGGCACTGACTGCATACCAATTTCAGGGCTGGTTGGTGTCACGGGAGACCAGGTATTTACACCTTTATACCGGGATCATATCACTGAGCAAAACCAAGAAGTAAAACAAATTGCGATTTATTCCTTAGAGACAGACGTACACTCAGTGACACACACACACACACACACACACACACACACACACACACACACACACACACACACACACACACACACACACACACACACACACACACACACAGTGACACACACACACACACACACACACACACACACACACACACAGTGGCACACACACAGTGGCACACACACAGTGGCACACACACACACACACACACACACACACACACACACACACACACACACACACACACACACACACACACACACACACACACACACACACACACACACACACACACACACACACACAGTGGCACACACACAGTGGCACACACACACACACACACACACACACACACACACACACACACACACACACACACACACAGTAAATTACAATATACAGGAGAAAACACACTTACTGGGGGTCTGGGCTAAAAAACGAACATTTCCTAGTTGAAATAGTCCATAAAACAAAGTCTTTAGGTTGACCGGGACTTAGCCCAAAAAGTTCTGGAACTCAAATCGTCATGAAGTTCCTGACGCCACCGCTACTGCTGCGGCACAGTTTATTCGAGCATTTGCCCGTTCTGTGCCGCAGCAGTAGCCTGGCGCGCGCCCGAGTGTGACGGGCGCACGCCGAAGCAGCGGAAGAGCGCCCTCCGATCGGGGCGCTCTCCCTACCGCTGCCGGGTCCGCCGGGTCCCCCGGAACCCCCTGCCGCTGTCCCGCGATCGCGGGACACCAGGGCTCCCTCGGGGAGCCCCTGGACACGCGTGCAGGGGGCGCACGCTCCCGATGACGCGTGACCGCGCGTCTATGACGCGCGGCACGCCGAGGGGCGGCCACTAGCAAGCCGGGAGATTTCCCGGCTTGCGGTACCGACCACACTTCAATAAAGTGTGTCGGTAGTGTATATCTCTTCCGGAGATACTAAAATCCCCTGACCGGGGGATAGTACTAAACGTCCTGGTACTCTTTCCGGCGTGTAGTTCCAGCCACGACGGCTACGTTCTCTTCTCAGAACTTGGCCCTGAAAAGTGGGACTTTCTTGCCATGAAATTTCTGAAGCCGGCTCGCGTCTATTTCTCCAAGAGCGGAAACAGTGCGGCATAAATATGACGCCATATTTACACGTTTTGTGAAATGCAGCGTGATAATACTGCTGCTGCTGCTGCTGCTGCTGCTGCTGTTTCCTTGGCCGCAATGAGGAGATTGATTTATCAGTATTCATATCACTTAGTCAGAGATGTTATCATTATCACATACTTGATGCTGTGCATTTTCCTGGAGCAATATCAGCGATTAGTTCATATTGATTGTAATTTGCTATGCTTTGCGTTACCTCACTTTCTTTCTTTTTGAGCAGTAACTGAAACGTTTCCCCCTTTAAGAGAAGTACCAGCATCAAATCATTGAGCAGGGGCTCCTCTCCTCGAACTCAAAGCCCTATCTACTTCTATGGATGTTCTCAAAACATATTTGCAATTGATCTTGTCTTGAAAGGATTTGCACTCTTGAGTTTAAGTTTGTCTTTTTTTTACCAGTAGAATAGTATTATAATTATGTTCCCAGGAAACTTTGTCCCCCAAGAATATTAATGTGTGAGTTATAACTAATAACTTTAGTAGAATTGTGATAATGATTCCCTAAGATGGTGAACAATACACATGCTAATACATTGAGCAAACAGGCAGCTAGTGAAAACTTTGTATCTATAATATATTGTTCTGCTGTTTTCTGTTACTGTTTTCAGATGGGTCACATTATGGTCCGGGTAACGATCCGAAGAAGGTTCCGCTTACATTGTGATGTCTTACCCGGAATGGTGTGTGGGCGTTTGTGGCACAAGGACAGAAGAGGACAGAGGAGGACAGAGGAGGACAGAAGAGGACAGAGGAGGACAGAAGAGGACAGAGGAAGACAGAAGAGGACAGAGGAGGACAGAAGAGGACAGAGGAGGACAGAGGAGGACAGAGCACGACAGAGGACGACAGAGGAGGACAGAGGACGACAGAGGACGACAGAGGACGACAGAGGACGACAGAGGACGACAGAGGACGACAGAGGAGGACAGAGTCTGTTTCTGGCTGTTTAAATAAAACATCCCTGGCCATTAAAAAGAAATACAAAATAACATCAGTAAACTATTATCTGCCTCTCTTGCTTACAGATGGAGACAGCGATGGTGAAATGACAGAGATTGCCTGTAGAAAAGCTGCCGTCCGAGAGGTGTTTTTTTGCTGCCAAGGCTTAATAAATAAATACATTTATTTTTGAATGAAAGACGCTTTGCCAATGTTTAAAATTAAATCTTGGCTACAAAACCAACTTAAATCTTGCTAATTTGGCTATGAATTTATCTACATGTACATGTATTTTATACATGTAGCACTGTTTCCCCCCTCCCTGGGAGATGTTGCTGCTACCACCACAGATGTTTATGGTGCTTGCAGACCTGTGAGGGTCCAGGAGAGATGAGTGGTTCGCGTTGTAGTGAGGACCAGGACAGGCTTTTGATGAGTTCCGACTTTTCCCATGGTGTCAGTGCCTCCAGCTTCAATGGCTCCAGGATTCCAGAGACAGTCCCCACTAAAGCAGACTTCCTTCCCCCCTTACCCAATGGACTGAACACTCAGACACAGGTATATAAAACAAGGGTCTTTATTTGAGCAGTCACTGCAGTTGTTAAGCACAGCGGATGCATGTGTCACAGAGGATTCCAGGCCTCTGGATGGTGCTTGGCTCTCTATTATTCTTGAGGCCTCTGATCTTGCAAGGCACAGCCAGCCCAGGAGGACTGACTGGCCTGGCTCACTCCCAGCCAGGAGGAGCAGCACACACCTCCTCTCCTTAGGAGGGGTAGATCAGCACTCACTATAAATTTGCACTTCCTCCCTGAGGCTCAGAAGGGGAGGGCACAGGATCTGCACCACGATAGGTTGCACACAGATTTCTATGTCACCACCACTTCTGTCACTCAAAGAGTTTGCATGAGTGGGGCAATGCCCACAGGATTGCCTGCCACAGCCTGTAGCTATCAGGACTTACATGACAGGAGGCAGAGAGGCAATCTGGTCCAGCCATGTTACATACATTTAGTATGACAGTATATAAAGTTATCTGCATGCTCTGTAGGCAGGTACAGATGCAGCGGCCGTTATCTGAATATTTCTCGGAGCCGTTTTCCTGAACTCTGTTGTATTCCACGCGGTATTCACTCGTTATTTTCCCATGAACGCTGCCGTAAATGCGCGCCAGCACTAGTGAAAACACTAGTAAACACGTGTCTTAACGCGGGAAAGTTTGAAGAAATCATGCGGCACGACCTGGGTATGCCCAGTAACACAAATCTGTGGTATACAGCCCCAGTGTAGCCCTGCCTGGCTTGACAACTAGTGTGCCCTCCCTGACATGTAAGCCCTGGTAACAGTGCGGACAGTATCAGGCCCAATCCAGGGATTTTCCCCACAGAAGCAGCTTCCTTGAGTGACAGGGGAGGATGCGGGCCAAGGCCTGTGTTCTGCCCATTCTGGGCTCAGACCTGGGACCTTCCTTCTCGGTACTTAAGGGGCTGCACACCTACATTTAGGAAGTGTCTGTCCGCCCTTGAGAAAGACAGGAATCACATAGAGGTGTTCCGAGCACTGGCACCTACTGTCCCCTCCCGTTGGGGGAGTGAGGAGTGATTACATTTCCCCTGACTCTATTAGGGAGTTAGGGAATAGCAAGGACTGTCCTTGGTGCCCTTGGCCATGGGTGGATGTCCAGGGACCATCCTGAGGTTGGAGATCTATTTGACTGTACTGAAGCAGATACCAGTTGTGTTGCTGTGTATTGTGCTGCCCACACCACGTTGCAGTCTCTTTTATCCCAATTTAAGGCCGGAAACACTGTATTTCTCTATATGGGGTTTATTTACAGGGATTAAATCATGCACCAACAGGCCCACCATCCCTTTAAGTTCAAACAAAACATAAAAAGAAAACCTATTCCCTTTAGGGAAAGCTAACTACGCTGTAGCTTTCACCCACTAGTTGGATGGCCAGCTAAGCTGGCTCCCACCCCAAAAACATGCCCTGGCATAGGCAACAATGTATACAGTCTCTGCATACAATAATAAAGCATTTTATTTATCTGTTAGTCCTTTGGAGCAGACTTCCCCGCTTCAGCACGGTCTCTCGTTCTCCCTTCCAAGGGGAACTCGGCCCCACGTGAGCTCAGAGAAACTCTCCTCTGTAAATGCCAAGGACCGGACATCCCCGCTTCAGCACAGTCTGTCGTCCTTCCTTCCTAGGGGAACTCGGCCCCACATGAGCTCAAAGAAACTCTCCTCTGTGTCACTCTCTTCTCTGACCCCCTTCTCTGGGAACAGCAGCGTCAGTCACTCAGTCTGGCAGCTGCCTGTGTCTTTTAAAACACTTCCCCATTCACTCAGGAGTCCAGCCTGATTAATTAGTTTTCAACTGAACTAGCTACCCTAAGGAAGAGTAACACTTTGAGAGCTGACAAACCCCCTAGGTGTTCTATTCCAGCACCTAGAGGAACAGTGATCGTATCACAGTATGCAGAAAGGAATAAAGTGTTCCGGTTAACTATTCTCCTGCCTGGTGTGCAATCTGTCTGGGGGAGTGGAGTACGTTCTCCTGCAGGGGATTGCCTTCACACTACTGGAGCCTGCAGTAGATGGCAGAGATAAAGACCAGTAATGTACCCCAGAAGCCTGTCCTGTCTTCCCCAATGACACCGGCGGAAAGTTCAGCATCCTGTGAACCAGCAGGTAAACAGCACAACACTGCTAGTGGTAGCGTGATCTCCCAGAGGGTGGAGGAAACACCGTTACACCAGTAATGTGAAATGACCTTTCTGCCGACCTCTGGCAGGTTGAAGCTGGCAGTGAGGTGTTTGTAGACGTGCAGTGAGGGTATTTGTCCCGCTAAACAGACAGACATCACACAAAGACATTACAGGAAGTGAAACTCTGAAGTTTCAGCTTTACAAAGCAGCACTGACAAATTATTTGCACATGATTATAGCTGTCATTAGAAAAAGGAAAGTCATCAATCACTGAGAAGTACAGTAACCCTTTCTTCATGCCACTGAGTCACTCTGTAGGAGGAAATGTATGTTACCCTCCAGCATGTTCGCTGAAATTCCTCTAGGAATCAGGATAAATCTCCAATTATCAGTAAATTGTACCATGACAGTGCCTCTCAAACTATGTTTGTATGATGCTGCTGGGTTTTATTCTAAGTTCATTTAAGATCCAATAAAAACATTGTCTAGAATGTGACATTAATTACCTCTTTTAACACAATTTTAATCTTGTCTCTAAAGGTTACATCCTCCAATAATCATATCTCTAACTTTCCATGAGATGTCTGTGAATTGACGTATAAACCTCTGTTCTTAATGTAACCATGTATAGTTATCATAACTCTGTTCCCAGGACATACGTGAAAACTAGAGGTAACAGTCAATGTATTACTTCCTGATAAAAAATTTTAGAAAAAAATAACATAAAAATAACTAATTACTTCTAAATGTTATATTTACAAATCTGATGGGATGTCAGACGTGCTCACCACAAACCGGACTGGACCACGAGGCCGAGGTGGGGATGTATGAAAACCACCGTCCTACAGCCGCGAGGGCGGGTCCGGTAAGCAGAGTCGGTGTGGGTAGCCGGGTCAGGGTAGGAGAGTGTGGGATCGTAGAGGTACTTGCCGTAGTCAGGATAGGAGAGGTCAAGAGTTGTCAGAGTCCGAAGCTGAGGTCGACAATTGGAGAGAGTAGAAGTCCGGTGGGCGAGCCAAGGTCCAAGGATGCCAAAGGTCAGGAGTCCAGGTCAAGGTTGAGGTCAAGGTTCAAAGAGACAAGAGTACAAAGCAAGGCAGCTTGTAGCAAGCACGACAGAACACAGTCTATGCTCAACAATCAGCCTAGGGCTGACTGAGACTATATATGAGCAAGAGCCAATGAGGGGATCCCAAGGTGACCTCATACATACGTGGAGCGCTGATAGGAGGAAGATGCAGGATGTAGACCAGGTGTGCAGGATAAGCAGATGAGTCTGTGGTCAGGTGGGGTGTTAAATGCGCACCCCCACAACACGTGGCGCACGTGAGTACCTGGGGTGTTGGTGACGCTGCAGGCACGCGGCCGGCGCCAGAAGCTGTCTGCCACGGTGGCGCGTGCACATGACAGGGAGAGCGCGTGGAACGGGAGTCCCGGTGGCTTGTGGGGACTGAGGAGAGGCGTGCGCGTCCTCCCCGCTGGTGGGGTGCGTCTGCGTGAGAGATCTGACGGCATGCAGGAGGTAAGGGACAGCTCCGCGCACCCCTTACAGTAACCCCCCCCCCCTTCAGGGTCGGCCACCGGACGACCCATACAAGGTTTCAGGGAAAACTTCTGATGAAATGCACGGATGAGCCTGGGCGCATGTACCTGATTCTGCGGAATCCATTCCCTCTCCTCTGGGCCAAAACCCCTCCAATGCACCAGATACTGGAGACCTCCTCTCGAGAAACGTGAATCCAGGATGGACTGCACCTCGAACTCCTCGTGTCCGTCAACCAGCCTGGGACGTGGTGTGACGTGTCGGGTTTGAGTGTTCTGTTTGAATGGTTTGAGTAGTGAACAGTGAAAGACCGTGGGCATTCTCATGGTTGTGGGTAGTTTTACTGGGTTGACTTTCTCCAAAATCAGAAATGGTCCAATGTATCTGGGTGCCAGTTTAGGGTATGTGACCTTTAGGCGTATGTTCCTGGTGGATAGCCAAACCTTCTGACCCGGAGCATAGTTGGGTGGATCCTGATGGTGGCGGTCGGCCTGTCTCTTCTGCATCGCAATGGCATGCCTGAGGTTACCTTGGATCTTCTCCCAGGAGACCAGAAGATCCTGAATCCTATCCTCAGTGGCAGGAACCCCTGTACTGGAAGCAGAATTGGGAAGAGCAGAGGGATGAAACCCATAATTAGTGAAGAATGGAGACGGTTGGGTGGATTCATTCCTGAGATTGTTATGCGCAAATTCTGCCCATGGAAGTAGATCAAACCAGTCGTCTTGAGCATCAGAGACGAAGCAACGAAGGAACTGCTCTAGCGACTGGTTGTCCGTTCCGTTTGGTCATTGGTCTGTGGATGATATCCGGAGGAGAAGTTAAGTGCCACGTTGAGTTTTTTGAGAAAGCCCTCCAGAATCTGGATACGAACTGAGAGCCTCGGTCTGAGACTATGGTCTGGGGGGACCCATGAAGCCTGAAGATCTCCTTCACAAATACCTCGGATAATTTGGGGGCATTGGGTAGACCCCTGAGTGGGATAAAGTGTGCTTGTTTGGTGAAGCGGTCGACCACTATTAATATGGTGTCCATCCCTTTGGATTTAGGTAGGTTGATGATAAAGTCCATTGAGAGGTGTCTCTATGGTCGGCCAGGAATAGGAAGAGGTTGCAGGAGACCCGGGATCGTTTATTGTCTTTTGGACGATCCCTTTGTCGGTCACCTTTGGGAGGTTACTTTCTTCCTTCAGTAGGTTCGACTTGTCATCCTTGGTTGTCTGAACCACTAAGCATCCTAGGCCATTGTCGCATCCCCTTGATGTGAGGATGTTTTTGTTGATCTCAGGGGTATGACCTTGTCTCTTCTCTTCACTTGGCCCTCCTGTCACTTGGAGATGGCCAAGACATGGTTCGTAGAGGGATGTGTGTCCACATTCTGTTATCACCGTTCTGTGGGCGTCAACATAGTCTTGTCCGTGCCCTTTGTCAGTGCATACGTTGCCCACTATCACCCATCCTAGGTCAAGTCTTTGGGCGTATGGTGCGTTGTGGGGTCCGTTACGTTGTTTACAGACTTTGTGCACCCTCAAGATGTCCCTACCGAGCAGCAGCAAGATCTTGGTGCCTTGTTATACCGGCGGGATGTAGTTGGCTATTCCTCTGAGGTGCGGGTGATGGAGTGCCACGTCTGGTGTGGGAATCTCGTCCCTGTTTGCGGCCATGTGGTTGCACTCGATAAGTGTGGGAGAGCTATCTTCACTCTGTTATCCACTGAACGTATGACGTAACCATTTGCTTTTCTCCCTGTCATCACAGTTGACCCTGCACAGGTTCTGAGGGTGTAGGGTGAGGCATTGTCCTGTGAGTTGAATAGTTGAAGAATTCCGTCTTCACCAATGATCTGTTACTTTGATCGTCTAGGATTGCGTACATCCGAATAGCCTTCTCAGGTTGTCCCTGGGGGTGCACTGCAACAAGGCATATTTTGGAGCAGGAGATTTTGTCACTTCCTTTTCCGCAAACCTCGGTGCACTGGGACGTGACAGATGTTGGCTCTCCTTCTCCTTCCTCCCCGCCATGGAGGATGGGTTGTTGAGTTGGTGGAGTGTCAGTGCCTCTGGATGTAGCGATGTTACATGCTTGTCACTTTTGCACACTATACGTTTGATGTCTTCTTTACAGTCTCTGGATAGGTGAGTCGAGGAATCGCAGCACCTGAAGCAAACTCCGAATTCTCCGAGTAACTTCTTGCATTCCTCTAGGGACTACATCCTGAACCCAAAGCACCTGTTAAGTGGGTGTAGCTTCTTGTGTATGGGACATTCCCTGTTTGGGTCCCTTGGTTCCTTGTCTCTGGTGACCGACTGATCGGGAGTAGTTTGGGTCGTGGGAGATACGTCCGTACTGTGGACTGAGATGGGTGTTTGAGCGTTACCGTATCTCACCACTGGTCTCTCATTCCTCAGGCTGCTTGCACTGTGTGTGGTTTGCGCACCCAAGATGAAACTGGGATCGTTCCTTGTCCTTGCCGCTTTGCGGATGAAGCTCAAGAAGAATGAGAAGGGAGGGAAGGCGACTTGCTTCTCTCCCTTTTGTATTTGGAGCCTTGTGAAATCCATCTTTCTTGGAGGTTGTAGGGTAGCTTCTCCAAAATGGGTCTCACTCCGTGAACTGAGTCTAGGACGTTAAGACCTGTTAAGGAATGGTCTTTCCTTGCAAACTCCAGCTCTTGTAGCAGGTCCCCGAGCTCTCGTTAATTCGAGTAGTCTTTAGCTGTGATCCTGGGAAAGCTGTCGAATCTTTTGAAGAGCGAATCTTTGACTGCTTCGGGGCTACCGTAGCACTCTTCTAGCCTTTCCCACACTAGGTCAAGACCTACTTGGGGGTGGTTCGCGTTTGCCGTCCAAAGTCTCTTCGCGTGCTCCCTGGATTCGTTTCCCAGCCATTTGGATAGCAGGCTGAGCTCTTCCCTTGCTGAGAAGTCCAAGCTGTTGATTGCGTCTTTGAACGTGAACTTCCACATCCGGTAGTTCTCAGGGCAGTCGTCAAAGTTGGTGAGTCCTGTTTGCACCAGGTCACGCCGGATCATGTACTTGGCTATGTCTGTCAGGCCTGAGGCATCGGCGTGTTGGTCACGTTCTAAGGTAGTTGCTGGGAGGGTCCATGCTTTCGTCTCTTTCTTGACGTGGACGTGTGATGACTGCTGGTCAGTGTGAGGGGCTGTGTTCTCCCGTGTGGGTGTACCTGGATTGCGAGCCTGTTGTAGTGCATCCGTGTGCGCGCTGGCGTATGGATCACTGTTGCGGCTGTGGCTATCCCAGGCAGCATGTATCATTGAAGGAACAGCGTCTTCTCCTCGTGGACCTAGCAAGTCTTCGGTGTCTGTGGAGTCACTCCCTCCGTGTTGATATGGCGCGCTGGTGTTTACACTGAAGAGGCTCCTTACGTAGTCTTCAGTAGGTTGGGCTGGATCCTCTGAGGCTATCCGTCTGTACGGTTGCTCCCCGCCGTCCTGTCTCGCAGCCGCTTCTAAGACTTCGGCTTGGGCTATGGCGGCAGCAGCTTCCATTTCTTGATTTAGGGTTCTAGGTTAACGTCCACCTCTCTTCTTCCGTGCAGCGGTGGCAGTGGCTGTAGCAGAGGTGGCAGTGGCTGTCTGCTCCTCCTCTTCCAAGCGGGCCCTTTCTAGTTTCATGGCTGCTTCTTTCTGAGCATATGCGGCCCTGGCACGTGCGGCCTCTGCGGTGGCTTGCGCCTTGGTGGCGTTTGTGCTTGCGCTGGACACGTGAGATTGCGCTGATCTTGCTGACCGTGACGAGTGCCTGGATGTACTGGAACGCTGCGATTCGGTCTCCTGCAAGAAGTCTTTTCTCTTACTCTCGGCTTCCGTGATAGCGGTTTGCACGATGCCATCACGTTCTAGGTCAATCGCCTTTTGCAGGCCGCGCTCTCGCATGCTATCTGCCGTGTTAGTTCTCGTTAGATAGGTGAAATATGCCTGTGACAGCGCTTGGTAGCCAGAGTGATCTACCTTCAATTGAGTTATCGCCTGCTCGAGCTGTTGTACATAATTGCCGGCGACGGCGACATTGCGTATCCCAAGTGTGGTTATTTCCCAGGCCAACTGTAATTAAGCGCGGTGCGCTTCAATGTCACTTTCGTACTTTTCGCGCGCTTTTTGTGTCAGTGTGACTGTCCGTTTAGGCCTTGCGTCTGCCTGCGCCTTTTGCATTTGTGCAGCGGTCTCTGTGTCTGAGTGATCACTCTTCTGCGTGATGTCTGGTGAGGATCTGAGCTCTGCCATGCTGTAGGTGTGTGTAGGCCTTTAGCCAGTGCGTGTGGCGTGTAACCTGGGTCAGCGATGGGCGACGGTCTCAGCTGATGCCGAGCGGTGTCCTGCAGCGTTCAGAATAGGGGTGGCTGTACTCACAGGTGTCCGGTGGCTCTGACCCGTGTCCTGGCGGGTATCCTGTAGCATGGCCCTTGATGGCGCTAGCCGTGGGGACGTGCGCAGGGGTAGGAGAGATGGTAGCTCCTCACTATGGAGCTGTGCAGAGGGTGAACTCAAACAGAAAAAGGCAATCAAAGTTCTGTATAGGATGCACTATTTGACTGCAGCGCTGCTGCCTTGAGTGTAGGTTGCAGGCTGCTGCAATTAATGCTGCAGACGTTGTGTGAGCTGCTTGTTATTTGTAAGGCTGCTGTTTGTCAGTCTGCAGAGACTGTTCTGTCTTAGCATAAAGTCTTTGAGTAGCAGCTCCCGTATGTGTCTGTAAATCTGCTTGCTTGTCTTTGCAGTGTAAACTGCTTGCTGTATGCTGCAGGCTGTGTGCAGTGTAAGCAGTTTGCTAGTCCAGTACCTGTTTCCAGAAGCTATGTCACTGCAGCTACTGTGCTGATTTCCCCACACACGGTCTCTGTTTTTACTGTTTTGTCCTGAAACCAGGGTCACGAATGATGTGTTAATTATTCCAGTTAGCTTAACTCATGCCTTCCCTCTTCCAAAGCACAACGAGTCCTTTTGTCTTTCTTAGTTTTATTGAGGGAAAATCACAGGGAGATAGGTGCTTGTAGATGTAGTGTGGGTAGAGAGTGCTTCTCTGTCTGAAGTGCAGTGTATCAAGGATGAGGCAGTGTAAAACAGAAAGGCCTTGCTGGGGCAAATAGCAGGCAGGTACTCACTCAGAGTCCAGGGTGAAAAGGAAGTGAGGGGCAAGGGTCGCACTAGAAGGGAAGTGAGACTATACTAACTGTCAGCAAGGACAGGGGGGTAGGAATAGCCCACTCTCAGCTAGGTGAGTAGGAGATTACAGGCAACCAACACTGACTAGGGCTGTGTAAACAACATGTAACAATAATGTTGCCTTTCCACAGGCAGCTAGCTGTTGGGACATGGAAAATAGCAGGCAGCTGAACTATTGAGAAATGAATCCCATGAGCTGCAAAGGGAGACAGAGAATATGGAATCTGGTTCCAGGACAGTTGGTATGAGGTGTTTGTGCTGATATGCTGTGTTTGGTTTTTGCCAAACGTGGCGCTGTGCATTATGGCCAAACATCTCCACTTTGGTCTCATCTGTCCAAAGGACATTGTTCCAGAAGTGGTTTGTTCAGATGCAACTTTGCAAAAATAAGCCGTGCTGCCATGTTCTTTTTAGAGAGAAGAGGCTTTCTCCTGGCAACCCTTCCAAACAAACCATACTTGTTCAGTCTTTTTCTAATTGTACTGTCATGAACTTTAACATTTAACATGCTAACTGAGGCCTGTAGAGTATGAGATGTAACTCTTGTTTTTTTTTGTAATTTCTCTGAGCATTGCATGGTCTGATCTTGGGGTGAATTTTCTGGGATGTCCACTCCTGGGAAGATGGCAACTGTCTTGAATGTTTTCCACTTTCTCACTGTAGAATGATGGACTTTAAATTGTTTGGAAATGGCCTTATAACCCTTCCCAGATTGATGGGCAACAAAAATTGCTTCTCTAAGATCATTGCTAATGTCTTTCCTCCTTGGCATTGTGTTAACACACACCTGAATGCTCCAGACCAGCAAACTGCTAAAACTTCGGCTTTTATAGAGCTGGTTACACTTGCTGAGGATCAATTAATCAAGGGCATTTGATTAGCAGCACCTGTCTGCTACTTAGCATCTTAATTCCTATGTAAGCAGTAAGGGTGTACTTAGTTTTTCACACATAGCTTCTCCATTTTGGCTTTATTTTTGTTAAATAAATCATGACACGGTGTAATATGTCATGTGTACACACACACACACACACACACACACACACACGGTGTAATATGTCATGTGTTGTTGTTCATCGGAGGTTGTATTTACCTAATATTTAGACCTGCTAAGGAACAGATGATTGTTATTATGTCCTGATATGCAAAACCATAGAATTCAAAGAGGGTGTACTTTCTTTTTCACACAACTGTATCTCTGTGTACAGTATCTATATGTATCTATGGGTACTGTATCTATACGTATCTCTGTATCTCTGGGTACTGTATATATACGTGTACCCAGGTCCCGCTCTGCTCCGCGCCCCCCCCCCTTGTTACCTCCACTGCTGGGAGTCAAGTGGCAGACCCGCCGGCACTTCTGGAGAGTGGGGGCCGAGCAGGGAGCGCTCCGGTGCTTCGGAGGTCCCCAGCGGCTCACGTGCAGGGCGCCGCCATCTTGCGCGAGTTCGCGCATGGGCAGTGAGCTCCGGCGGCCCTGATGAGTTGCGCATGCGCGATTGCAGCCCGCGAAACCCTAGCCTACCAGGGAAGGCTCTTGAACGGGACTACAAGTCCCATGAGCCTCAGGAGCACCCCACATGACGCCAGGGAGCCAATAGGGCTGGAGGAGCTCCCTGCTTGCAGGGTTTTGATACATTTTGCACGTGCGGGACACGGCGGTCAGGACCAGGAAGAGCTAGGGGAAGAAGGTGAGTGCAGGGGTCTGTGACCCACTGCATTAGGCCAGAAACCCCCTAGGCCCCAGTTAGGTCCTGAGCCCCTTATAGCTTGTGGTGCTGAAGGGACAGGCCCTAGGTTAGGGACCTTGCCCCATTAGTGCCAGTATCAGTTAGGGACACAGCGGACGCTGCGCTCCCCGAGAAGAGGCTTGGGCTCAAGCCTATGCCCCAAAGAGACAAGGACTATCCCCAGGGTGGGATGGCCCCTGGCAGACCCTCATGCTGGGAAAGGCAGGATATCGCAGATGGGATCACCGAGCGGCGGATCCTTTTTGAAGTTGTCTGCAGGCCCGAGTGCAGGAGCACTCGGCAGGTACCTTCATACTGTAAGTGCACCAACAAATCACCTCCTATATACTCACACATAGTGGCAGCGCTGACCACTGCGCAAAGAGGTTATACTGTGGACACGGTGTGGGGGTACACGGTGGTGGTTGCAAGGTACACTCCTAGTGGGAGTGAATGACATTTGGGACTACGGTACATGGTGTGCAGTTACCCCCTAGGGGGAGTATTATTACAGAGTACACAGTGGTTGTTACTGAAACGGATGTAATGTGTTATGGTTATTCTGCATATACAGTAAACTGGTTATATATCTCGGTGTATGTACTTATTGTGTATGTGGGTCCTGTGTAGGCAACCTTCTACATTCCTAGAACCCTACACAGGTGGAGGTGCTCGAAACCAGATCGATCCAGAGGACTCACCCCAGGTTCCCAGCAAGCGGAGGCTCAGGCTTCTTGTGAACCTACAGGTATACGCACCACACCTGGTAACACATAGGTTCCCCCTCACATACACTATATCTGTGATTGGGGTAGGGGGAATACCCATTACATTTGGAGGCGCTGCTGAGATCAGACCTGGGGTGCCTTATTCAATTCGGTGTCATAAAAGATCAGCAACATGTTAATTCCCTCAAGTCAAGAGGTCCATGCTTGGGCCGTCACAGCCCGGGAACCACCTAGTTACGTAGTGGCAGTAGGGAACGTCCCAGCATTAGTGGCGGAAAGTGACATCCGGGACTCTCTGAGGAAGCTCCTGGGTCTAGATAAAGTATGGTACCGGGGCAGAGTGTTTGACTCTACTGTTCATTGGAGCGCCATACTATTCACTATGGGGCGGGACATATGCCAAGAAACGGCCCGGTCACCCTATTAGCCCCCGAGGCCCCGCCAGAAGACTACCCCCTTATATACTCGGACTTACCAGAAATACGGGCAATGTTTTCATCAAGGGACACTACCCAGGTTCCAGATGAACCGCCCACCAGTATTTGGCCACCTCCTGCACCGGTGTCAAGTACACCAAACTGGGTAGACCCTCCCCCACCCAAAGTCTCCTTTACTCCAAGCGCTCTCACTGGAGCTACTAGTTGGCCTGACAGTCCGCCTCCTTCACCAGCCCCCGCTCCCCGTGGGATGAACTCCCAACCTATCAGAGAATGCCGGGTAACTAATGAAGGCTCAGTAATAGGGGTGACGCTACCACAATTCGTAGAAACCATTACAATGGCATCCCAGTCACAAAACTACCAGAAACTCAAAGCCTTCTCTGGAGTTCTCCCAACATCACAGGGGGAGGAAGGGATAGACTCTTGGAGGGAGAATGCGTTAAAAGTAGTAGAGGAATGGTCGTGCACTGACGCAGTGAAAAGGCAGCGCATCATGGAGTGTCTTAGGCCCCCAGCTTCTACCATTGTAACCATCCACAGGGAGCAACACCCAGAGTTGATGTCGTTGGAGATGGTGGAATTTCTGCTGGACGCATACGGGTTAGCGGAAGATGAAGGAGCAATCTGGACGAGGTACTATAATCTCTATCAGAAGGAAGGGGAAGAGTTGTCGGCATTCAAACACCGCCTACAACTAGTCTTAGGAATCCTACTCAATCGTAAGTTGATTCCCGCCTCTGGGATGGATGAGGCGCTTCGTAAACAGTACCGGCGGGGATCAAGCCCCACTCACCCCATAGCCAATGTGATCCGCAGCAAACTAATGGAAGGGAGTCCCCCTACGTTCACCGGATTGCTGCGCCAGGTGAAAATTCATGAAGCCCATGCCATGTTACACTCTCCCGCAAAACCCAAGGGCCCATCCGTATCAAAGGGAAAGGGGCCTATGGAGAAGAAGGGAGAAGCTGCCGCCCCATCCAAGGGGTACAAGCCAAAAACCTCAGACAAACCATCTTCCACGTACAAGGTTCGGCCTGAATGCAGCGAAGTCGTTTGCTATAACTGTGGTAAGAAGGGCCACTTCTCCAGTGACTGTCCAGAGAGGGAGGACCCCCCAGAGGAAAAACCTCCCGATAGAGGAAATTCAGCCCGGTCAATGGTCTGTCACGTACAGATGGCAGAGTCTGACCCAGAAACCCCTACTGGATCCGATGAGGCCCCTCCTGATCCAGGCCCCAGTGGTGATGCCTCACCATGGGATTCGTACAGTCAGGTAGGCCCGTCGGCCATCATGCGTGTTGTGCTAGAAGGGGTCTATGCCTCTGCTCTACTGGACACCGGATACCAAGTGACCATAATATACCGAAAATTCTATGACCAGCACCTCAAACACTGCCCCTTGCGGTCGTCAGAACATATGAAGGTGAGGGGGTTAAGTAACGAAGATTACCCCATCGACGGGATTGTAAGGGTTCAACTGAAAATACTCCAACTGAACACCGGCAAAAAACACCCCATGCATGTGGAAGCGATGGTATGCCCTGAACCCCAAGAACAGTGCAAGTAGTATGCCCTGAACCCCAAGAACCCCGATCATCTTCTGAACAAATACTGATATAGTACGAGCTGTAATCAGAGCATACCTGAAAGAGACCATTGAGTTACCGGTGGCCAATCCGCTCCTCGATCCCGTCCTACGAGAGGAGTAGACCGAGTATGCCTTAGAGCGTCACGGGGACATCTACAACCGTCAAGCCGGACTGACAACAATTTTACCAGGGGGAGTGCAACGTATGGCCGTCTGGTGCTGCTAACCTGATCGAGAGAAGACCGATCATCTTTAATCGCTGGAGAGTACTGTCACGATGGACGCACTTAATAACACATTTATATTTTGTGGATCCCAATTGAGCAGAACAAGTTGAGCAAAATAAACTGAGATGTATTCCCTTGATAGGCAAACACACGACAACTGCAGAATACACTTAATAATTACACTTACTGGTATAGGAACAGGGGATAATGTCCAGAAAGGTGCAAAGCACCAGAAGATTGTCTTTTAAAATGTAGTCCTTTTGAAAGGGCATAAATTGCCAGCCCAATCCTTCTGTGAATGTGCAAAGTCTTTTCTGGTCCGTTGGGGTTAATCAGATAACCCCCAGCGATCACAGTGTCCTAACGCAGAGTTTTGTCCTTGTTTCCAATGTAATAAGACTCTGCATTTTAATGACATGAGAAAAAAAAACCTCATCCTGCTTGTCTCTTAAAACCTGCAGCAAAAATACACTTTATTGATCATACCTGGTCCCCTTATTTCACAATTATATTTTTCATATCTGTGTGCTTGGAATGTACTATACTGCAAGCAGTATACTCCCTACTTTTTTCACACCTGAGGAAGGAAGCGCAGTCTTCTGAAACGCGTAGGGTGGTCTACGTGTGCACTGCTGTTGCTACAGTATTTTCCACACTCATACTATCATTTCCACGGACTATCTCCAGCCATTGTGCTGTTCACGGATCTTTTACCCCTGAGTTGGACATTGATGCATCCGCAGGCTTGTTGCTGCCTGCACCCTGTGTTGCTGGTGCGCATGTGGTGACGCTGGTTCCTGCGACACGCTGTCCGGTTCGTCTGCCTAGCAGAGGTCTGTGTTGTGGAAGGAGAAGAGGGTCCCCCTCTGAAGCCCTAGCTGATTGTGTGAGACGCCTGGGAGCGGATACCGGACACCACGAGAGGGGATACTCTCAGACTTATCCACTGCCTTCTACCTATCTATGTCTGGAAAGCGGCAAGCATTATCAGTGTTGGATTGCACATGTGACCTATTCTTTTTAGTGTTCTAATTTTATATTGGTAAATTAAATGTTTTTTATTTAATCAGTCAGTTGATTGTCTCAGCATTCGTTGTCCTGTATGTGTTAGTGTTATTGCATGTTTTCAGTTACTGTATTACACTATGTTTGTTTTTATATTATTCTTTACATGATTGATCGTCTTCATGAGGAGAGCCCAGTGGACACCATCTTCTATCTGGTTGTATACCCCCTTTTTTATACTTTGCTATAGGGCCAAGCGCCACATATATAACCTTTCTTGTATACTGCAAGCACATACAATCCTGCAAAATGGGGATAATAAGGGACAGAGGGAAAAATAAGACATGTACAGTGCATGAAAAATTAACCCCTTCATCCCCAATAAGAAATAGGGGTAACCAGCCGAGCACCCTGCCTTTATTAATGCGCTGATTACCCCCATTTTCGCCACAAGTACTCCTGAGGAAGACGTTCAGAGAGGTTATAGGGTGATACCCAAAGTAAGAGAGTGGCCGGCTAAAATTCCTCTACGAACCTATGTATATGTTCAGAACTTTTCCCCATTCCCGATGGACCTCGATGCAGGGCGAAGTTTGGGTTGCATATATCCGGTTAGCCCTGTGGAAACAATGCCCCATGTGAACGCTGCTGCAGTGGGTGAGCAGTTAGTCGACCTAGACTTCAACTTCGGTGAGTCGATGCTGCCAACTGAGTGGAAAGATCGGATGACAACCAAGTTGAATGAACGACGGACTGTGTTCTCCACGAGTGAGATGGATGTGGGTTGAAGTCGCAGCGTCCAACATGCCTTTAGACTGAATGACGCCACTCCGTTCCGTGAACGCTCTCGTCGCTTCGCCCCTAGGGATGTGGACGATGTAAGGAACGTCCTGAAAGAAATGGAGACGGCTGGGATTTTGACGGAGTCTCGGAGTCCTTACGCCTCCCCCATAGTGGTGGTAAGGAAGAAGAACGGATCCGTAAGACTGTGTGTCGACTATCGAACTCTGAACAATCGTACGATACCAGACCAGTACAACCTTCCTCGCATTGAATTGATTCTGAATTCTCGACTTACGATCTGGGTACTACCAGGTACCTATGAGTGCAGAGGACCAGGAAAAGACAGCCTTTGTCTGCCCCCTGGGTTTCTACCAAATTACACGTATGCCCCAAGGTATATGTGGGGCCCCTGCTACCTTCCAGCGACTGATGGAGAAAACTATCAGAGACATGAACCCTCGGGAGTGTCTAATCTACCTGGACGACATCATTGTCTTCGGAAAGACCCTGGAGGAGCACGCAGAGAGGCTGCTTAAAGTGATAGACCGTCTTGGGAAAGAAGGATTGAAGTTGTCCCTCGACAAGTGTCGGTTCTGTCACACCTCGGTGACATACGTGGGACACTTCGTGTCTGCTAAAGGAATTGCCACCGATCTGGCCAAAATAGAAGTGGTCGTGAACTGGCCTCGTCCCGAGAATGTCACGGAACTGCGATCATTCCTGGGTTTCTGTGGGTATTACCGTCGCTTCGTGGAAGGGTACTCTAGTCGAGCTAAACCCCTGAACAATCTTTTGAAGATATATCCCGAAGATACAGGAAGGAAGGCCACGTCGGCCCGTCAACGTTTGGCGATAAGTGGATGTCTGAGTGTGAACAGGCCTTCCTGAAATTGAAGAAAAGCCTGACCGAAGCGCCGGTGCTTGCGAATGCTGATCCAGAACAACCATACGTTCTGCATGTGGATGCCAGTCTCAATGGACTGGGCGCCGTCTTACACCAGAAGCACCCCGAGGGCCTTTGGCCCGTAGCCCACATCAGCCGCAGTCTGACACCCAGTGAACAAAAATACCCTGTACACAAGTTAGAATTCCTGGCTCTCAAATGGGCGATCACAGAAAAACTCCACGATTACCTTTACGGTGTTACGTTTGAGGTAAGGACGGATAACAATCCCCTCACGTACATCAATACCTCGGCCAAATTGGATGCAGCAGGGCACCGATGGCTGGCAACTCTAAACAATTACCAATTCTCTCTGAAGTATAAGCCGGGGCCTTTGAATGTCCCGACGCTCTATCCCGACGGCCAGGACTAAGTGCTACTCCAGATGATGATGAGTGGGAAGAAATCCCAGGACCAGGGGTGCGAGCTATGTCTAGCACCGCCGCCATCATCAACGATTAAGTGGCCTTCTCAGAATTACGGGTTGCGGACTCCTTGGGATGCCAGTCGCAGGCTATCACAGCCGCCTACTGCGATCCAAAGGGGATGAATATAACTCACGACAAAGTACTATGGTGGAAAGATCTGGTAGACTACCAAATATGAGATCCTGTAATTAGTATTATTAGGCAAGCCGTTGAAAGGAGGAACCCAGCCCTTCTGAAGTGTGTTCCCAAAGACTTGGTTGCTTCGCTCATGCGGGAGGCGGACAAATTTGAAATCGATAACTGCTTACTATATCGGGTAGTGCAATACCACAACCACCCTGATAGATGACAACTAGTTCTCCCTAGGAACTTGCAGTACATGGTGTTAAAGTCCCTACATGATGAGCATGGACAACTCGGTGTAGAGAAGACTTTTGGGTTGGTCCGAGACCGCTTTTTCTGGCCCAAGATGCGAGAGGCCATAGAACACCATTGTCTTCGTTGTTCTCGGGGTATACAACGCAAGACCCTGCCTACCAGAGCAGCGCCCATGGGCCATCTGAAGAGTTCTGGTCCAATGGACCTTGTGTGTATGGACTTTCTGTGCATTGAGCCTGATAGTCGAGGAATATGCAACGTGCTGGTCTTCACGGACCATTACACCCGGTATGCCCAGGCCTTCCCCACGAAAGACCAGAAAGCCATCACAGTGGCAAAAATATTATGGGAGAAATACTTCGTTCACTATGGTCTTCCAAACCGACTTCACTCAGACCAAGGTCGAGATTTTGAAAGCACTCTGATCCGAGAATTGCTCAAAATCCTGAACATTGTTAAATCACGGACGACCCCGTACCATCCCAAAGGAGGCGCTTTGCCAGAACGATTTAATCGGACCTTATTGGACATGCTCGGAACTCTAAAGGGTGCTCAGAAGACTCAATGGAGTCGACACGTGGAGGCCCTGGTTCACGCGTACAATTGTACCCGCCATGAGTCAACTGAATTCTCCCCATACTTCCTCATGTTTGGACGAGAGGCGAGACTGCCAGTAGATGTACGTCTTCGAGTCTTGACGGATGGGATACACAATGCTACCCATTTCAAATACGTGCAAAGACTTAAAGACAGCTTGCAACAGGCTTATCAACAGAGAGACAACAGGAAAGGGGTAGGGAGTGATCACAAAACCATACTAATTGTGTAGTTGTATAATAATAAATCAGGTAATCGAATAGTGGGTGCAAACTGTGAACTGACAAGGGAATCAGAAAAAGGGGGGAAGCCTCCGCGATCAGTTCGCGCATGCGCATTGAAGATGTTCTGAACAGAAATATTTTCTAAGTCCCCGCGCATGCGCAGTACCCGGCAAATGCGCCGCTACGGTTTAAAACGGCTTCTCTGGCTCAGAAAACGATCGGGAAGCCACTAATAGTGGCATGTTCGAGGTACTTGATATAAGATCTCCCTAACATCTACTTTTAGGAGTATTTGGGTATCTTATTTTGCTGTTGTGTGCGCGAGCACAGTGCGCATGCGCAACAGCTGATGGCAATCGATTTTTGCAATCAAGGTACTGACAGGGTATATAAGGGCTCAGTCCTCTCCCCCCCAGTAAAATGTGTCCCTGAAGAAGCTCCTTTGCTGGAGGGAAACGCGCGTTGGACGCGCAATGTTGTCAGTCTCCTACTTGGAGCTGTTTTAATGCAGTGTTTGTAGTTTCCTGGTTCAGTATGTACAGATCACAGAGCCTGGTTATTTCAGTCTAGTTTATGTAGTCAGCGAGTACTGTTGCCATTCCCCCTATCACTGTGTATATGAGTCCTCACAGAGTATTTGCTGTGAACTCATTATCACTGTGACTGTGAGTGTCAGTCTCTTTACTCACAGGATATGTACTTCACGAGACTGTAAAGTAATCACAGAGGTGTTCAATGGAATGATTATATTAGGAGAATTGGATATTTTCCCAATATTATCTATCTGGTCTCGCTGACCCCTATACATTCACCATCCGGTCTAACAGCTGATCCAGAGGGGTTAATACCCTGACTTATAGCATCTTATGCCTTCTATATCCCACCATCATTAGCTGGTTAACTGGGACATTACAATTATATATACTAGATGACATAGATGCTTGATATTTCTGATTTAATTCATTTTTAACTCACGTTACACCAGTCTTTGGTAATATATGTTTTAAGTCAATTTATTAAAAGTTACTTTTTATACTTAGTGGTGTGCAGTTTAGTGCATTCTTTTAGGGGCACAATCACTTTGTGTATCCCTTCCCCCCCTTTTTCTGATAGGCTTACCAACAGGCTGAGAAGTCTACAGCTAAGCTGAATGCTGACAATAAAAGGCGATACGACCATAAGGTCAAATATCTGGAGCTTCGTCCTGGAGACGCTGTGTTGCTTCGCAATCTGGGAGTCCCTGGAAAACATAAATTGGCTGACCGATGGAGAGACGGTGTATATGAAATAGAATCTCAAATGCCTGGCCTCCCGGTCTATCGCATCAAAGACACTGACGGCCGGGTAAAGGTATGGCATCGTAATCATCTTCTCCCCATTCCACAAGTGGGAGACGAGGAAGCAGAAATACTGGCCACACCGCTGAACGGTGAGTCTGATTCCTCAGAGATTGGTCAAGAGACTGTACATGATCATACCAACTCTGAAACTCCTGAAGATCCCATGGAAGGACCCTCTCAAAGGGATCCTCTCACTGGAGGGGCATCTCCCGGAAGAGCTATGGGTAAAGGGCCCCGTAGGCCAACGCCTACTAAGGTGGCTCCAGTGGGCCAGCCTTTGGATCCACAAAGTCCGTGCTTTGTGCCAAACAGAGACTGTTCAGAGACATTTTTCCCCTCAAGGGAAGAAGTTGAGCCTCGGGACTGTACTTATTACTCCCCGAGGGAGTTGCTGAAGAACAGCTCCGAAGGAGCCAAAGAGTCAGGTACCCTCCAAATCGGGTAACCTATGATCAAGTTGGGACACCCCACTATGAGGCTCAGCAGTGGTCTCGTAGCAAAATACAATCTGTAATTGTAATGCTCACAGAATTGTGTAACATCGTTTAAAGCCATTCGATGTGCTAAGTTGTATTTTTATTGATATGCATTTTTTTAATATAATTTCTGTATATAGTTGCTTAAGTTGCGTCCGAAGCGAAGCCGTTGGGGTTTTCACCAGGGGGAGGATGTAGCCAGGTTCCCCTCTGCTCCGCACCCCCCCCCCCTCGTTACCTCCGCTGCCGGGAGTCAAGCAGCAGACCTGCCGGCACTTCTGGAGAGTGGGGGCCGAGCAGGGAGCGCTCCGGTGCTTCGGAGGTCCCCGGCGGCTCACGTGCAGGGCGGCGCTATCTTGCGCGAGTTCGCGCATGGGCAGTGAGCTCCGGCGGCCCTGATGAGTTGCGCATGCGCGATTGCAGCCCGCGAAACCCTAGCCTACCACGGAAGGCTCTTGAACGGGACTACAAGTCCCATGAGCCTCAGGAGCACCCCACATGATGCCAGGGAGCCAATAGGGCTGGAGGAGCTCCCTGCTTGCAGGGTTTTGATACATTTTGCGCACGCGGGACACGGCAGTCAGGACCAGGAAGAGCTAGGGGAAGGAGGTGAGTGCAGGGGTCTGTGACCTACTGCATTAGGCCAGAAGCCCCCTAGGCCACAGTTAGGTCCTGAGCCCCTTATAGCTTGTGGTGCTGCAGGGACAGGCCCTAGGTTAGGGACCTTGCCCCATTAGTGCCAGTATCAATTAGGGACACAGTGGACGCTGCGCTCCCCGAAAAGAGGCTTGGGCTCAAGCCTACGCCCCAAAGAGACAAGGACTATCTCCAGGGTGGGATCGCCCCTGGCAGACCCTCATGCTGGGAAAGGCAGGATATCGCAGACGGGATCACCGAGCGGCGAATCCTTTTTGAGGTTGCTTGCAGGCCCGAGTGCAGGAGCACTCGGCAGGTACCTTCATACTGTAAGTGCACCAACAAATCACCTCCTATATACTCACACATAGTGGCAGCGCTGACCACGGGACAAAGGGGTTATACTGTGGACACGGTGTGGGGATACACAGTGGTGGGTGCAAGGTACACTCCTAGTGGGAGTGAATGTCATTTGGGACTACGGAACATGGTGTGGAGTTACCCCCTAGGGGGAGTATTATTACAGAGTACACAGTGGTTGTTACTGAAACGGATGTAATGTGTTATGGTTATTCTGCATATACAGTAAACTGGTTATATACATCTCCGTGTATGTACTTATTGTGTATGCGGGTCCTGTGTAGGCAACCTTCTACATTCCTAGAACCCTACACAGGTGGAGGCGCTGGAAACCAGATCGATCCAGAGGACTCACCCCAGGTTCCCAACAAGCGGAGGCTCAGGCCTCTTGTGAACCTACAGGTATACGCACCACACCTGGTAACACATAGGTTCCCCCTCACACACACTGTATCTGTGATTGGGGTAGGGGGAATACCCATTACATACGTATCTCTGGGTACTGTATCTATACGTATCTCTGGGTACTGTATATACAGTATGCATATCTCTGGGTACTGTATCTATGCGTATCTCTGGGTACTGTATATACAGTATGCATATCTCTGGGTACTGTATCTATGCGTATCTCTGGGTACTGTATATACAGTATGCATATCTCTGGGTACTGTATCTATGCGTATCTCTGGGTACTGTATATACAGTATGCATATCTCTGGGTACTGTATCTATACGTATCTCTGGGTACTGTATATACAGTATGCATATCTCTGGGTACTGTATCTATACGTATCTCTGGGTACTGTATATACCGTATGCATATCTCTGGGTACTGTATCTATGCATATCTCTGGGTACTGTATATACAGTATGCATATCTCTGGGTACTGTATATACAGTATGCATATCTCTGGGTACTGTATCTATGCGTATCTCTGGGTACTGTATATACAGTATGCATATCTCTGGGTACTGTATCTATCCATATCTCTGTGTAAATCCCTCACCTTGTCAGTATAACTTTTGCATGAAGTGGTTATTTGTGAAAGGAGTTTCCAGTTCTCCCAGTGCTGGGAAGATCCTGTAGTTACACACGGGGAGATTAGCTGTAACACACATGTGTCAGAGCGTGGAGAGAATTCATTGTTTCTGTGTGAGAAAAGCGTGTGTGTCCAGCTCAGGAATTACCTATTACAAAGAGCCGTGTAATCCGGCTGCGATAATGGTTAAAACCAAACAGGTCAAGAAGTAAGTGAGAGGGGCAGTGACAAATGGGGAGAGTGTGTAATACAGACACATTGTGTGTGTGTGTGTCCAGCTCACTAAGCGTGTAATACACAGTCACATTGTGTGTGTGTCCAGCTCACTAAGCGTGTAATACACAGTCACATTGTGTGTGTGTCCAGCTCACTAAGCGTGTAATACACAGTCACATTGTTTGTGTATGTGTGTTTGTCCAGCTCACTAAGCATGTAATACACAGTCACATTGTGTGTGTGTGTGTCCAGATCACTAAGCGTGTAATACACAGTCACATTGTGTGTGTGTCCAGCTCACTAAGCGTGTAATACACAGTCACATTGTTTGTGTGTGTGTGTGTGTGTGTGTCCAGCTCACTAAGCATGTAATACACAGTCACATTGTGTGTGTGTGTGTGTCCAGATCACTAAGCGTGTAATGCAGTCATATTGTGTGTGTGAAAAAAATAGGTGTGAAATCAGCGCTTATGCAAACAACCAATTAAATTCTTATAGAAATGACCTTTGATACAATTGTCCAAGTGGTAGTCCTGGAGCTGCCTGAGGAGATTGTTCTGGTATCTTTCACCCAAAAATGGATTCGTGGAACAAGGCAACCTCTTCTGGCGCTGAGGCAAGGATGTAGAGGGATGTGCTTGAAACTTCTTCTGTTGCACTAAGACCTCAGGAAAAAAAGAGAAAAAGAAAAAACATGCAGGAAGCCTGCAATGGTGTATTACCCAAGGGATAACAAGACAATTAATATAAGGAGCAATTTATTATAAAGTTTAAAATGACCATGGATATGCAAAGTTATACAAACATGATTAAAAAGAATTAAATTGAATTAAATGAAAGTGCCTGGCACTGGATGGGGGTACGGATAATTGCCTAAGCACTACCCAGACTTGGAACTTGAAACTTGGTCCAAGATTTTCTTCGTTTGCTCCGCTTGGTAAAAATTGAAAACCTACTCACCAGACGTGAATAGGTAATAAGCACTGGTTTATTGGTCTTTGCCGCCGGGATCGCCTTTAGCCTTGTGGTGTATTCGTCGGCTGCTGCCGGGGATCAAATTCTGTGCTCCGTCATGGATCTCTTCCGGGAAACACACGATCCGCTCGCGCAATCACGTCACCAATGTTAGTCCACTGCTACGGTGTCCCAGCGTTGCCAGAAAACTGTACAGATACTGTATCCCTGACGAAGAAAGACACCAATAGAGCTTTCGAAACGCGTTGGAAGGTTTTCTGGCAACGCTGGGACACCGTAGCAGTGGACTAACATTGGTGACGTGATTGCGCGAGCGGATCGTGTGTTTCCAGGAAGAGATCCATGACGGAGCACAGAATTTGATCCCCGGCAGCAGCAGACGAATACACCACAAGGCTAAAGGCGATCCCGGCGGCAAGGACCAATAAACCAGTGCTTATTACCTATTCACGTCTGGTGAGTAGGATTTCAATTTTTACCAAGCGGAGCAAACGAAGAAAATCTTGGACCAAGTTTCAAGTTCCAAGTCTGGGTAGTGCTTAGGCAATTATCCGTACCCCCATCCAGTGCCAGGCACTTTCATTTAATTCAATTTAATTCTTTTTAATCATGTTTGTATAACTTTGCATATCCATGGTCATTTTAAACTTTATAATAAATTGCTCCTTATATTAATTGTCCTGTTGTCCCTTGGGTAATACACCATTGCAGGCTTCCTGCATGTTTTTTCTTTTTCTCTTTTTTTCCTGAGGTCTTAGTGCAACAGAAGAAGTTTCAAGCAAATCCCTCTACATCCTTGCCTCAGCGCCAGAAGAGGTTGCCTTGTTCCACATATTGTGTGTGTGTCCAGCTTACTAAGCCTATAATACACAGTCACATTATGTGTGTGGGTGTGTGTGTGTCCAGCTCACTAAGTGTGTAATACACAGTCACATTGTGTGTGTGTGTCCAGATCAGGAATTACCTATTACAAAGAGCCGTGTAATCCGGCTGCGATAATGGTTAAAACCAAACAGGTCAATAAGTGAGTGAGAGGGGCAGTGAGAAATGGGGAGAGTGTGTAATACACAGTCACATTGTGTGTGTGACCAGCTCACTAAGTGTGTAATACACAGTCACATTGTGTGTGTGTGTCCAGATCACTAAGCATGTAATACAGTCACAGTGTATGTGTGTGTGTGTGCGTGTGTGTGTGTGTCCAGCTCTTTGTTACGCCGGTGCTGCCCGCAGACCAGACCCGTCCCCTGAGCTGAAGGGGGAAGTGGTAATACACGCACCCACAGCAAAGTGAGTGTGTCCGGAGTGTGGTATGAAGCGTTGCCAGGCCAGGTGTAGTAAGGTAGACAATACTTGCCGGTACCGGTTGTAGAGATAGAGTGAAGGATGCCTCGCCGAGGTCAGGGAGTGGAGAGTGGAGATAAGTCATTGTCCAAGCCGTGTTCAAGGGGTTACCAGAGTGAGCGTTGTCCAAGGAGTGCCGAGATCGAGAGCCAGAGGGGGTAGTCGTGCGAGCTGCGTCAGAACCTGTGAAAACACTGAGAGAATCCAGAAGTACTTCCATACAGAGACTATGTCGAGCAAAGACTGAGAGCAGAGAGGAGCTAGATAAAGCAGGAAGGTCCAATTAGGAACGGAGGCGGGACAGGAAGAGCTACAGGGAGACACTGCAGATTGGTGCAGGCATAACAGGCCAGGTGAGTCTTGTTAGTAACCTGAGTATGCCCGTGCGGTGTGCGGGGGCGGAGCCTGAGGTCCGGGGGACGGGAAAAAGAGTGTGCAGACTGAGCGTGCTCCGTAACTCGTGTACGCGCGTGAACCGAGCCAGTGGATGGTGTAGGTGTGCGTGCAGGAGGGCGTGGGCGCGCCCGGCGCTGAGCAGAGGAATCGCAGAGGGGAGTGATCCCGCGACGGCGGCAGGGGTGAGGAGCCGTGGAGGCCGGTAAGGCAGGATTGTTTTGTGTGTCCAGGGGCTCCCTGCAGGGAGGGAGTGCTCTGTGTGGGGAGCGAGGAGAACGCCGATTCCTGACAGTACCCCCCTCTTCAGGAACGGCCTCAGGACGATCCAAGAACGGTTTCTCTGGAAACTTTTCCTGAAGGACTTAAGAAGGGCCGGGGCATGAATGTCCTTTGAAGGTACCCAGGATCTCTCTTCAGGGCCAAAGCCCTTCCACTGCACCAACAACTGGAGCTGACCCCTGGAAAGGCGAGAATCCAAAAGAGAGTGAACTTCGTATTCCTCGTTATTTTGTACAGTAATGGGATCCGGTTTACGAGTCTGATCCGGAAAGAAGTGACTGGAGATAAATGGTTTTAAGAGGGACACATGAAAGACATTGGGAATCTTCATACTGGGTGGTAGTTGGAGCCGGAATGCCACGGGATTGATTTGTTCACAAATAGGGAAGGGACCCAGGAACTTAGGTGCCAGTTTAGGAGATGGTACCTTGAGGTGGATATTCCTAGAGGAGAGCCATACCAAATCCCCTGGTTTGTAACTGGGCGCCGAACGACGACAACGATCGGCCTGTAGTTTCGATCTGCGGGAGGAGTTGAGAAGGGTAGACTGAATCCTGGACCATGCGGTTTGGAGGGAAGAAATGCGTTCATCTACGGCTGGTACTCCAGAAGGGATGTTGGGGATGGGAAGACAGGGAGGGTGGAACCCATAATTTAAAAGAAGGGCGACTCATGGGTGGACTCGTTTTTTGCAGAATTGACGGCATACTCTGCCCAAGAGAGGAGTTGAGCCCAATCATCCTGGAAATCGGATATAAAACATCTCAGGTACTTCTCCAGGGATTGATTGATTCTCTCCGTTTGTCCATTGGACTGAGGATGATAGGCGGAAGAGAAAGAAGAAGAGATGCCCAATCTCTTCGTGAAAGCTCTCCAAAATTTGGATACGAACTGAGAACCTCTGTCAGAAACAATGGACGAAGGGATCCCATGAATCCGGAAAATCTGCTCCGTAAAGATATCAGCAAGGGCGGGGGAGGTGGGTAATCCTTTAAGTGGAATGAAATGGGACATCTTCGAGAACCTGTCCACGACCACCAAGATAGTGTTCATTCCTCTGGACCTGGGCAACTCCACGATGAAGTCCATAGAAATGTGGGACCAGGGGCGGTCGGGAACTGGAAGGGGTAACAGAAAACCCTGAGGCTTTTGACGGAGAGTCTTGTTTTGGGCGCACGTGGGGCATGCGCGGGTAAACTCCAGAATATCTTGAGACATCCTTGGCCACCAGAAATTCCAACGAATGAGATCAGTAGTCTTCTTAAAACCTGGATGACCTGCAGATTTAGAGGAGTGACCCCAAGACAGGACCTCTGGAACAAATTTGGATGGTACAAAGAGTTTGTTGTCGGGAACGACCAAGTCCTTGGGAATGCGTCTCTGGGAGTGCAAAATCTTGTCAAGATTCTTGAAAGAAGACGTGGCGAGAATCCTCTCTTGTGGAAGGATAGTCTCCAAAGATTCCTCTGGCCTCTCTGCAGAACAATGTATTCGGGAGAGTGCGTCTGCCTTAACGTTCTTGGTCCCGGGGATTTAGGAAAGATGAAAATCGAATCGGGAAAAACAGAGCCCAACGAGCCTGTCGTGGACCAAGGCGTCGAGCGTTCTCTATGTAAAGAAGGTTCTTGTGGTCCGTGAGGATAGTAAACGTCTCTTTCGACCCCTCCAGCAGGTGTCTCCACTCTTGAGGGCCAGAAGTTCCCTGTTACCCACGTCATAGTTCCTCTCGGCAGACGAGAATTTCTTGGAAAAATATGCACAGGGATGTAACTTATCTTGGGGCGTGGGTCTCTGGGAAAGAACGGCACCAGCGCGGCAATCAGAAGCGTCGACCTCCAGGACGAAGGGAAGTTTGATGTTGGGATGACGGAGAATAGGTGCGGATATAAAGGCTTCCTTGAGTGTCTCGAAGGCGGAGATGGCCTCGGATGACCAAACAGAAGGATCAGCTCCTTTTTTGGTGAGCGCAGTGAGGGGTGCCACAATGGTGGAAAAACTCCGTATAAACTTACGATAGTAATTAGCGAACCCTAAAAAACATTGTATGGCCTTGAGAGAGTTGGGTCTTGGCCATTCAGTGACTGCTTGAAGTTTACCGGAGTCCATCATAAACCCCTCATCGGAAATGATATACCCCAGGAACGGAGTAGAGGTCGTATGAAAGGTGCACTTCTCCAGTTTGGCATACAAATGGTGTTCACGGAGATGGGAAAGGACGTAGGAGGTGTGGCGTATATGGAGAAGTAGTTTATTCTACGAAACATGTTGGAGGATTTTTATCTAGTGCCTTAATATTGCCATTGCCTCCATTGGCTTCACCCTGCTAGTATTACTCCCGGTGGTAATTTTGGGCATATGAGAGACTTTGAGAGACTTTGAGAGACTTTGACTGCCTCCCTGCCGGTTCCCTCGCTGCTGCGGAGACTGTGACGTCATCACGCAGTATCCCGTGACGGAGCGACAACGTGGCACGCCGAGTGTACCCTTGCAGAGCTGAGGTCTCACCCCCATACAGTGGATCTGCTCGCTGAGCCACACGAGCTGCACCAGACGGCTTGGAAGCGCGAGCGGTCCCACCAAGCACCAATACCTGCAACGGAGCCTGGTTGCTGTAAAGGGAAATCCCCTTGGGAGCGATGTACTGCGGGATGAGGGGTTTTGGACATTAATCCTGCTCCTGAACCAACGTAGCGCCCCCGCTGAGAGAAGCAAGCTGCAGACTCTTCTGACAACAGTTGCTGAGTGGTAACTTGTGTGAAACACACTAAATGCACCTATTCCACTGTTTTGATGTACGCAGATTTATTACCCTGTAATTACTAATATATAGCATTACTTGCTTCACTATTTGGCATTATGCGCTGTTTCTTTTGTTTCCATTTCTTAGAGTGTGGGGGGTGCTGAGCCACCCCCTATGTTTATAGCAGCAGACGCCTCTACAAATACACGGTTATGTGATATAATTTCTTCATATATACACCCTCACTGTGGTTATTGTGATCTATTTCTTGGTCACTTATTTATGTGGTTTAGTCACTGCACTATATTTATAATCTAATCTCTGGGTTAGATAGTAGCGCACAGTATTTTCTCTGTTTTTTAGTGGCGTATATGGTCCTGGAGATCTTTGGAAAAAATCAGGATATCATCCAAGTATACAATAACAAAAATATTGAGTACCTTACGAAAGACGTCGTTGATGAAATCCTGGAAGACAGCGGGAGCATTACATAAGCCGAAAGGCATTACCAGATATTCGTAGTGTCCACTACGCGTGTTGAAGGCCGTCTTCCATTCATCCCCCTTCCTGATGCGCACCAAGTTATAGGCACCTCGTAGATCCATATAGAGGAAGTCAGGGGAGCATCATTACCTATAGGAAAAAATAAATAAAACCATAGTGCAATACGTAATAGTAAAATACACTTAAATGGCAGAGCTCTCTCAAGAGCAAAAGACGCTAGGTGGTAACACTGCAACCACAGGCTGGCGACAAGGAGCAAAAATCAGGAGGAAAGTGCGTCCAGGATAGAGACACAGAGTCAAAAGATAAAATGCCAAACTTTTATCCGACAATGATAAAATTGGAGGCTTACGAGATATCAGATATTAAACAGCATTTGTGTATGGTAAAGATGTTCGCCGAGTCGCGTTCTCGGAATCCCCGCACACTGCTGCCGCATCCACCGATCCCCGACCTCCGACCTGTACTGCTGGAGCCGATACGTCACATCCGGTTCTCTCAACTCGTATGGAAGACGCCACCGGAGCTTCACAGCTGTCTCTCCCTCTGGATCTAACACTGGGGGTTACACTCTACGCGTTTCGCCGTGCGTGATGACGGCTTCGTCAGGAGTAACTCTAACCCCAAATCGGATACTTTATATACCCTTCTGACTGATAATGACCTTTCCTCCTATTGGTCAAAATGTCACATCTCTAAATAATTGGGTAATCAGCCACATAAGCTCTCCCACTAATTGTAGAGGTATCACAGCAGTGTTATACAAATCAATTAAAATACAGCCTATATTATCTTTAATGAACATAGCTAATAAAATTTTCATAAAACATAACTGTTAAAAAATATACTTCTCAGTACAACAGAAAATCCAAACTATTGCAGCAATGAAAAGTATTACACATAAAATATAAAATACATATGCTATCTTACATTTTTAAATGAAACACAATTTGTCCCCATTTGTTTCCCTAATCATATAGAGGTTGACGATTGATGTATCTCAAAAACAAGAAAAACTTAATTAGTACACAGATTATAACACAACATTTGCACAGTATGAGTGTTCTTATTTGCACTGACTTAGCATATCAGGAGCAGGATATTTAAAACAAAATATTACATAGCTCACAAAAAAGCGTTTAGTTCAAAATCTATGTTCAGACCCAAAGGTACAAGTGATTTCAGTGTAAAGGTCCAGAAGCACTCTCTCTTTCTTAAAGCAACACCCCTGTCCCCACCTCTCCAGTGTGGTAACACTTGTTCCAATACTGTAAATTTAAGGCCTGATGTATCACCATTGTGCTTTTGTATAAAATGGTTTGACAGATGATGTGTGGTAAGCCCTCTCCTTACATTCCCAATATGTTCTAGAATGCGTGTTTTGACTGTTCTTGATGTTTGGCCTACATATTGTAATCCACAGGGACAGTATATAAGGTATACAACATAGTCTGATTTACATGTTAAAAGTTGTTTAATATGAAACCGTTGACCCGTAACATTAGATGTAAAGCTGAATTTATCCTCAGCTCTATGTTTACAAGCCCTACACGTGGTACAGCCAAAAAAAACTTGTGTTTTTGTCAACCATCTATTACCATCACCAGTCATTTTTGGCAAAGCACTAGGGGCCAAATTGTCTTTGAGTGCTTTTGCTCGTTTGAAAATCACAGTTGGTTTTTCAGGAACAATTTCCCCAAGTACAGGGTCATTTTTAACAATATGCCAATGTTTGTGGATTATTTTTGAGATTTTGTCAGACTGTCTATTATAATTGGTTAGAAATGAAAATTCAAAATTCTTTTTCAAACCTGTCTTTTTGCTGTTATATAATAGATCTTTTCTATCCAAACCCTCTACTTTTGTTATGGCATGTTGGATAGTTCTATCATCATAATCTTTCTCTCTGAACCTGTCTTGTAAGAAAGCTGATTGGGTGTGAATTTTTTTTGCCTCAGAACAATTCCTCTTTACCCGCCTTATTTGTCCATATGGGACATTTTCTAGCCATTTGGGATGGTGGCAGCTCTTAGTGGATATGTAGTTATTTGTATCTACACTTTTGAAGAAGGTCTTGGTTTTAATTGACCCATCTTCAATGTAGATCGTTAGATCTAGAAAATCCACTTTTTCTTGACTATAGTCACACGTAAACTCCAAATTTAATAAGTTATCATTTAGATAATGGGTAAACTGTTTTAGTCCTTCCTCATCTCCCTTCCAAATGAATATTATATCATCTATATATCTGCGCCATAGGCACAAATTCACACCCAGCTCTGCAATGGACCAAATATGGTCTTCCTCCCATGCTCCCATGAGGAGGTTTGCATAGCTGGGTGCAAATTTTGTGCCCATGGCGGTACCGCACTTTTGCAGATAATAAGTCCCCTCGAACATAAAGTAATTGTGCTCTAAGATGAATTTTATTCCATCAAGTATGAAATTTGCCTGTTCGTTGGGCATGTCAGGATCTTGTGATAATACTCTGTCTACTGCTTCATGCCCATCTCTATGGTTAATACAGGTACTGTATACAGTGACTTGATGTCACAAGTTACCAGAAAACATCCTTCCTCCCACACCTGATTGTCAAGCACACGTAAGATGTCTGTCGTGTCTTTTAGGTAGGAAGGAAGTTTGGCAACATACTTCTGCAGGTATATATCGATATATGCGGATAGATGAGATGTTAAAGAGTCTATGCCTGCTATTATAGGCCTCCCCAGAGGGTTAATAGTACTCTTATGCAATTTGGGGAGGTAATAAAATATTGGTTTAATAGGGTTAGTTCTATACAAATAGTTGTATTCCTCTACATTTATTACTTCCTCCATTTTGCCTTTATCCAAAAGATTCTTTAGCTCTTTTAAAAAATCTGACGTGGGATCTTTTGTGAGGGGTAAGTATGTATTACTGTCTCCCAAAATCCTTTTGGATTCAGCAATATAGTCAGTTCTATCTAAGATAGCAACTCCACCTCCTTTGTCGGCTTGTTTTATGACTATAGATGTGTCTTGTTGTAAGGTTTTCAGAGCATCTCTTTCTGACTTGTTCAGATTGTTATTAAATCTTCCTTCACTTTTCACTAAATTTTCAAAATCTGATTGTATCAGCTGGGAAAATACATCTAGATTGTTGCCCTTCACATGTTTTGGATAAAAAGTAGAGGGCATTTTAAGACCAGAATGAATTAATACTGGTGCTACTTGTGAAGGTTCAGGTTTGTAAATCACAATAATTTCTTTCTCTATATTATCAGTGGTCCTTAATTCTACTTCTTTTAATCTAAAGAATCTTTTTATAGTGAGCTTCCTTAAAAATCTCTGTGCATCTAAAAAGAGGCCGAAATTACTTGGACCTACAGTAGGGGCAAATTTCAAGCCCTTTGAGATCAATGACTTTTCTGAATCTGAAAGTACTTTAGAACTGAGGTTAAAAATGTTATTGCCTAATTCTTTCTTTTTTTGAGACATTTCTTTTTCTCTTCCTCTTCCCCTTTTTCTTCGGTTCTTGTTCTTTTCCTTTCTGATGAGGGGTCCCTCTTCGTCAGAGGAGCATAACGATTCGCTCCCTGAAGAGAAGTGGACCCCCCCTCCCCTAAAAAATCCTTCTTATTACCATTTTTTGGGCCAATTTTAGTGAACAATTTATCTTTTTGAGCTTCTCTTTGCTCTTTTCTAGTAGTCACTATTTCTACCTCAGAATCAAAGTCTATACTTATTGTCCTTTTTGGAGTTCTTTCAACATTAATATGTACCTTTGCTGGTTTAGTTGATTGACGAGGAGATTTATACTGTTTATTTCTCCAATTGTCTCGTTCAGGACTTTTTCTGTATTTAGTCTGTATGTCTTTTGTATTCTTGCTAGATTTTCTTTTGTCCCTAGATTTATCTCTTTTTTGGATGGATTTTTTAGGGTTTTTTTATTCTTTGTAGGATTAGGGGATTTGGGGGATTTTGTTTCTAGGGGTTTATTTCCTTCTGAACTATCTTTTTCTTCTGGATCACTCCTTCTAGGAGGCCCATCTTTGTAATCCTCCTCATCTCTAAGAAACTTTTTAACCTTTTTTGTAATGGTCTCTTTTCTAATCTTATCCAATTTGTTCTGCAGATTGGTGTCTTTCTCTTTAAACAGAGTGGTTTGACTTAAATTCCCAATTCTAAATTCAATCTCATTGATCTCGACATCAATCTGCAGGACATGGTTTTTCTGTTGTTCAATAACCAGGCTCATAAGATCTTGTGAGCATTTTCCTAACAGATTGTACCATTTTTCAACAAAAACCTCATCTTTAAGATCAATAGATGGGTGTTTTTTAAGTCTTAGTCCTCTTGGGACTCTACCACTTATAATGTACTGTTCCAAAAAAGTGTAGTCCCAAAATTTCTTAATGTCTTTGATAAAAAGCTTTTCCAATTTCTCAAACTTAGATTCTAAAGTATGTGACTCCTCAACTATAGGATCGGAGTCCAAGTTGAGTTTCAGAATACTGCCGAAGTCCACAACCCTTGTGTGTCTTCGTGAGAAAATATTGGAAAAGTTAGTATCAATTACTATATCTTCCATATTATGTGGTGCTGCCATACTAGTGATAGAAACAAACAAAAAACTATACACAAAAGACACTAGATGGCGCTCGACACTAATAAACAAACATGCAGTGAGTATAGTGATAATATAATGTAATCAAAATAAAGTGCAATGAGTGCTATAGGTTTAAACTCAAACCCTGATAGGACTGTTTCAATTGTCCACAAGAAAGCACAATATAGAGGAAGTCAGGGGAGCATCATTACCTATAGGAAAAAATAAATAGAACCATAGTGCAAAACGTAATAGTAAAATACACTTAAATGGCAGATCTCTCTCAAGAGCAAAAGACGCTAGGTGGTAACACTGTAACCACAGGCTAGCGACAAGGAGCAAAAATCAGGAGGAAAGTGCGTCCAGGACAGAGACACAGAGTCAAAAGATAAAATGCCAAACTTTTATCCGACAATGATAAAATTGGAGGCTTACGAGATATCAGATGTTAAACAGCATTGGTGTATGGTAAAGATGTTCGCCGAGTCGCGTTCTCGGAATCCCCGCACACTGCTGCCGCATCTACCGATCCCCGACCTCCGACCTGTACTGCTGGAGCCGATACGTCACATCCGGTTCTCTCAACTCGTATGGAAGACGCCACCGGAGCTTCACAGCAGTCTCTCCCTCTGGATCTAACACTGGGGGTTACGCTCTACGCGTTTCGCCGTGCGTGATGACGGCTTCGTCAGGAGTAACTCTAACCCCAAATCGGATACTTTATATACCCTTCTGACTGATAATGACCTTTCCTCCTATTGGTCAAAATGTCACATCTCTAAATAATTGGGTAATCAGCCACATAAGCTCTCCCACTAATGTAAGAGGTATCACAGCACTGTTATACAAATCAATTAAAATACAGCCTATATTATCTTTAATAAACATAGCTAATAAAAATTTCATAAAACATAACTGTTAAAAAATATACTTCTCAGTACAACAGAAAATCCAAACTATTGCAGCAATGAAAAGTATTACACATAAAATATAAATTACACATGCTATCTTAAATTTTTAAATGAAACACAATTTGTCCCCATTTGTTTCCCTAATCATATAGAGGTTGACGATTGATGTATCTCAAAAACAAGAAAAACTTAATTAGTACACAGATTATAACACAACATTTGCACAGTATGAGTGTTCTTATTTGCACTGACTTAGCATATCAGGAGCAGGATATTTAAAACAAAATATTACATAGCTCACAAAAAAGCGTTTAGTTCAAAATCTATGTTCAGACCCAAAGGTACAAGTGATTTCAGTGTAAAGGTCCAGAAGCTCTCTCTCTTTCTTAAAGCAACACCCCTGTCCCCACCTCTCCAGTGTGGTAACACTTGTTCCAATACTGTAAATTTAAGGCCTGATATATCACCATTGTGCTTTTGTATAAAATGGTTTGACAGATGATGTGTGGTAAGCCCTCTCCTTACATTCCCAATATGTTCTAGAATGCGTGTTTTGACTGTTCTTGATGTTTGGCCTACATATTGTAATCCACAGGGACAGTATATAAGGTATACAACATAGTCTGATTTACATGTTAAAAGTTGTTTAATATGAAACCGTTGACCCGTAACATTAGATGTAAAGCTGAATTTATCCTCAGCTCTATGTTTACAAGCCCTACACGTGGTACAGCCAAAAAAAAACTTGTGTTTTTGTCAACCATCTATTACCATCACCAGTCATTTTTAGCAAAGCACTAGGGGCCAAATTGTCTTTGAGTGCTTTTGCTCGTTTGAAAATCACAGTTGGTTTTTCAGGAACAATTTCCCCAAGTACAGGATCATTTTTAACAATATGCCAATGTTTGTGGATTATTTTTGAGATTTTGTCAGACTGTCTATTATAATTGGTTAGAAATGAAAATTCTAAATTCTTTTTCAAACCTGTCTTTTTGCTGTTATATAATAGATCTTTTCTATCCAAACCCTCTACTTTTGTTATGGCATGTTGGATAGTTCTATCATCATAATCTTTCTCTCTGAACCTGTCTTGTAAGAGAGCTGATTGGGTGTGAATTTTTTTTGCCTCAGAACAATTCCTCTTTACCCGCCTTATTTGTCCATATGGGACATTTTCTAGCCATTTGGGATGGTGGCAGCTCTTAGTGGATATGTAGTTATTTGTATCTACACTTTTGAAGAAGGTCTTGGTTTTAATTGACCCATCTTCAATGTAGATCGTTAGATCTAGAAAATCCACTTTTTCTTGATTATAGTCACACGTAAACTCCAAATTTAATAAGTTATCATTTAGATAATGGGTAAACTGTTTTAGTCCTTCCTCATCTCCCTTCCAAATGAATATTATATCATCTATATATCTGCGCCATAGGCACAAATTCACACCCAGCTCTGCAATGGACCAAATATGGTCTTCCTCCCATGCTCCCATGAGGAGGTTTGCATAGCTGGGTGCAAATTTTGTGCCCATGGCGGTACCGCACTTTTGCAGATAATAAGTCCCCTCGAACATAAAGTAATTGTGCTCTAAGATGAATTTTATTCCATCAAGTATGAAATTTGCCTGTTCGTTGGGCATGTCAGGGTCTTGTGATAATACTCTGTCTACTGCTTCATGCCCATCTCTATGGTTAATACAGGTATACAGTGACGTGATGTCACAAGTGACCAGAAAACATCCTTCCTCCCACACCTGATTGTCAAGGACACGTAAGATGTCTGTCGTGTCTTTTAGGTAGGAAGGAAGTTTGGCAACATAGTTCTGCAGGTATATATCGATATATGCGGATAGATAAGATGTTAAAGAGTCTATGCCTGCTATTATAGGCCTCCCTGGAGGGTTGATAGTACTCTTATGCAATTTGGGGAGGTAATAAAATATTGGTTTAATAGGGTTAGTTCTATACAAATAGTTGTATTCCTCTACATTTATTACCTCCTCCATTTTGCCTTTATCCAAAAGATTCTTTAGCTCTTTTAAAAAATCTGACGTGGGATCTTTTGTGAGGGGTAAGTATGTATTACTGTCTCCCAAAATCCTTTTGGATTCAGCAATATAGTCAGTTCTATCTAAGATAGCAACTCCACCTCCTTTGTCGGCTTGTTTTATGACTTTGTGAATTTGTGCCTATGGCGCAGATATATAGATGATATAATATTCATTTGGAAGGGAGATGAGGAAGGACTAAAACAGTTTACCGATTATCTAAATGATAACTTATTAAATTTGGAGTTTACGTGTGACTATAGTCAAGAAAAAGTGGATTTTCTAGATCTAACGATCTACATTGAAGATGGGTCAATTAAAACCAAGACCTTCTTCAAAAGTGTAGATACAAATAACTACATATCCACTAAGAGCTGCCACCATCCCAAATGGCTAGAAAATGTCCCATATGGACAAATAAGGCGGGTAAAGAGGAATTGTTCTGAGGCAAAAAAAATTCACACCCAATCAGCTCTCTTACAAGACAGGTTCAGAGAGAAAGATTATGATGATAGAACTATCCAACATGCCATAACAAAAGTAGAGGGTTTGGATAGAAAAGATCTATTATATAACAGCAAAAAGACAGGTTTGAAAAAGAATTTTGAATTTTCATTTCTAACCAATTATAATAGACATTCTGACAAAATCTCAAAAATAATCCACAAACATTGGCATATTGTTAAAAATGATCCTGTACTTGGGGAAATTGTTCCTGAAAAACCAACTGTGATTTTCAAACGAGCAAAAGCACTCAAAGACAATTTGGCCCCTAGTGCTTTGCCAAAAATGACTGGTGATGGTAATAGATGGTTGACAAAAACACAAGGGTTTTTTTGGCTGTACCACGTGTAGGGCTTGTAAACATAGAGCTGAGGATAAATTCAGCTTTACATCTAATGTTACGGGTCAACGGTTTCATATTAAACAACTTTTAACATGTAAATCAGACTATGTTGTATACCTTATATACTGTCCCTGTGGATTACAATATGTAGGCCAAACATCAAGAACAGTCAAAACACGCATTCTAGAACATATTGGGAATGTAAGGAGAGGGCTTACCACACATCATCTGTCAAATCATTTTATACAAAAGCACAATGGTGATATATCAGGCCTTAAATTTACAGTATTGGAACAAGTGTTACCACACTGGAGAGGTGGGGACAGGGGTGTTGCTTTAAGAAAGAGAGAGAGCTTCTGGACCTTTACACTGAAATCACTTGTATCTTTGGGTCTGAACATAGATTTTGAACTAAACGCTTTTTTGTGAGCTATGTAATATTTTGTTTTAAATATCCTGCTCCTGATATGCTGTCAGTGCAAATAAGAACACTCATACTGTGCAAATGTTGTGTTATAATCTGTGTACTAATTAAGTTTTTCTTGTTTTTGAGATACATCAATCGTCAACCTCTATATGATTAGGGAAACAAATGGGGACAAATTGTGTTTCATTTAAAAATTTAAGATAGCATATGTATTTTATATTTTATGTGTAATACTTTTCATTGCTGCAATAGTTTGGATTTTCTGTTGTACTGAGAAGTATATTTTTTAACAGTTATGTTTTATGAAATTTTTATTAGCTATGTTTATTAAAGATAATATAGGCTGTATTTTAATTGATTTGTATAACACTGCTGTGATACCTCTTACATTAGTGGGAGAGCTTATGTGGCTGATTACCCAATTATTTAGAGATGTGACATTTTGACCAATAGGAGGAAAGGTCATTATCAGTCAGAAGGGTATATAAAGTATCCGATTTGGGGTTAGAGTTACTCCTGACGAAGCCGTCATCACGCACGGCGAAACGCGTAGAGCGTAACCCCCAGTGTTAGATCCAGAGGGAGAGACTGCTGTGAAGCTCCGGTGGCGTCTTCCATACGAGTTGAGAGAACCGGATGTGACGTATCGGCTCCAGCAGTACAGGTCGGAGGTCGGGGATCGGTGGATGAGGCAGCAGTGTGCGGGGATTCCGAGAACGCGACTCGGCGAACATCTTTACCATACACCAATGCTGTTAAACATCTGATATCTCGTAAGCCTCCAATTTTATCATTGTCGGATAAAAGTTTGGCATTTTATCTTTTGACTCTGTGTCTCTGTCCTGGACGCACTTTCCTCCTGATTTTTTCTCCTTGTCGCTAGCCTGTGGTTGCAGTGTTACCACCTAGCGTCTTTTGCTCTTGCGAGAGCTCTGCCATTTAAGTGTATTTTACTATTACGTTTTGCACTATGGTTCTATTTATTTTTTCCTATAGGTAATGATGCTCCCCTGACTTCCTCTATATTGTGCTTTCTTGTGGACAATTGAAACAGTCCTTTCAGGGTTTGAGTTTTTTCCTATAGCACTCATTGCACTTTATTTTGATTACATTATATTATCACTATACTCACTGCATGTTTGTTTATTAGTGTCGAGCGCCATCTAGTGTCTTTTGTGTATAGTTACCACGTAGATCCAACTTGGAAAAAATCTTGTCCCCCTGTAATTTATCGAACAGTTCGGTAATAAGGGGAAGGGGGTAACGATTTTTAATAGTGATGTGGTTTAAACCCCAGTAGTCGATGCAAGGCCTCAACGACCCGTCCTTTTTCTTGACGAAGAAAAACCCAGCCCCTGCTGGGGAATTGGAGTGACGAATAAAGCCTTTCTTGAGATTCTCCTGGATATATTCATCCATAGCGTGAGATTCTGGTAACGACAAGGGGTAGGTCTTGGACTTGGGTCGGGAGTAACCTGGAACTAGATCGATCGTACAATCGTAAGTCCTGTGTGGCGGCAAGAGGTCTGACTGTACCTTATTGAAAACGTCCCGGAATTGATGGTAAACGGAAGGTGGAATAACTTTGGGAACAGAGGTATTGGCCAGCAGTTGATGAGTCTCGCCTGACCTCGGCCTCCAGGAAATGGGAGCAGAGGAAGTCCAGTCAATGAGAGGATTGTTAAGCTGCAGCCAAGGAAGACCAAGGGTGATGGGTATCCCAGGAGCGTGAATGGCATCGAGAACTAAGATCTCCTTGTGCAGATGTGAGGACAGAAGCAAGGGAGCCATCTCTAAGGAGATGTGGGCCGGGGTAAGAGGACGTCCATCGATACCGACGAGTGCGATGGGAACCTTCTTTCTCACGAGTGGAATGCGGTTTAACCTGGCGAATTCAAGATCCACGAAGTTTCCTCCAGCTCCTGATTCAATTAAAGCGGCGGTAGAAGTCTTGAACTTATCGCCTGAAAGGAAGACTGGAAATGTAAGTTTCTTAGGGTGTTCACCTTTAGAAAGGGGATGTGGAGACATTACACCCAGAGAGAGCCCCTCTGTACTGACTGGGTGTTCCCGTTTCCCGGACGCAGTGGACACTCCCGAACCAGATGTTCCATGGATCCGCAGTAGAAACACAATCCCCCGGCGTGGCGGAACTGCCGTATCGGTGTGCGGATGCGTTGTACCCCCAATTGCATTGGCTCTGGCAACTCCAGTGCAGGACGAAGAGGTGTGGTAGCACTTGGGGAAGCAGGAGTGTTGCTGGGAGTACTGGAGAACGGAACTTGAAAGTTATGGACGCGAGTGCGCTGACGCTCTGAGCGGCGTACCTGGATACGTTGATCCACTCGGACGGCCAAATCAATGAGGACCTCCAGTTGATCCGGCCTGGATTGGCGAGAGAGTTCATCCTTGATGGGATCCGCCAGGCCCTGCCAGAACACGGAGACGAGAGCCTCTTGTCCCCAGTTAGTCTCGGCTGCTAGAGTCCGGAATTCCACAGCATACTGCGTCACCATTCGCCGTCCCTGAGTGATCTGGAGGAGAGAAACAGATGCCATCTCCCGACGAGCGGGGGAATCGAATACTTGTTGAAACTCGGCTTTAAATGCCGGGTAATCTTGGGTAAGGTCAGAACGTCGCTCCCAAACCGGGGAAGCCCAAGCCAGGGCGCTGCCAGTGAGGAGGTTATAAATGTAGGCTACCTTCTTGCGATCAGTATTGTAGAGATGGGGGGCCATTTCAAACTGCACCTCACACTGGTTTAGGAAACCCCTACAATCTTGCGGTTCACCTGCATAAGGCTTGGGGGGAGGAATCCTTACATCTGAGCTGCTAACTGCGCTTGCGGAGTGGGGGCTTACATCTAGCGGGGTCGCGGTCGGTACCCTGTCTGAGAGTACTGCGACCTGGCGTGTACGTGCCACAATTTGATCCGCCATGGCCTGGTTTTGCTGAAGCAGATTGGAGAGAAACTGTTGAAGTTCGGTCTGGTCTGCGTCTTGTGGGCTCGACATAATGTTACGCCGGTGCTGCCCGCAGACCAGACCCGTCCCCTGAGCTGAAGGGGGAAGTGGTAATACACGCCTGGTCTATTTGGAGCAAGCGATAACTTAAGTTTTGTAAACTGGTGGATGCCACCATTTTAGAACGTGTGCCATGTACATGGGCGTCCGCAGAACTGTTTTCAGGGGGGGGGGGCATAATTTTAACTAGACAGAGAGAGAGAGTGGGTGTGGGGGTGTGTGGGTGACGGGTTGGGTGACTGACACTTGGGTGGGTGGGTGACTGACTGACTCGTGTGTGACTGACACTTGGGTGGGTGACTGACTGACTGTGGGTTGGTGTCTGTATTCATTCACAGACAGACACAAACACACACTCTCCCTCTCAGACTCTCCCTCTCAGTCTCTCCCTCTCAGTCTCTCCCTCTCAGTCTCTCCCTCTCAGTCTCTCCCTCTCAGACTCTCCCTCTCAGACTCTCCCTCTCAGACTCTCCCTCTCAGACTCTCCCTCTCAGTCTCTCCCTCTCAGTCTCTCCCTCTCAGACTCTCCCTCTCAGACTCTCCCTCTCAGACTCTCCCTCTCAGTCTCTCCCTCTCAGTCTCTCCCTCTCAGACTCTCCCTCTCAGACTCTCCCTCTCAGACTCTCCCTCTCAGACTCTCCCTCTCAGACTCTCCCTCTCAGACTCTCCCTCTCAGTCTCTCCCTCTCAGACTCTCCCTCTCAGACTCTCCCTCTCAGACTCTCCCTCTCAGTCTCTCCCTCTCAGTCTCTCCCTCTCAGACTCTCCCTCTCAGACTCTCCCTCTCAGACTCTCCCTCTCAGTCTCTCCCTCTCAGACTCTCCCTCTCAGACTCTCCCTCTCAGTCTCTCCCTCTCAGTCTCTCCCTCTCAGTCTCTCCCTCTCAGTCTCCCATACTCTCCCTCTCACTCTCTCAGACTCTCCCTCTCACTCTCTCAGACTCTCCCTCTCACTCTCTCAGACTCTCCCTCTCATTCTCTCAGACTCTCCCTCTCACTCTCTCAGACTCTCGCTCTCTCAGACTCTCTCAGACTCTCCCTCTCTCAGACTCTCCCTCTCTCAGACTCTCCCTCTCTCAGACTCTCCCTCTCTCAGACTCTCCCTCTCACTCTCTCAGACTCTCCCTCTCTCAGACTCTCCCTCTCACTCTCTCAGACTCTCCCTCTCACTCTCTCAGACTCTCCCTCTCACTCTCTCAGACTCTCCCTCTCACTCTCTCAGACTCTCCCTCTCTCTAGGGTGACCAGATTTTGAAAATGAAAAACCGGGACACAATTTTTTTTTTTTACATTAACAGTTTATATATTGTATTACACTTATACTTTACTACCAGTAGTCCTAGTTACGCGCGTGCGCGTGTGTGTGTGGGATGGCCTCACTAATCGAACAACAAAAAAAGCCAGATGTGAATGACTTCTGTACCCCTTAACCATTGTCAGGACGCCCCCTCTTCACAATTTCTAAAGCACCAATCCTGCCTGGGATCTTACCTGATCCGCAGTCCCTCAAGGTACTATACTGGAGGGGAGGTGTTCCCTATCTGTCTTCCAATGTCTCCCGCGTGAAACTTGAGTCACATCTGGAAGAAAGCAGGGTAGGTTACTTCGGTGTAGGTATACGGCAGTTAAGAGACACAGAGAGAGAGACACACAGAGAGAGAGACACAGAGAGAGAGAGAGAGACACACAGAGAGAGAGAGAGAGAGAGAGAGAGAGAGAGAGACAGAGAGAGAGAGACACACAAAGAGAGAGAGACACACACAAAGAGAGAGAGACACACACAAAGAGAGAGAGACACACAAAGAGAGAGAGACACACACAAAGAGAGAGAGACACACACAAAGAGAGAGAGACACACACAAAGAGAGAGAGACACACACAAAGAGAGAGAGACACACACAAAGAGAGAGAGACACAGAGAGAGACAGACAGAGAGACAAGGAGGGAGAGGGAGACAGAGGGAGAGGGAGACAGAGAGGGAGAGGGAGACAGAGAGGGAGACAGAGAGGGAGACAGAGAGGGAGACAGAGAGGGAGAGGGAGACAGAGAGGGAGACAGAGAGGGAGACAGAGAGGGAGAGGGAGACAGAGAGGGAGAGGGAGACGGAGAGGGAGATGGAGAGGGAGACGGAGAGGGAGAGGGAGACGGAGAGGGAGACGGAGAGGGAGACGGAGACGGAGAGGGAGAGGGAGACGGAGAGGGAGACGGAGACGGAGAGGGAGACGGAGAGGGAGACGGAGAGGGAGAGGGAGACGGAGAGGGAGAGGGAGACGGAGAGGGAGAGGGAGACGGAGACGTATAGGGAGACGTATAGGGAGACGTATAGGGAGACGTATAGGGGGAGAGGGAGATGGAGACAGAGAGGGAGACAGAGACGTATAGGGAGACGGAGAGGGAGACGGAGAGGGAGACGGAGAGGGAGACGGAGAGGGAGACGGAGAGGGAGACGGAGAGGGAGACGGAGAGGGAGACAGAGAGGGAGACAGAGAGGGAGACAGAGACGTATAGGGAGACGTATAGGGAGACGTATAGGGGGAGAGGGAGACGGAGACAGAGAGGGAGACAGAGACGTATAGGGAGACGGAGAGGGAGACGGAGAGGGAGACGGAGAGGGAGACGGAGAGGGAGACGGAGAGGGAGACGGAGAGGGAGACAGAGAGGGAGACAGAGAGGGAGACAGAGACGTATAGGGAGACGTATAGGGAGACGTATAGGGGGAGAGGGAGACGGAGAGGGAGACGGAGAGGGAGACGGAGAGGGAGACGGAGAGGGAGACGGAGAGGGAGACGGAGAGGGAGACGGAGAGGGAGACGGAGACAGAGAGGGAGACAGAGACGTATAGGGAGACAGAGAGGAAGACAGAGAGGGAGACAGAGAGGGAGACAGAGAGGGAGACAGAGAGGGAGACAGAGAGGGAGACAGAGAGGGAGACAGAGACGTATAGGGAGACAGAGAGGGAGACGGAGAGGGAGACAGAGACGTACACTGGCGACACATTTAATTGCACTGCGGCCAGATCCGCAAGCCGGGAGATTTCCCGGCTTGCTAGTGGCCGCCCCTCGGCGTGCCGCGCGTCATAGACGCGCGGTCACGCGTCTTCGGGAGCGTGCGCCCCCTGCACGCACGTCCAGGGGCTCCCCGAGGGAGCCCTGGTGTCCCGCGATCGCGGGACAGCGGCAGGGGGTTCCGGGGGACCCGGCGGACCCGGCAGCGGTAGGGAGAGCGCCCCGATCGGAGGGCGCTCTTCCGCGGCTTCGGCGCGCGCCCGTCACACTCGGGCGCGCGCCAGGCTACTGCTGCGGCACAGAACGGGCAAATGCTCGAATAAACTGTGCCGCAGCAGTATAGGGAGACAAAGAGGAAGACAGAGAGGGAGACAGAGAGGGAGACAGAGAGGGAGACAGAGACGTATAGGGAGACAGAGAGGGAGACGGAGAGGGAGACGGAGAGGGAGATGGAGAGGGAGACGGAGAGGGAGACGGAGAGGGAGACGGAGAGGGAGACGGAGAGGGAGACGGAGATGGAGAGGGAGACGGAGAAGGAGAGGGAGAGGGAGACGGAGAGGGAGAGGTAGACGGAGAGGGAGAGGGCGACAGAGAGGGAGAGGGAGACAGAGAGGGAGACAGAGAGGGAGACAGAGAGGGAGACAGAGACGTATAGGGAGACGTATAGGGAGACGTATAGGGGGAGAGGGAGACGGAGAGGGAGATGGAGAGGGAGACGGAGAGGGAGACGGAGAGGGAGACGGAGAGGGAGACGGAGAGGGAGACGGAGAGGGAGACGGAGAGGGAGACGGAGAGGGAGACGGAGACAGAGAGGGAGACAGAGACGTATAGGGAGACAGAGAGGAAGACAGAGAGGGAGACAGAGAGGGAGATAGAGAGGGAGACAGAGAGGGAGACAGAGAGGGAGACAGAGAGGGAGACAGAGACGTATAGGGAGACAGAGAGGGAGACGGAGAGGGAGACGGAGAGGGAGACGGAGAGGGAGACGGAGAGGGAGACGGAGAGGGAGACGGAGAGGGAGGTGGAGAGGGAGACGGAGATGGAGAGGGAGACGGAGAAGGAGAGGGAGAGGGAGAGGGAGACGGAGAGGGAGAGGGAGACGGAGAGGGAGAGGGAGACAGAGAGGGAGAGGGAGACAGAGAGGGAGACAGTGAGGGAGACAGGGAGACAGAGAAGGAGACAGGGAGGGAGAGGGAGACAGGGAGGGAGAGTGGGTGAGAGGGTGGTTGACTGACACGTGGGTGGGCCCCAACTCACCGGGCCTGGGACGCAACCCAGACAGACCCCCGTTGCCAGCCCTGTCCCCCAATCTCTCTCTACTTCCACCCCCCCCATTCTCTCTCTCCCTTCACACACCCCATTCTCTCTCCCTCCCCATCCCCATTCTCTCCCTCTCTCCCCCCCCCCATTCTCTCTCTTACCTGCACACAGCCACTGATCTACAGACACTCAGACAGACCAATACGCACACTGACCACACACACACACTCAGCCACAGAGCGCCAGACAGCACCACAGCGCCACACACACACAAGACAGCCACACACACACCAGACAGCCACACACACACACAAGACAGCCACACACACACACAGGCTGGGCCATTTTATTTGCCATCAAGTGTGAGTGTAGTCCTTGTGTTTACTTTATTTCATTTTATTTCATTGTGTCTCATTTTAATTCATTGTGTCATAGATTGTTTTATACTTTTTATGGTTCACCACATATTTGCATTTCATATGCTTATGTCTCCACTGTATACCCATTAAAGACCTTTTTTATTGTTGTTAACCCTTGTTGGCATACACTCCTTTTGGTCATCTGGGAAACGGGGAGAGGAGACACTCACACACTACACCCATCGGGGGATAATTCTGCTGAGACAACCCAGACACCATCCATACAGGACATCACCCTCTGAGGACAAGGACTCACATCAGGCCGTGTGAGTTTTATGTTATTGAGACTCCAGCATTTGAGTCTGTAATAAATCCACTACAGTCAGCGTTGAGGGAGAGACACCACACAATCCCGTGTGAGTCACTGAATCCATAATTTTATGTATTCTTTGATTAGATAAAGTGGAAAACTGATTATCAACCCCTCCAGCATTATCCTCCTCCTTGCCTCCACCCCCTGCCCTTACCCCCCTCCCCCCTCCCACACCCCCACACCCCCTCCTCCCCCACAGGTGTATCTAATACACTGAGATTATAATTCTTTTTATCCATATCCTTCTATTCCATTCGGTTCCATCGACATCGGGAGGCCCATGAGGTTTGCGCTGACCATCTTCACACCACAACTGCCACGCTAAGAAGGAGACGGGATTCCCTTCTCCGAAGTCAAGCAGCAACCAGGAAATCATCAAAAAAAGGGCCAGTATATATTTTTATATACTCTTTTACACTGCGTACACAATCACATATCTATATTCCAATTTATTTGAATAGCTAAGGCGTTGCAGCACTTTCTCCGCCACAAATCCTAGGGAGCGCCCCAGTTCAAACAACCTCCAGGCCTTTCTAATCCCATCCTGGTGGCAGCACCCCACACAGACAATCTCAATATGGAAGAAGCAGCCATAGAGATAGAAGATTCGGTTGAAATCAAGGAGAGTGTTTTCACAAAAAGAATTTTCAGAAGTAATAACATAGAAAACAAAATGAGGGAAATTGAGTCAGCGGAGATGGGAGATATAGAAACAATAAACAACGAATTCGACAAACTTGAGAATTTACTCAAGAAAGAGACCAAGAAGGTCTGGGACAAAGTCTACCTAGAAAAATACCTAGCCATTAAACGTATCCCTAGGGGTTTACGGTTTGATAAGAAATCATCCTTCGATTTAGCAGACATAGAATATAATGTCCAATGGGAGGAAACCATGGATGCTTGTTCATTCAGCTTAATGAAACTTATCGTCAAACACCATACAAAGACCCTATTAGAAATTGATCAAGAAGTTACACTAATTCAGAGAAGACTAGAAATCTCCACAGATAATCCCACTTTCGCAACTAGGGACAAAAAACTAGCGGATGAAATAGACGCCATAGAAAAAAACCTAATAGAGTCTAAGAACAAAAAATTCAGACGAGATGAGGAAGACTATGTAGTGGGGTCCAACCCCAGGTGGCAAAGGGTCACATTGGCCCCACCTAGCACACCAAGGGATAGGAAAATGTTTGAATATAGGAGTAGGGAAGATAGCAACAAACACCAAAATTCAAGACCTAACATATCAAGCTATCCAACAAATCCCGATAGATATAAGAACTATCCAAAATATGAAAACAACAAAAATGTTGCATTCAATACTGAGGCTAGACAAAATCCAACTAGACGCCAGGAAGCGGACACCCTAGTAACACCCAGAGAAAATAAGGAAACCAAAACCCACACAATTAAAGACGCAGCAAGTCACAAAAGGGATGAGACAAAGAAAAATGATAGAGACAGAGAGGATCAGGGAGAGAGCCACAATTACTATTCTACAGCAAAGGAGTATCAGGAAAGGTATCATACAACTAAGCCAGCCACATACAATTACAGAGCAAGATCACCACTCGAACGTCGTGACAACAGGTATGAAAGAGAACGGAGCAGGGATAGGGACCCTAGATCACCTTACAAACATTATGGGTCCAATCGGGAATATAGAGAGAGACGCTATGAAAGAGAAGAGAGCCAAAGGAGACACTACCGGTCACCCCACAAACACCAGAGGGAACAAAGCCAAAGAAGGGAACGCAGATCACCCTATAGGGAACAGAGGGCAACACACAGGGAACGACAAGACAAGGAGCAGGGCTATGGGAGAGAGCAAAGATCACCCCGACCACACACAGGGCATTTTTTAGAACAGGCCCATACAAAAAAACCTCCACCCCTAGCCACTCAGAATCGCTTCATAGTGTTAGAAGACCAGAAGGAAATAGAAACACCAAATACAAAACTCAGAAAAAGACCACACGAGGAAAGCGGGGAGGACGAAGGACACAGAAAAAGAGCAGTGATCTAAATAACATATTCAACCTGAGCAAAAAAGAACTTAACATAGATGAATGTAACCTAATAAAAAAGGGGTTAAACTTCGCGCCAGTTGCAAAGGCGAATAGTTTCAATCTATATATAGACGCACACAAGTACATTAGACAGCTTACACTTAAAAAATTCTTCATCTCAAAAGATGCCCAAACCAGGGAGATAGGGCCTCATGCAGTAAGCGTTGATAAGGGAATTATCGCCATTTTATAGCCAAAATTGGGTTTGAGATTCAGTAAGCGCCGATAAGTGCTTGATTTCGCCAGGTTTCGGAGCCGATTATTTTGTTATGGCCAGTCGGCTGCCGATAAGCCTGTTTTCGCCACTGATCGCCACTTTTTTAAATCGGCTGGATTCAACAAAAAAAATCAGCTTATCGGGGCTGATCGGCACTACGAAATTGAGATGTTATGGCCGATTTCTCCCGCCAACTAAAGTTGGCAGTTTGGAGGGGAGAACGATCGCTAAGGCTGCCGGAACGGCACTTAGAAAAAAAAAATCTTCTGTACATCAATGGAGTCAATGGAGCGGGGACGTATAACAGTATAGTACTGTTTACGTTTCATTGCTCACAATACAAACGTCATTTGCATTACAGTGTGGGGGGCATTCCCTGCATTGTGTCACAGCTGACGTGTATTATTTGCATAACATTCTACTTTTACATGTTGTCAGCATTTGCGGGTCACATTACTCATCATGTGATGATGTGTCAAGGGAAAATACTATACTCAACTCTTAAAGGAGAACCTCACATCATATCACACATTTTACTGAACTGAGCGACAATTATTTACATGATGTTACACATGTCACACATGTCACACATACACCGTATATTCATCTTCCTTTACATTACACAATGCTTGTAATGTGTCACGCATCTTTAAACGTTCATGTACATCTGTATTCTCATGTTTACATATACTTTTGGGTCCTCCCTATTTTCATGACGTCACTTATTGGACGCTCAATCACATTGCATGTTTACATTGTAACCGTAGCATTACAAGCACTTCAACCTAACTTATACACACATGTACAGTAATTCATCATTGGGACACCTTGTAAACTCATTCTATAGCAACTATCCTCATTACAGAAATGCATGCATATGCACACGACTATTCATTGTTGTCAACATGTGACAATAACATGCCTAATTACACATGTTACACCAAACTTTTCCCACGTCAATCTCAGCCTTTTTGTCTAATTACATGACTGACTGTTGCGTTCACAAGTGTTACATGCATTGCACATTACACTATTTATTTTTAAACAATCTTTGTACAAAGCTTCACGTCACATCATTGGCAAATATCATCATTCCCTGCAGAATACACACAACAAATACTTATAACAACAACTGCACACAGCTTGCCACAGAAGTACTTTATTATGTTAATGTAACACCTTGCATTTTACTATGTCACCTGACATCATCACATACCTATTTAAAGGACGCCCATTACCTGCTCATTCACCGCTACTCATTTCAAAATGTTGAGATTGTTTAGGAGACGGAGGAACATTCTTTTCTATGACATGCTTGCTGATCAAGAGAATCATATAGGGCAAGGGAGGGACAGACCGAGGGACAGTGACAGGGACAGTCACGTGGATACGACAGGGACAGGGAGAGGGACAGGCCGAGGGACAGGAGATCAGAGGAGAAGACAGAGGAGACAAGTTGTGCCTCGTCCGCGTGTGTACAGGGAGAGAACCGTGTTAGATGGGATGAGTGAGGAGGAGATAGTAAGTCGCTATCGTTTGAGTTCAGCAGCAATCTTATCTCTTTATCAGGAGATAAGGGGAGATTTAGATTTTTTCACAGCCAGAGGTCGTGCAGTCCCTGGGCTTGTTAAAATGCTTTGCTCATTACATTATCTTGCTTCCGCGTCATACCAGACAACTGTGGGCATAGTGGGCGGGGTCTCGCAATCTACATTCTCGCGGGCCTTGACCCAGTTTCTCTATGCACTCAATAGACGCGCTAGGAATTATATTCATTTTCCTACAGAGGCGACAGAGTGGCTGGAAGTCAGGACTGGCTTTTATAATATAGCAGGGATACCATGTGTGCTGGGTGCAATCGATTGCACACATGTTGCTTTGATTGCACCTAGTCAGAGTGAGCATGTGTACCGCAATCGTAAGCACTACCATTCACTCAATGTACAGGTGGTATGTGATGCGACGATGAGGATAATGCATGTGGTACCCAAATTCCCTGGTTCCAGTCACGATTCCTCTATCCTGAGGAACTCTTCAGTCTTCCATGCGTTCGAAGAGGGACATTTTGAACATGGTTGGCTGCTGGGTGAGTACACATTTACATGTTCTAACACAAAACACATTTTTATGTAGGAATGTTGGCATTGTACAATTTGATCACTAATGTCAGCTTATGTGTGCTCCATTCATTATAGGTGACTCAGGATACGGAATTAGGCCGTGGCTCTTGACTCTGGTGCTAAACCCTCAAACTGAAGCAGAGGAGAGGTACAATGCAGCCCATATATCTACAAGATCTGTTATAGAGAGGACATTTGGCCTACTCAAGACCAGATTTAGGTGTCTGGACAGAACTGGTGGGGCTCTTCTATACAAGCCTCAAAAAGTGTCTGATATTATCCTTGCCTGTTGCATTTTGCACAATGTTGCACTCAGGCACAATGTACAATCAGACCTAGCTGAGGCTTTGGTAGACGAGCATCCCACCCATGTAGCTGCTGAAAATGAACAAACAGCCAGTGGTGGCCAGACACGCCAGAATCTCATCAATTCATTTTTTTCTTGTAAGTAAAAACATATATGTTCCAAGTTATACTTTTATAGTTACATTATGTTATCTTAACAATAATGTTTTTTTATATACCCTTCTGGTAGGACACAGATGAATATGGGTTGCACACCTTTCTTTTCTCTGCTGTGTGCACAAAGGGATGTGGCACCGGTATGTTATTGTTGCACAGGTTATATAATCCCTCTTCAATTGTACTTTAGTTGTGTGTATGTGAATACAACTGGGGTAACAAAGCACTAATATTTTAGCATTGTGTTGTTCCTTATGCTAACACAATACACATATTATGCCCATACTCATTCATGCTTCTAGTATGCTTACATACAATGTTATTGGTGCAGTGTAACATGTACATCCATATGATGTGTACACCAGGCTGATTTACATTTTGAATGTCATTAAATATACATGGTGTTGCACATTCAACACCAAATACACACTTTGCTGTGTTGTTTACGGTACTGAAGATGGCATGTCAATGTTTGCAATTTATATATTGTTCCTTTGCATTATAGGTATATCTCCAGTATGACTGATCATGGTATGTATATTTGCTGACATCTCTCATAAGATGTGCCTACATCAATCTTCCTATAATTATTTGAAGTCAAAACCCAACATATTGGTTTAAACACAAATGTAACATATATGTACTTTCTGTATCATGTATATGCATTTAGCTACTCTTGAGCTTTCATGTGCATTGTATTAGAAAATGATTACTCCCATTTCATCACATTTTATGTATGTTTCCTTATAAATTCCATTAATGTAATATAGAGGTGTTTGGAGACAAGGGGATAACTGTACTTATTTGTTTACTTACGGGAGCTCATTCATCACGGATGAAATTGACTGATCATAACACTCCATGCATGAATGCCTGTAATCACAACAATGCGTACTACATCTTATATTTAGCAATGTAGGTGTTTTTTAATGCTAAGAATTAATAGTCAACATTAATTTACATTTGTGACATGTGTATGTATAAGTCACACGTGTGTGGATGTGTCCTACATGTACCAAGTGTAAAACTGTTAACAGAAAAGACAATTTTGTGGCAAATGTTACTGTCATTTAGCATTTCTAATTTACCAATATGACAATGTTGGTAATATTTTTGGAATATAAATCACGTCACTTCATCATTATCATGATGATAATTATCAAGTTTTCTCACAATTGTAACGTCAATCACGTGCACATTAGCATAGACACACTTTTTAAGACAACTGTTTGTGTCTGTATCAATTTGTGTAGGATCCATGTATAACACCGACAAATGATAACACCAGCTTTATTATGGTAGCTTATATCATCATATTGACTATACTATGTATTTTTAGAACGTTTAATAAACACAGTAAACTATAGTTAGTTAGGTTAATGAAATATACACAGAAACGTACTTCATTACATGATGTTGATGTCATATTCAGAACATCATGCATTGTAGGGGACCCCAACATCTGGCCAATAACATTATTTGCTACAGTCCAAAACCATTTTATCAACATACCCATGTAACAAGAGATTTTTAACAATAAATGGCTAGTTGGTTGTAAGTGTCCTTTACATTGGGAGAAGGAGTGGCTCAGTGAGTAAAGACACACACTGGCACTGAGAGTTTGAAGCAGGGGAGTCTGGTTCAATTCCCGGTGTCGGCTCCTTGTGACCTTGGGCAAGTCACTTTATCTCCCTGTGCCTCAGGCGGCAAAAAATAAATTGTAAGTTCCACGGGCCAGGGACCTCAGCCTGAAAAATGTGTCTGTAAAGCGCTGTGTACAACTAGCAGCGCTATACATGAACATGCTCATATTATAATTATTATTATTATTATTATTATTATTGTTACATAGTTTCGACAGTCATACGTTCCATTACACAATAGAATACACAAATGTGTTAGCAGAGTGGGAATGGTTGTTATATATAAAACACACCATGCCATAAAATGATAGTAGTCATTAAAGAACACTCAATAAAAATTCATGAGGCACTATTTTGCAACATCATTATGTTAATGAAGTGCTTATGCAATATAGGCATAAGGGTATCACATTTTTAATTGTTTGGTAATAAGCGCTGCAAGCAATATAAAATTAGTTCCATATGTAGTATAGTAGTCGGTGGCTCCTCCTCACAATCATCTCATATAAAGGTAGACTCTTCTGAAATCATACATTGATCCGATTGTATCTTCCCTGACATCTCTGAAATACAGCAAACACATGATGGTCAAATATGGCACCTTACTATATATGTATCCGTGACAACGCGTTACACAGCTCTATATGATTGTGTACATACACACGTCACTCACTTATATGTTAGAAGTACAAGTGTACATCAGTATGTAATGTTTCTTTAAATTTGTAGCAGGCATAACTATGTATATGAAGTGAACGTTGCCTGTATACTGAAAAATGTGCGCGCACATCTTAGTGTGCGCACGCACTTCACGCTTGGCTCCACTAACTGTTAGCGCATGCGCAAAACAAAGCGTACGTTGTGCGTTCAATACATCTTGAAAATACCAGTAAACATAAAATCTTTATTTCAAATACAATGAAGACGAAACTACATTCGTTCTAAACGAGTACATCTGTATTCTTTTTAAACAGACGTGTTTGGACAGAAAGGACGGCCGATAACACAATGCGCAAATGCAATACGTGTGACGTCATGTTAAACCAGCGTGAAACGCACGCTAACACTCCTCCCACTCAATTAACATTCGGCTAACGCCCAGTTGACGCCTACAAACACTGAGCCGCACACATGACACACTGCAGTTACCGTTACTATAACAAAACATGACAGCCAATAGGCTTTGAGGCGCGCACGTCGCTTGGGGGCGGGACTTACATCCGTAATCCTTTTTAAGGACGCCTTGGCCCATGACAAGGGTCCCACGTCATACGTGGTGGACCCGGTTTTAAATGTTGTAGATGTTGCATGATAACAAAACAGGTATGTGTTAGAGTTAGGGTAAAATGTTGCTAATATGTTTTAAGGGATAGGAAAGTACGTATATTTATTCCGTCAGCAATGTGTACTACTCTTTCACGTTCTACTATATTGTATTAGGAAACAATTTCTTTGTGATCGCTACATGTTATGCAGTGTGCAATGTTACGCTGTATCCACGCATTGAAAGTGAAAATGGTGGTTAAAAAAAAAAAAAAAGTTTAAACGCAGAGTCAACGCATAACGATTGTTATATTTACCATTCTTCTAGAATTAACTCTTCGTCTGCCTGCAACTGGTCGCTCCAGAAATGCAAGGCATTTTCATCCACGCTTGACCCAAACGCTGAATCCAGTATGTCACACATCTCCTCCATGAAGCGCTCATAGGAATCGCCACTGCTTTCTTCAAACAATTGGTCCGGAGGTAGGTTCATTTCTTTGGGTACCCATTCCAATGCACTTTCTGCTGAAAGGCTTGCTACATAATCATAGTAGTTTTGTTCTTGTACAATGTGGGTTTCAGGAATGGAGGGTGCAGATATTGCAGCAGGTATCGATTCACACGGAACAGTAGTAGCGGATCCATTGCTATTGGCATTAGGAATAAATATGCCTTTAAGCACAATATGTGTGCCCTCTTTGACGGTGAAATGTTTTTCCTTCGCAATCTTCCAGAAACCATACTTGTCTTCTAGCTTATCCTGCACAAGTTCAAAACAGTCATTAGTTGATAAAGTGAATCTTACTGAGGAATTAAAATTGCGCGCATGCCCACGGTCTTGGTAATAAGGATATTTTGCTCGAATCAAATCATAGATTTGGCGTGTGCTCGCTTTGTGTCCGCAAGTTGATAAAATTGCTTCTGATACCATGTATTTATACCCTAACTGCGGATTTTGATTTTTAACCAATTCTTCAGCCATTGCAGATTAGCACAAAAGATGTGTGCAGGTATCTGTCCTTTGCTCATAAAAATGAAACTGCTCAATGGCTAACAAATTTCTGTGTTTCCTTTTCAAGGTCAACAAAAGTATAAACTTTTACTCCTCATTTCAAACGCCAATTGGATTTGTAGTTTTAATTGGTTGAACATTTGTGGTTTATGATAGCCGCTTGTGGGACAAACATGTATCCTTTTTTTTATCTCGTTTCTGAAAACATTCCTACACTTGTAATTAAGTAACATTGAGTTTTCTTGCAAAATAACAAAGAGCACTGTGTGAAAATAGTGCTTAGACAGCCATATCAGTAAATACACACACCTGCAAAATGAAATGTTTCTTTCCCGCATACATTTCTGTGTGTATTTGAAAGTCTGGTTAACTCCCTGTCTGCATGAGTTTAAATACGTGTGTATCTATATATATATACATATATCTCTCTGATAAATATATATATATATATAAAGTGTACACTGGCGACACACTTTATTCGAGCTCGGCTAGTCCCACGAATTCGGGTATACCCGGGTGTATTGAGGTTTGTGACTGTTTTCTGCCCGAGTATATTGGGTTATTTTCTAGGCAGGGATTGAAGCATTTTATTCCCCCTGGCTGCAATACTGCACAGTATATATATATATATACTGCATTACAATTCATGAATTTATGCCATCTGGTAGACACGCGAAGCATTGCAGCCTATTAAATCCTAATCATTATCATTTAACAAATCAGCCGCCCATCAGCCAGGCATGAACCCAGGCTGGGAAGGCAAATGCAACGGGGCTTGTCAGAGGTGAGGAGCGGCGCATTCCAGGTATCTGCCAGGTACATACCGGGTATTTGCTCGAATAAAGTGTGTCGGTGCAGTATATTGTACTATATGTATATTGTGTGTGTGTATATATATATATATATATATATATATATATATATATATTGTGTGTATATATATATATATATATATATATATATATATATATATATATATATATATATAGTGTGTGTGTGTATATATATATATATATATATATATATATATATAAATAGTGTGTGTGTGTATATATATATGTGTGTGTGTGTGTATATATGTATATGTATATATATATATATATATATATATATAATGTATCTTTTTTTTTTTTTTTTTATATTGCAGGAGTACACACAACATATTGATGGCAGTAAGTAGGCCTTGTATGAAACCTATTTAAATGGTGATAAACATGAGTGAATTAAGTAATAAACATTTGTTTGCGCCCAATACTGTTAGAGGCTCACACTTAGTATAGTTTTCAAACATTAGGCCTGTATTATTAAAATACTGTGTTTTCACAAGGAAGCATGAAGTGTATGTTTTTTGTAAATACATCTATACCAGTTTAGATAGTACTATATATACATACACACACACACACACACAGTGTGTGTCTGTGTGTGTGTGTGTGTGTGCATATATGCATACATACTACATATATATTAGTATAAATTCAGAGATGTTCTTGAAACAAGAACACATAAATGATTAAAGGACAACATTACAATGCCCAAGCAAGGCAAAGGTAAGTAATATTTTACACATAATCCTGCTGTACACGTACAAGAAAGATGTTTGCAGTTAAATAGGTTTTTTTTTAATTGCATGTGAATAATATGCACATGCAATGATTACATCAAGTAACACACCCAAATGCAATGTTTTGCTGCAAAGTGAATGGCAGCTTCTCTAAACTTAGCAACTGGCTCCTGGTGGACCATTACTGAACAGACGATTAATACATCAATATTTATAACACTATTCTTTAATTAGGACTGTTAACATTTCCAAAACTTCACGTGTACAAGAACATACTTGAAAGTTTGGAAACAACACAGTCTTCTGCATACATACAATATTAATTAGATAATCTGAAGTCAACAAAACAAGGCCAAAGACATATTTAGTGAATTATAACATTTATTTTTTTTGTTCCTTTTGAGATCGAGTAACAGGCCTGCTTGTTGTCTCTTGTATTTTCCTTTTTCGTTTGGCAACAACTTTAGCCACAACAGAGCCACTTTGACTGGCCTCTTCACTTCACGGGCAGGGCTTGTGGCCAGTGACTCACCTACAGGGCTTTTGGGCAGTGACTGTTCACCTACAGGGCTTTTGGGCAGTGACTCACCTCCAGGGCTTTTGGGCAGTGACTGTTCACCTACAGGGCTTTTGGGCAGTGACTGTTCACCGACAGGGCTTTTGGGCAGTGACTCACTTACAGGGCTTGTGGGTAGTGACTGTTCACGGACAGGGCTTGTGGCCAGTGACTCACCGACAGGGCTTGTGCCCACTGACACATGTGAGCAAGTTGGTAGACACTGCACAAGTGATGGTTGCTCTGTTTCATGTGTGTCTTTTTTTGTTTTTGACCAAAAACTGGTCAGTAGTAACTGCTTGTGTTTTGTTTGTGTCGCCTCCTTTGTAGGTGTCAGCTGCTGATTTTGTACCGATGGCAGCGGTAGCATGTCGTCAGGAACCTGCACAGCAATGTCTGCTACTTGACCGGTAACATTCGGACCTGGTGAATGAAGATCAGAAGCATGTGGTGAAAACTGACCAGCATGAACAGATCCTGCCTGTGAGGTGTTCAAGTTGAATTGTGGTACATTAGTCATTCTCAAGTAATTAGCTTGTGTTTGCTGAACAACTAATGCTTCGAATGAGGTGTTGATTTTTTGCAACTGTTTAGGCACTTCAATGAAGACTCTGTGGAGATGTGCCAATTGTGAAACTGTTTCTTCCTGCAGTGCAATCATCCTTTCCAGCACTGTCATCAGGTCAGAATGGCGACGATTTTCTGCTTCCACAATTTTTCCCTCAGAAGCTACAATTGCATCGTATGTGGTATTTGCTGGACGATTTGGCGGTAAAACAGTTTCAATTGGAACCTCTTCATGGTCACTTGCTTGTATTTGTGTGTCTATGGCGGCATCATCATCATCATCATCATCATCATAATCCTCATCATCATGTTCTACAAATAAATGTACACATTATTAAATGGCATGTTAATCTCTGCTGTGTTACTATGTAATTCTACTGTGTCATAAGTAACAACTAACATGTTTCCATACGTTTTATAACCTCACATTAAAAACTACCTTGACTTAAGAATAATGTTTGGACTCAGTATGAAATATGAGTGAATGAAAACTTGCTGTAAACTCACAACTCCTACATGATTGTTAACATCACTAACACAATACATGTTGCCTTACACTTCATTTTCACTGACACTAAGTAATCCTATTTAAAGAAGATGTGCAAAACAAATAATGAACATGACAACATAACATATAGAAGAGCACATATTATATGGCCACCAACTGATACACTCACCTTCTAGGTGTGTTGAGCTGGCTGACCCAGGTGAAGACACTTGTTCCGTCTCAGGTGACACATGTCCTTCAGGGGCAACTATATATAACAATAACATAAGTTTTACATTTACATGTGTAAATATTGAACAAACAGTTATTGTATGTTCTGTATTTACGAGTACCTAACAGCATCATTTCCTTAACCCAAAATGTGTGTGTGAAAGTGAACATAAATAGTTGTAATAACAATGTACATGCCTGTGTACTTAGAAGTTTTGAGTTCCCTAACATAAAACATACTATGTTCCTGCAGTAATGCGTGAGGATAAATAGATTAAATTTGAACATAAAAATCATATGTTGTGTAGTGATATCAGTATCATAATGTTCATAACTATCATGAGATGACCATTCACAATGGTTATCATGAAGGTGGTCATATTGCAAAAAGTGTTGTTTTTGGTAGAGGATATGTGTGGTACATTAATAGAAGATGTGGCACACCTGAATGTGGCTGTCACTCAACAAGACAACACATGCAGTGTGTAATAATGTGTTGTTGATAGTAGTTCAACTATAGATATGAGTGAACTAATGTGTGACGTACGCTTTGATAAGTAATGAGTTGTTGGGGCATTTAGTAGCTAAAGTGTAGCTTTCAAATGAGTGTGATTAACTTCAGTTGTGCTAGTCAGGTTGTAATAACGGTATTCCCTTCCCCAAAAAGCCTAATCAGCCACACCTTTCAATTACCTGAAACAGGTGAAAATGGTGTGAACTAAGTTGACCCTAAAATGAGCCTGTAATTTGTGTGTGTGCTGAACCCCACCCCCTCTGTTGAAGTGTATGCTGTGATGAGATATTAATTGCAGCTGCTTTAACACAATGGTAGATGAGCTAAATAGTCGTGTGCAGTTTTAAAGTTATGAAAACAATGACATAACATATGATACGTGTGCCTCATTATGCTGTCTGTATATGAGTTAAAGCAAAAATGGACCTTTTCATAAACAACTATAGATGTGTTAGTGCAAGTGATGTTTGTAGGCAGTTGCATGCAATATATTTGATGCATGCTTAAAATAGGCAGTAATGTCATGTTTGTCGGAGTAAAATAAATAAAATACACAATAATATTATACATATTTATGTTCTGTACCTGTAGCTAGTAATAATTTCTCATTAACATGTGTTACACATGTGTACTACCCTGTTGTTCCCCATCTTCGCCCACCATCAATTGCTTCCACTGCAGCAATGCATTTTGGGAATTCACATGTAAATGAGCACGCAATGGCACGTGCTATATTAGTTACTGCTTTTAGTAGGACTACAACATATATGTCTATTTTGAGATATATATATATACAGAATCAGACATATACATATATAGATGCAGGTATGCTTATATTGTGAAGACAGTATAAAAAGCAGTGTAAATATGCAAAATAACTGTAAGCAATGACACGCCTAGTACAGTAATATTTCTCACCTGGTGGAAATTGTGAGGGATAAATTCCAATATCACGGTCACCAGGTAAGCCTTCCACGACGACGGGAAGTAATTTTGCCCGAAGCAGCTCCTCCAATGGAGTTAATATCAGACGTTGTGGTGTCGGCCCACCTCCAGTGCCAGTAGCATGCACGCGTTGGTGTTGTATTTTCTTTTTCAATTTGGACCTAATATCATCAAATCTCTTGTGACAATTCCGCTTGTCCCTCACATGATTCCCACACGCATTGACACCAATGACTATTGTGTCCCACATTTCTTTTCTGCTTGATGAACTTGTCCGCCCTTGAAAAACATATAAAATATATGAGGTAACTTAATAATAATAGAAGCACCAGTTTCCTACACTGCTAGCTGTTCCAAGAGATAGCAAACATGCTGTTTTACGTGTAATATATGAAGCACATGAGCATTCACTACTAAACATAGACATGTAAGCAAGGTTGCATTCATATTGTATGCAGTTATGGCAAATTGACCGCCTGTGTTTAGTTGTCCTTGTAAGGCATGATAAAAAGCTGTGTTTCCAGACTAATTAACATAGAAAGATATTCTGAACCCATATTTGCATATGAACAAAACTCAGATGACCTAGGATCACATGTATTTGAATAATAAATGTAAAGGTACACTTACCTAGTAAATGTCCATATATACTGTCATAGTGCTCCAGAATGCCAGTGACAAGAGCTGTATTTTCCTGGTCATTGAAGCGAGGATTACGTGGCTTCTCCACACGTTTCTTCCGAGCAGGTTTAGGCTCAGAGCTTGGCTGGTGCTGACTGGACTCTCCTTCTTCCAATGGAAGAGCCTCCAAAAGCTGGCCACCAGCAAGCACGCCACCACCAGACACCCCATCAGCAACTGCGCCACCAGCAGCACTCCCAGCACCAGCACTCCCACTCCTAGCACCAGCACTCCCACTCCCAGCACCAGCACTCCCACTCCCAGCACCAGCACTCCCACTCCTAGCACCAGCACTCCCACTCCCAGCACCAGCACTCCCACTCCTAGCACCAGCACTCCCACTCCCAGCAACAGCACTCCCACTCCCAGCAACAGCACTCACACTCCCAGCAACAGCACTCCCACTCCCAGCAACACCACTCGCACTCCCAGCAACATCACTCCCCTGAACAGTACGTTCACTCCGACGCGTACTCGCACGAGTAGCACTCCCACTCCCACCAGCATCACTCTTCCCACGCTTTGCGGGCATACTTCCAGCACTCACAAAAAACAGACAATAAATGTACAGCCAATCACACGAAACACTTCCACATATAAAACAAGACAAAGATGTAAACAAAACAACAATGGACAAAGCTCACCCAATACACAACAAGTCTCTCAGTCAATATGCAAATCTTCAATCAGCCAGCTCTGTGCGTCTCTCTCTCTCTCACTCCCAACAACACAGAGAATGATTAGCAGTACACGTTGCCTTTAAATATGGCGCGCTATCCAATACATGCTTGTTTCGCCTGATTCAGCAAGATTTGTGATTGGGCAACCTAACAGCACCCCGCCACGCACGCCGATACACCTGTGTGTGATCGGCTAATCATCGTGAGAGTGGGCGGATTTGTTTTCGGGTTGATTTTGAATGTATTTGGCACTTACTGCATACGGAGAGGAAAAATCGCCAATAACATGCCTAATCGGTAAGCTTGCCGATTTCACATAATCGACGCTTACTGCATGAGGCCCATAGTGAGCAATAATGCCAAGAGAGTGATGAGTTCAAACATTCCAACCTCAAAAATAAGTCTAAATTCTATCCTAGTTGGGCGAAAGGCCACAATCTTGAAGTATTCCATCAGAAAATCCAGGAGGATTTCGACAGACTGACCTCGAACACGACTAAGCTAACAAAGAATAATCTAACACTTAAAGAAAAAATCGCTCTACAAAACTTAGAAAAAGATAAGGGAATCACCTTTAAACAAGCAGACAAGGGGGGGGGTAGTCATTATGGACACTGAATATTATAAGGGAGAAGCAGAGAGGATACTGTCTGACGACATCACCTATGCACGTCTAAAGACGAATCCGCATAAAGAATTCTGTACAGAATTCCTCACTCTGCTAGATAAAGGCAGGACGACAGGAGTCCTAAATGAGAAAGAATATGACTATCTTAATGTCAAGTTCCCAGTTATGCCGATATTCTACTTTCTACCTAAAATACATAAAAACATGGAAGCACCACCAGGGAGACCCATCATCTCTGGGATAGGCTCACTCACGTCGCGACTATCGGAGTATATAGATGGCTTCCTGCAACCATATGTTGCGGAGATGCGGTCTTACCTTAGAGATACCACGCAAATTCTTAGTATATTAGAACAGATAGTCTGGCAAAAAGACTATAAAATGTGCACTTGTGACGTAACTTCATTATACACGTCCATAAAGCATGATGATGGAATTGAAGCCATCAATAGGACAATAACAAGCGATAAAACGGTTAAAATAGAACAGCAACGCTTTATTTTAGAAAGTATCAATTTCATCCTTAAACACAACCTTTTTAATTTCGATGGAACCTACTTTTTACAAAAATGTGGTACAGCGATGGGTACGAAATTCGCACCAAGTTATGCCAACTTGTTCATGGACAATTGGGAGACCGACACCATCTGGTCGGACCATGATTTTGGTGCGGATCTCGTCCTGTGGCGAAGATACATCGATGATGTGTTCTTCATCTGGAAAGGCAGTAGCGAAAACTTGAATCACTTCTTAAATTACATTAACAACAATGAGAGAAATTTGGCTTTCACTTCATGTATAGGAATTAACTCAGTAGACTTCTTAGATCTAACAATCTATATAGAAGACAATACACTTAAGACCAAAACTTTCTTCAAAACAGTAGACTGTAACAATTACTTACTCAACACCAGCTGCCACCACAAGAATTGGTTAAAGAACATACCCCCAGGACAGTTTCGCAGAATTAGGAGAAACTGTAGCGATGATAATGTCTATAGGGAGCAATCCAATATACTTAAAAACCGCTTCATTGCTAAAAACTATGATAACGACAAAATGGATATAGCAATAAGAGATGTAGGGAAGCTCAAACGTAGTGAAATCCTCAAAACAAATCCACCAAAGCCCAAAGAGGAGTTCAGCATAGCTTTTTTAACACAGTACAGCCAAGATGCAGGAAGCATACAACAAATTCTGAATAAACACTGGCATCTCCTACAAGGAGACCCCACTCTGAAGGATTATCTTCCAGGGAAGCCGAGAGTCATCTATAAGAGGGCAGATAATATCAAAAGAAGGTACACTGGCGACACACTTTATTCGAGCTCGGCTAGTCCCACGAATTCGGGTATACCCGGGTGTATTGAGGTTTGTGACTGTTTTCTGCCCGAGTGCATTGAGGTATTTTCCAGTCAGGGATTGAAGCATTTTATTCCCGCTGGCTGCAATACTGCACAGTATATATATATATACTGCATTACAATTCATGAATTTATGCCATCTGGTAGACACGCGAAGCATTGCAGCCTATTAAATCCTAATCATTATCATTTAACAGATCAGCCGCCCATCAGCCAGGCATGAACCCAGGCTGGGAAGGCAAATGCAACGGGGCTTGTCAGAGGTGAGGAGCGGCGCATTCCAGGTATCTGCCAGGTACATACCGGGTATTTGCTCGAATAAAGTGTGTCGGTGCAGTAAGCACCAAGCCTTTTTAGGCCAGAAAATAGCGTAACAGGCCATGATCCCAACTGGCTACAAAAAGTTAAAGGTTTCCATAGATGTAATTCTTGCAAAGCATGCAAACAGGGAACCAAAGAAAAAATTCAGTTCATCTCTAAAATAACAGGAGAACAGTTTAAAATCACCAGTTTCATCAACTGTAAATCAGAATTCGTAGTTTACCTTTTAAATTGCCCCTGTGGACTCCAGTATGTAGGACGTACCAGTAGACAACTACGGGTACGCATTCTGGAGCACCTAGGGAACATTAGACGCAAATTAATGACACATAGCGTCTCAAAGCATTTTGCACTGCATCACCAAGGAGACCCATCAGGCCTTGAATTCAGGGGCATCGAAGTAGTCCCCCCTCATTGGAGGGGAGGGGACAGACTGACATCTCTATCGCGAAAAGAAACTTTTTGGATCTATAAACTGAAAAGCCTGGCACCCGCAGGCCTTAACGTAGATATAGACATTGCAGCCTTTCTTTGAACACACATTGATCTGTTCCCATTTCCCCCTTTTTAAAAGTCATTTTAAATAAAAAAAAATCATTCCAGAATCATGTCCAAACACACACTGATTCCTCTCCCATCCCATTTCCTATAGGGGAGTGCGTATCGTATACGAATTCACCTTGAACCTGCCCTTGAGGACCACAAGTGATGCACATCATCGGGACAACCAATGAACTCACTCTGTATGAAACTGCAAGCAGATTTGAAGTTAGAAACTAGCAACGAATAACCTTGAACATTTTCTAAGTTTCACATATTAGATATAGGTCTGTCTTGAATCTGTGGACCTTCTGACATACAAATCTCTTGTGTATCCATTATTAATGGCATGAGTCTGTGTATAACAGTCCGTATGTTTTCGTAAATGATGTCTAGAATAGAAAGATTTGAAACAACGTTATGGTATTTGTGAAGCACATTGCCCACAGTGTGGAAGGAATACTATTAGAAATGACAATGTCGATGTAATTTCCACATACAGCCACAAGGTGGCACCATGGTTTCAACCATGATAAAGTTTTTATCAATGCTATTCCTTAAATGATGTCTAAGTTAGCTGAACGAGCACTCCAGGGTTCTCCATCCTAAGGATTGAGCCACATTAGGTTTTAACTGTTTATGTACACTCATTCTTGCTCTTCCTAGGAAGAAAAGGTTTTTAGATGTTCCCTTAATCATTTCAAATGTGCCTGTCAAATCATTAGGTTTTAAATCCTTTTCCCTATTTTCTAATATACCTTTTTCTATAACCATTCTAAATGTGTTTGGTACAAATGTAGGGCTACTGCCCACAGTAAGAAATATGATTATGCAATGTCACGGTAGATGTAATTTTCACGTTCGGCCACATGGTGGCACCATTGTATTACGAATGGCAAGATTTTAACTAACAGCAAAAAAAGTTTAAAAGGAGTGACTCACGGAGGATTTTAATGGTTCCTAACACTATGATTATTTTGAAACTACTGTTCCCACCAGATAGTCGCGCAATGGAAAGAAAAATTCAGTCTGTTTGAACACCCATTTTTAATTAGTGCTGGGTATAGATTATTTTTATTATGCAATTTCTTCTTACACAGTTGAAATCCACCATCCGGTTACCATAGACACTAAGGGTTATTGACGGCAGCACCTATTAAGACATAAAATAGTCATTTTAACTCCGTTTTAATTTTAATCAGAAACAGGTGATCAACCAATTAATTAAAGGGGGATACCTATATATACAGTACACAATGAGCATCCGGCAGGAACCTGACGAAGCTTATTGCGAAACGCGTTGTTCCCTGCCGGAGCTCATTGAGAGAGGGACCCAGCACACTACAGGACATCCGGTGCAGATCCCCTTTCCGGTTCCGCTGCCGGACGCGCGAGTGGGAACAAGAACGGAGGAGGAGACCGTGCAGGAGTGTACCGAGCGGCTGAGGCTGGGCCATTTTATTTGACTTCAAGTGTGAGTGTAGTCCTTGTGTTTGCTTTATTTCATTTTATTTCATTTTGTCTTAGTATAATTTATTTCATTTTGTCATAGATTGTTCTATACTTTTTATGGTTCACCACATGTTTGCATTTCATATGCTTATGTCTCCACTGTATACCCATTAAAGACCTTTTTTATTGTTGTTAACCCTTGTTGGCATACACTCCTTTTGGTCATCTGGGAAACGGGGAGAGGAGACACTCACACACTACACCCATCGGGGGATAATTCTGCTGAGACAACCCAGACACCATCCATACGGGACATCACCATCTGAGGACAAGGACTCACATCAGGCTGTGTGAGTTTTATGTTATTGAGACTCCAGCATATGAGTCTGTAATAAATCCACTACAGTCAGCGTTGAGGGAGAGACACCACACAAGCCCGTGTGAGTCACTGAATCCATCATTTTATGTATTCTTTGATTAGATAAAGTGGAAAACTGATTATCAACCCCTCCAGCATTATCCTCCTCCTTGCCTCCACCCCCTGCCCTTACCCCCCTCCCCCATCCCCCACACACCCCACCCCCCCTCCTCCCCCACAGGTGTATCTAATACACTGAGATTATAATTCTTTTTATCCATATCCTTCTATTCCATTCGGTTCCATCGACATCGGGAGGCCCATGAGGTTTGCGCTGACCATCTTCACACCACAACACACACACACACAAGACAGCCACACACACACACCAGACAGCCACACACACACACACACACACACCAGACAGCCACACACACACACACACACACCAGACAGCCACAAACACACACACACACACACCAGACAGCCACACACACACACACCAGACAGCCACACACACACACACACCAGACAGCCACACAGCCACACAAAGCCACATACCACACACACACAGCCACACACACACACCAGACAGCCACACACACACACCAGACAGCCACACACACCAGACAGACACACACACACAGCCTCAGACACACACAGCCTCAGAAACACACACACACACACATACACACACAGCCTCAGACACACCCACACACAGCCTCAGACACACCCACACACACCCTCAGACACACTCACACACAGCCTCAGACACACACACACACAGCCTCAGACACACACACAGCCTCAGACACACACATACACACACACACACACACACAGCCTCAGACACACACACACACACACAGCCTCAGACACACACACACACAGCCTCAGACACACACACACACAGCCTCAGACACACACACACACACACACACACACACACACAGCCTCAGAGACACACACACACACACACACAGCCTCAGACACACACACACACGCACAGCCTCAGACACACACACACACACACACAGCCTCAGACACACACACAGCCTCAGACACACACATACACACACACACACACACACAGCCTCAGACACACACACACACACACAGCCTCAGACACACACACACACAGCCTCAGACACACACACACACACACACACACACACACACACAGCCTCAGAGACACACACACACACATACACACACAGCCTCAGACACACCCACACACAGCCTCAGACACACCCACACACACCCTCAGACACACTCACACACAGCCTCAGACACACACACACACAGCCTCAGACACACACACAGCCTCAGACACACACATACACACACACACACACACACAGCCTCAGACACACACACACACACACAGCCTCAGACACACACACACACAGCCTCAGACACACACACACACAGCCTCAGACACACACACACACACACACACACACACACACACAGCCTCAGAGACACACACACACACACACACAGCCTCAGACACACACACACACGCACAGCCTCAGACACACACACACACACACACAGCCTCAGACACACACACACACACACGCCTCAGACAGACACACACACACACAGCCTCAGACACACACACACACACACACAGCCTCAGACACACACACACACACACACGCCTCAGACAGACACACACACACGCCTCAGACAGACACGCACACACACACACACACACACACACAAAGTGGAGCAAGAGATGCAGCGCCGGATGTAAGTGCCTGGGGACGGGGGGGGGGGGGGGGGGGGGGACAGGAGGGGGGGGGACGGGAGGGGGGGGGGGGGGAAGGCCGGAGATCCGACCAGCCAGCAGTGCATCACCATTACCCGCCCCCGCGCTCATCTTCCACACCAAGGGGACGGGGGATGGGAGCACCAGGGCAGGAGGGAGCACCAGGATAGTAGGCAACCCCTCCCCCCCTGGCGGCCGCACCCCTGCACCTACCTACTGTCACCCTGGGCGGGTGGGCAGCCACGGAGACCCGGGGAAGAAGGGGGGACACTGCGCAGCCACCAGTAGAGGAGCGGGAAGATTCTGCGTCACGGACAGTCACGCGCTCACTAGCAGCAGGCGCAGGAAGTGCCGCGAGCGGCTGTGAGCGGGCTCGGGGGGAGGAAGGGGGGGTCCCAGGTGGGGGGGAAGCAGGGAAGATACGCGCGCGCTTCCTTGCACATCGTGAGCGCGCTAAATCCTGTCACGCCAGTGCCCTCTGTCCCCCGCTGTTGGCAGCCCAGGATCCAGGGGGGGGCAAGCGCCCCCCCTTGCCCCCCCCTGCAGACGCCCATGGCCATGTACAGTGTAAAATATACTCGTCTGAACATGTGGACAAATAGCATACATTACGAGTTCAATATGTATTCCCCTCAGTCCAGTCCCGATTGCCCCCCCACCCCAAACCCCGACACCCGCTCCCCACACAGGCACCCCCCCCCCCCCCGGATTAAACAAACCCGCGATCATCTCCCTCTGCTCGGTATTAGATCCTCTACATCATAGTACTGTTGATTGCTTGTCTCATCCTGGGGGGCCGTGAGCAGAGCGGGCACCGTCACCCCCGAGGCCCATAAACGGGGCCCCTCTACCCAACCCTCCAGACGAAACAGCCGGAGGGAGCCGCGGCGAGGGTCAAGCACCCGGGGGCACGGGACCGGCTCGGGAGCTATGGAGCGGGTAGCCCCAGAGGGGGGGCCCAGGAGGGGAAGGGGGGGCAAGCCACACCGGCGGATCCAGGGGGGGAGGGGGAGAGGGGAACGGACCAGATCATGGGCGAACCCGGACGGCACGGGCGTACCAACAGGCAAAGGGGCGCCGGGGATAAGGGAAACTCCCCAAAACAGTCGCAAGGACTCGCAGCGCTGCCCGCGCCTCTGCTACACCCTCACGGATCTCCTCCGGTCAGTGGGCGTGGCGAACGTTCATCTTGGTCGTGTTGTGAGTGAGACGTGTAGGGGGGAATCCCATACTCCTCCCCGGCCGGGGCCCTCTGTATGGCGATTCTTTGCGATGCTCGCGGCGATGCTGGTGCTGGCGCCCGGTATCCTCTGCATCCTCAGGGGCGGCTTCCTCTCCAGCCTGCGCCAGACCCAGGCCTCTCAGGAAACGCGTGCAGTCCTCGGGGTAAGACAGAGTATGAAATTTGCCTCCTTTATGCACCACAATCTTGAAGGGGAAACCCCACCGGTACTTTATGTTGTTATCCTTTAGTTTCTGGGTCAGGGGCTTCAATTCCCTCCTTCTGTCAATCGTGTTTTTGGAGAGGTCACTGTATATCTCCAGCTTTGCGTTGTGAAACTGCACTGTGCCCCTCTCCCTGCTGGCCGTCAGGATCTTCTCTTTTGTCAGGTAATGATGTAGTCTGACTATGACATCCCTTGGTCTTCTGGGATCTGCAGACTTGGGTCCCAGGGCCCTATGAGCTCGGTCCATCTCCAGTTTATCGAGCGTGAGCTCTGGGGCCAAGTCCGTGAACAGGTCATTCAGGTATGGTCGGAGCAACTCTGTTTCTACCGCCTCCGGGATATATCTGACCCGGATATTTTGTCGGCGGTCTCGGTTTTCTTGTTCTTCAGCTTGCTCTCTGAGTGCCCGAATCTCGAATTGCATTCTGTTGATTTCGTCCTCCACTGAGGAATTAGCTCCAAGCTGTCCACTTTATTTTTAATAATATCTGTGCGTTCTGATAGCCGGTTCATGTCAGCCCGTAAGGTGTGTACTGCTTTTGATAAGTCATCTTGGAAGCCCTGTCTCATCCTGGTGAACAGGGCCTCGAGGTATTCTTTATTTATTTCCTTGCTCACGCCGTCAGGTTCCCTATCGGCTGCACCGCCAGGGTTTTCCCGCGAGTTGGTGTCGTCGCCATCTTGAAACAGACCGCAGCTCCCTGTGGTCCTCTGGCTCGCCGGGAAATAGTTAGAAACGCTCTGCTGCGCTGATTTTTTCTGGCGGTTAGTCATGCCTGGGACCTTCCCCTGCTATTTGCTTGCACTCGGTTGAGTTTTGGGGTCCAGTTACCGCTATATTAGAGCTCTATACAGTCGGAAGCTCTCCTTCTATGTGTCCATAGGCGGTGACGTCACCGGAAGTTCCGGAACATACATTTTCATGTCATAGCAAGGTGAAAACCACATTCCTGGACCGCAATCCAGTTAACACCTTGCCTCCCTGGTGAAGTCAGGGGGTGGCCATATGGGGTGCAACCCCTTTAATACCGGTCCACACAAAACCGGGTGGTCTTGTCCTTCTTAGGGACTAGGACTACCGGACTTGCCCAAGGGCTCTGGGACGGGGTAATTACCCCTAGGGTCAGCATCTCCTCTATCTCCCTCTCTATATTGGCCTTCACCTCTGCTGACCCTCTATAAGCGTGCTTATGCAGAGGCCGCAGGTCCCCTGTGTGCACTGGGTGTTTTGTGAGATGTGTGGTCCCTGGCATGTCAGTTAAGAGAGCCCCATACTTAGCTAGCATGTCCCTGGCTTCTCCCTTCTGCCTAGCACTCAACTGTGCCCCTATCTCTACCTGCTCCACAGTGTTTCCCTGCCTATCCTCCCCTAGGAGATCAGGCAGAGCATTGCTCGTCGGATCCTCCAGCAGTGGGCTACAAATGGCCATTACTGCTCCCATACTCGGTGCTCTGTACTCTTTCAGCATGTTGACGTGAGATGTCTTATGCCTCTCAGGCTCTACCTGTACAACATAGTTGCACTCATTCACCTTTCGGATAACCGGGTACGGTCCCGACCAGGCAGCCATCAGCTTGTTCTCCCGAGTGGGTTTGAGAACAAGCACCTGCTGTCCTGGGATGAATTCTCTGCTACGGGCCTGCTGGTCATACCATTGCTTCTGCTTGGTCTGAGCAGCCCTGAGGTGGTCCTTGGCCACCCCCATAAGCATCTCTAACCGGTCTCTGAGATCTACTACATACTGGATCACTGAAGCATCAGTAGCAGTAGTCTCCCCTTCCCATCCCTCACGGAATAGGTTCAGAGGTCCACGTACCCTGCGGCCATATAGTAGCTCGAAGGGGGAGAAGCCTGTAGATTCCTGCGGTACCTCTCGATACGCAAACAGCAAGTGCTGCAGGTGAATCTCCCAGTCTTTCCCCTCCGCCTCTATAAAGTGCGAAGCATCTGCTTCAGGGTCCCGTTAAACCTCTCACATAATCCGTTTGTCTGGGGATGGTAAGGGGTAGTGCGCCGGTGCTGTACACCGCAGGCCTCCCAGAGACAATGTAACAGTTCACTCATGAACTGCGACCCCTGATCAGTTAGGATCTCACTAGGGAAACCTACCCTAGAAAAAATGTTCAGCAAAGCTGCTGCCACTGTCTTGGCACTTATGGTGCCAAGCGCTACCGCCTCAGGGTACCGGGTGGCAAAATCCACCACCGTGAGGATGTAGCGCTTCCCTGACCTGCTAGGAATCATAAGGGGTCCTACCAGGTCTAACGCTACCTTCTGGAAGGGTTCCCCTATTATCGGTAGGGGTTTCAGGGGTGCCTTCACCCGGTCGCCCGTCTTACCTACTCGCTGGCAGGCATCACAAGAGCGGCAGAAAGTGCCCACATCTCGGGATGCCCCCGGCCAGTAGTAACGCTGTAATAACCGGGCTCGCGTTCTGGTGACCCCCTGATGTCCCGCTAACGGAATAGAGTGAGCTACCCGTAACAGTTGCTGTCGGTACCCCTGGGGTACTACTTGCTGTCGCTTACCGGTCAATCCCTCCTCTATCCCCGGGTTCCCTTCTTCTCTGTACAGGAGTCCCTTATGCCATAGGCAGCGCTCAGTGCCCTCCCCTGCCTGAGATTCGGACGCCCGAAGTCTCACACCGGCCAGGGTAGGGTCTGTCTTCACTGCCTCCCTAAACTGGGCTCCTAATTCTGGCCACCCCCCAGTCATGTCATTGTCAGGGGAAGGGGACACGGTGAGAGGGAACAGTAAGTCAGTCGGTGCTTGCAACTGATCCTGGCTTACCTCCCCGGGCTCCTCTGTGCCCTGCGCTATCGTTGGTCCCAAAGACAGGGGGACTGGCGCTGCCGCCATTGCCGCTGTCTGGCTCCGGGTAACCGCCGCCACTGCAGCGGGCTGGGGCACACGGTCGTAGGTGCAGGTCATCGTACCCAGATCGTTGCCAAGAAGTACTTCAGCATCCAAACCGGGTAAAACTCCCACCTCCCGCACACCCTGTCCCTCCCCCCCAATCCAAAAAGATTCGGGCCACCTGCAGGAAACGTGGCTCTCCATCGGCCACAGTGATCTGCATCCCAGGTCCTGGGGGCTATTCCTCTAGCCGGACCATATCAGGTCGGACCAGGGTCACTGCAGCCCTTGAATCCATCAAGCCGACTGCTTACCGGTCACCGACTGTGACCGGGGTGAAATATCTGCTCCGGCCGTCCGTCTGCTGCAGGGCTACGCTGATTTTTCCTCCGCTCCTGGCTGTAGGCACTGATGAAACCGGGACAGGTGTTGCATGGGACGTCTCGCTGGGAGTAGTCTCCATGACTGGTCCGGTGTCTTTGGTGGAAGCCACCCGCACGCGGGCTACCGGCTTCGCCGCTGGGGTGCGTTGCCCCTGATGGGGTCCGCTGGAACGCAGGGGTTCCGGGCAATCTGGTCTGATGTGACCAGTGCGGTTGCAGTTATAGCACCAGCGCTCGTGCCGGAGCTCTCCCGCCTTCGGTGGACTGCTGCCCGCTGGCGGCTTCTGAGTCCATTGGGGAGTACTGATAGTCTTTTTAGCTGGGACCACTTCCGCCGCTTTGGCTGCTGCTTTGGCGGGCATCAGCGCCCGGCTGGCCACATAATCATCTGCAAGCCTCGCCGCCTCCTGGTACGTCTTTGGGCTTTTTGTCATACACCCAAGCCCTCACCGCCGGCGGGCACTGCTGCGTGAGCTGCTCCTGGAAGATGAGATCTAGCAGGCGATGGTAAGTCTGTGCCCCATAGCCCTCCACCCAGCGTATCCCGTGCAAAGCCATGCGGGTCACGTAGGTCACATAGATCTCCTGGGGCTGTCTCTCCTCCAGCCGGAATTTACACCGGTAAGCTTCAGGGGTAAAACCGTACTGAAATAACAATAGCTCTTTCAGGTGATCATAGTCATCAGCATACTCCTCTGGAAGCGCCATCATCGTCTGCTTAGCCAAGCCGGACAGCAAGGGGTCCAAACGTGCGACCCGGTGCTGGGGCAGTACTTTGTACCGCCGGCACTGTGTTTCAAAGTTCTTTAGGAAACTGTCAATCTGATCAGTGCCTTCCACGTACTTGGTGAGGCTGTGATGGTCCAGTTTGAGAGCATCTTTGTCGTGATGGGCAGGGGGGCAATAAGCGGGTCTGTTCACTGCCATAGTGATAAACTGCAGCTGCTCCTCCGGTGTCCCTCTGTCTCCCCATGCAGTAATCAGTGCCAACATTTCAGGGGTGAACGGACTGGTAGCCGCAGCGACCAATGCCCCTCCTGCTGCCCTGCGCCCGGGAGGTGCTCCTGCCCCCTCCCCGGGATTCTGCCGCCCCGGCACTGGGTTCCTTCCCTGATCTCCAGGGGGCTGCACAAGCGCAAGCTGAACCGTATCCTGAGGCTCTGCAAGCCGGGCTTCGTGATATCTGATCGCCTCCTTCATCTGTGCGACCTCTTGGTCCTCCCAGTCCAGTCCATATTCCCGGCACTTGTCCCGCAGCTGAGCTCGGGTCCGGATAACGGATGAACCTTCAGCCTCGCTCATGGTTCACGGCTGGTAGAGGTTAGGTCGTAGTAGTGAGGTGGTGTTACAACTTGTGTTAAATGTTGCACAACTGTATGTCCAATATCTTTAGTCCCAGGAACTCGCAATTCCTCTCGCGTTCCCGCTGTATTACAGAGTCCCGCAGTAAACTGTAATACAGGTTCAGTTCAATCCCACCAGTTATTATAGAGCTTGTCACGGTAACTTATGACAAGATATAATTTACACCAAATAACTGGGTTGATCTGAACGAGGCTTAGATATAATAAAGTATATTTATTCCTTAGATAGGTGAACACAACAAGATAGTACAATTAACAGACAAGAAGGTAACACTTACTTAGGGGTTGGAATGAAGAAGTATCAGATAGCAATTCTCCAGCAATCAGGTATCAATCAAGATGTAATCAGAAGACAAAACTGTAGGGTTGACAACAGTTTATATATCTTTGTAACCCTATTCTTACTATTGAGTGCAGACTATTGGTGAACAATTAACTGCATCCAATGGCTAACGTAGGAACACAGTGTAACCCATGTCCCCTAGGTCTCACTTCTGTAGCCCCACTCCTAAATCAGGGGCGCCGGCCAGTCTACCAGATGGGAGTCTTTGATCAGGGGCCTGCTTCCTAGACATTAGGTCGCTCTCCTGATCATTTGCATTCCTTAGTATGCAGGAATCTTCGAGGGCATTTGTCCCCGCTTTGAAATACAGTATGATGATTAATACACAAACATATTAAAATAACCGGTTATGTTAGGTCCAGCGGGTCCAAACTACCCAGGCCTTAATGCCGGAAGTGGGACACTATAGGGTCCATGTTTCAGCCCGCTGCGACCTTCAGAACCGGAGATATGCAAATACCACATAAACCGTTTCTTAGTTTATTACAAAATTCTCCGCTGTAAAATAAATCACAGTTTTTCACTCATTCCCCATTGAAAACAACGGGCTCCGCCGCCAGACTTTCAATGGGGAAACTCCGCCATTGGCGTCTATGGGAGGCTGCCGCATTGACTTTCAACGGGGCATCGCCGCTGTTGAAGCCTATGGGGCTTCTCTGCCATAGCCGATCAATGGGGAACGGCCGCCATTGAAGTCTATGGGAAAAACTCACGAACCTTTATGGTGGTCCATACTCCGTCGGGTTGGTCTGGAATGGATCTGCGATCATGCCGGAACCATTACTGCAGGCAGCCCAAATCCCGACCCTCTGAACCCTCCAGAACCGGAGATATGGGCTTATGGTTTACCTTATTTCGGACTTAGCCGTTTTCTCGTGCTGCTTCTGCCGCCGCCATTGAAACCTATGGCGTGACCCGCTCAGCCAGCACGACCCTTTCTGGGGGTCCTGGATTCTTGGACCCGGTGGTAGTCGAGTGAGGGGAGGCCTAGGAGCTAGGGGCAAAAAGAATTCTATTCCCAGGTGCCCTAGACCCTAAAATTCCCACGCCACTTGTCTTTGAACTTGAACTACTAGTGATGAAAGCTCTTTTCAAGACATTGTTTCCTCTTTGCGTTTTTGCGGTTTGGACGGCTCCCAACCTGTTCCTGGAGATCGCCATCGAGTAATCTCCATTGAAGTCAATGGGCCCATTGACTTACAATGGGAAACCGCCGCTCCTCCTCTCGGACGCCATCTGCTGATCGTTGAAGGAAACAGGTCGAAAACCGCCAGATCCGCCATTGAGATGCATGGAGCCCCAATGGCGACCAATGGTACTTCTGCAAAATGGTGCCTGAAAAGGCGGGAACATTAAACAAAGGGCTATAATCACTATTCAACTATTAACCCTTGTCCTCCCGGATGGATCCCAGTGTGTGTGTGGTACAGACACTTACATGGTGGAAATACATTACAACAGGGGAAACACACATTTTCATGTCATAGCAAGGTGAAAACCACATTCCTGGACCGCAGTCCAGTTAACCCCTTGCCTCCCTGGTGAGGTCAGGGGGTGGCCATATGGGGTGCAACCCCTTTAATACTGGGCCAATCCCCCTCTCCCTCTACATTTAACCCTTTGTCCAAAGCGTTGTAAGCTTGCGAGCCACGACAAGGCAGACACCTGTTCCCAAAAAGAGCTTGCTGGGGTTTTGTGTTTTGTCTCCGTGACAGGGCATCTGCCCCTATGTTGGTGGACCCTGGTTTGTACTTGATGTTGAACCGGTAGTTGACAAAACACAGAACCCCAGCAAGCTCTTTTTGGGAACCCCTGAGACCCCACAAAATATATATATGTATATGTGTAAAATGGAGTGCTATTGAGCATGGCATACGCTCTTTGGCCAAAGCGTTGTAAGCTCATCCTGCTGGATATAGACCCACTGTGGTCTTTCTCCCTCCTAATAGAGGTAAATGAGAATTTTAACCCTAATAGAGGTATATTAGTATTTTATCTGGTAGTGTTAGGCCTTGCGAACAGGTGTCTGCCTTGACGTGACTCGCAAGCTTACAACGCTTTGGCCAAAGGGTTAAACTAAATTACCCTATTTCAAGAGAAAATATAAGTATTTTACTGTGTATTTCTGTCATGTTGGATGTAGCATTGGGCTTCTCTGTCGTCTGTTGTATACATATGCCCGCTCAATAGCTCTCCTTTTTGACACTTATATACATATATATATATTTATTGTGGGGGCTCTGGGGTTCCCAAAAAGAGCTTCCTGGGGTTTTGTGTTTTGTTAACCTATCTCAGGCTCCAACTAGAACCCCCTGGATATCACCTGTGGTGTCCCGCAAGGCTCTGTTCTGGGGCCCCTACTCTTCTCAGTGTTCATCAATGATCTTCCCACAGCTTGTAAGGAAGCCTCAATACACGTGTATGCAGATGACACAATCCTATATGCACACAGCCATAGCCTCTCCGACCTTCAACACATACTTCAGTCTGACTTTTTCAGACTCGAAAACTGGATTTCCCAAAACAAACTGTTTTTAAACACTGACAAGACTGTAACAATGGTATTTGGGACCAAGACTAAATTTTTAAAGCTTCCAGAGACTGAGCTCCACATTAGAACCAACGCTACCACCACCCTAACTCCTGTTACTAGTTTTAAATACCTGGGCTTATGGTTTGACTCCCATTTAACATTCGGGATGCACATTGATACCCTGACAACCAAGACCTATGCCAAACTAGGGGTACTTTACAGGAACAAATCCTCCCTAAGTCTCCTGGTCAGAAAGCGTATCGCACAGCAGATGCTAATGCCAATTATTGACTATGGAGACATAGTATATGACTCGGCTCCTCAAACCCACCTTAGCAAACTTGACACCCTCTACAATTCAATTTGTCGTTTTGTTCTCCAATGCAACTACAACACACATCACTGCGAAATGCTCAAAGAACTAGATTGGTCATCACTCGAGTCTAGGCGCAAAGTTCACCTTTCCTGTCTTGCCTTCAAATACTTTCTGGGCAAGCTACCCAGCTACCTGAACAAACTCCTCACCCCTACCACTTGCAGCACCTATCACCTGAGATCAGACTCCAAAAGACTGTTCATGGTTTAGCAAAACCACTAGATGGCGCTCTTACATCCCTGTGTCTGAGAGAGAGTGTGTCTGAGAGAGAGTGTGTGTGAGAGAGAGTGTGTGTGAGAGAGTGTGTGTGAGAGAGAGTGTGTGTGAGAGAGTGTGTGTGAGAGAGAGTGTGTGTGAGAGAGAGTGTGTGTGTGAGAGAGAGTGTGTGTGAGAGAGAGTGTTTGTGAGAGAGAGTGTGTGTGAGAGAGTGTGTGAGAGAGAGAGTGTGAGAGAGAGTGTGTGAGAGTGTGTGTGTGAGAGAGTGTGTGAGAGAGTGTGTGAGAGAGTGTGTGAGAGAGAGAGTATGTGTGAGAGAGAGCGTGTGTGAGAGAGAGTGTGTGTGAGAGAGAGTGTGTGAGTGAGAGAGAGAGAGTATGTGTGAGAGTGTGTGTGAGTGTGTGAGTGTGTGTGAGAGTGTGTGTGAGAGAGTGTGTGTGAGACTGTGTGTGAGTGTGTGGGAGAGTGTGTGTGAGTGTGTGTGTGTGAGAGAGAGAGTGTGAGAGACATACCAACTGCGCACTGCAACTGTTAGGTATGTATATACAACTTTGTTTTCACTTTGGGCGCCGCGTAAAAATCCTGATCGCCTTGGGGAGCCTTGAACCGAAAAAGTTTGGGAACCACTGGACTAGAGAGAAAAATAGACCATCTGATAACACAGATCCTATCAGCAGCCAAAACACTAATCGCAAAACACTGGAAACAGAATGCTGCCCCCGTCCCATCACTGAGGTACTGCACAAGATAAATTATATAATGACAATGGCGAGACTCACAAGTCTAATCCACGACAGGTACAATATATTCCTGACAACACGGGACCCCTGGGAGACATACATTTGGAAGAACCCAATCGGAAGTACGAAATAAGGAGACTGCAAACAGTTCAGCAGAATTAGACTTGGTTAAGGATGTAACAAGTATACGTGAATGTACGCTCCCTGCGAGGAGTCCAAGATGGATATCACCCTACTTCCCCCACCCCACATAACCTTTTTACTTTCTGTGCTCACCCTCCCCCCCTCTTTTTCCTTTGTCCCTTTTATGTTATCATGTTCTGATTTGAAAAAAATAAAAAAATATAAGTTGAAAAAAGAATACACAAAATCATTGAAAGATAATTGCACAAGCTGCTGGTGACCTCCTCCGGGGGGTAAAATGCCAATCCTACTCACCACAATGTGGCAGGTAACCAGCGTCCAGCACCATCAGCTGCAGATATCACCGTGGAGGAGCGCAGGAGGGGGACTCCGCAGATCTCTTCAGACCTCGGACGCCGCTTCCACGTGTCCTGCTCGTAGCTCACAGCCCCCTCTGTGAGCGTCGCCTTCGGATGACGCGGTTGCGCATGCCCAGGTAAGGTGGTACTTTTTTTTTTTTATATAACTTCAAGTTTATTGGAAAATTTTCATTTTAAATAGCATTGCAATACAAATAACATGAACATTCACAGTATTACAGTCATGTACGATACTGTTGGACTCTCCCTCTGGTGCAACAAGTGTTCATGTGTTAAACATAATATCCCTAAAATCAGCTGGGATATTAGGTAATTTAAACTTGGGGGAACAAAAAATTAAAATTAAGGGAGGGAGGGAGGGAGGGAGGGAGGGAAGGGGAGGGGGGGCACGGGCACTCTGCTCAGCCCTTTTCCCATAAGTGGCTGGTTGATTTGCTATGCACAGTTTGTTTGCCGACCTCTTGTGCCACCCACAGTGTTCACAAGGTGTGCCCTCAACTAGGTCTCGTAATCCGGTCCGCGCTCTTTGAACGAGAATGCACTTGGGATTATCAATGCCATATCGTGGCTACCTCAACCCCCGGGAGGTCTGTCTGTTCCAGCCAAGGTGTCCAGACTTTTAGATATTTTTCGCCAGTGTCATTGACCAGACTCGTCAATTTCTCCATCTGGCATATGTACCATAATCGATTCCGAATTTTAGGGATATTTGGGATCTCTGGTTGTTTCCACATAGCTGCGATCTCGCACCTCGTTGCTGTTGCAAAATGTGCAACTAGTTTATTGCCTGATTTTGAAAGGCCCTTCCATGGTCTGTTCAATAGGAACAGCCACGGATCAGGGGGAATTGTGAGGTCAAAAATCCTCTGGATCCAATGTCTAATCTCTTCCCACAGGTGTGAGATCCGAGGGCAAGACCACAGCATGTGCAACAGGTCCGCCGATTCTCTGCATTGTTTGGGACACAGCGGGGAGTATCCTGTGACAAACCTTGATCATTTTAATGGGGTGAGGTACCACCTCATCAGTACTTTATATGCATTCTCCTTCAAAGTAGTGCATATGGAGCTCTTGGCCGTAGCCTCTAAAATAGCCGTCCAGTCGTCCTCCTCCAATTCCTCCCCAATATCTGTTTCCCATCTAAGTTGGTACGTCAGTTTTTGTCGTTGCTGTGAGCTCCCAGAACCGACCACTTCTCTATAGATCTGCGATGTAAGTCCCTGTGTGTCTGTTTTCGTCAGACAGAGCTTTTCGAATGTGGTTAGTGGTGAGAAGGGAGAGTTTTTGGCGAAGAACGCTGACCTGGAGGTAGCGGAAGAATTCGGAGTGTGGGACGTTTTTTTCAGATCGAATTTGTTCGAATGATTTAACCCTGTTTGGTATACCCTCCAGGTCTCTTAACCTAAGATATCCGTATCTTTTCCAAGGCCCTGCAGCGTTTGCCACTAGTCCCGGTGCAAAGTCAGGGTTGCCCCACAAAGGGGCCATCATGGAGCGTCTTGAGGTCAAGGTATGTTTATATTTCGCGGTCTCCCACACCGACAATGAGTTGGCCACCGAAGAGAGCGGCCGTTCAGCCCATTTAATAGCTGTTTTGGGTAACCATAGCAAATTATCTATCTCTAATGGGGCACAAGCCCTCTTTTCCAGATCCACCCATCTTTTCAGATCGGGGTTGGTCTGCCATTGTGTGAGTTGACACAATTGCGCCGCTTTGTAATAAGAGACCAGGCAAGGTACCGCTAGGCTCCCTGTCCGTGTGGTTTTTTTCATAATTGTCTTATTTACTCTCGGTTTTTTCCCTCCCCAGATAAACTCAGAGATATCAGACTGAAGTGAGAGTATATCCTTCAGTCTAAGTGGCACTGGTAGAGTCTGAAACAGATATAGGATACGGGGGAGGAGATTCATCTTGACACTATGTATCCTACCTATCCAGGAGATCTTGTAGGGCATCCATTTTTTTAAATCTGCTTTTAGTGTCTTGATTAGCTTGGGGTAATTAGCATCATAGATGCCCCTGTAATCTTTGGTGATGTAGACCCCTAGATATTTAATATGTTTTGGTTGCCAATTGAAATTAAAGTTCAGACTCAGTAGCTTTTCAGTTTCTTTTGGGAGTCTGATATCCAGGGCCTCTCATTTGGTTTGGTTTATTTTGAATCCTGATATTCTATTAAATTTATCCAACAGGTCAAATAGGTTCGGCAGGGAGATCAGAGGCTTGGAGATCAGCAGCATTATATCGTCTGCATACAGGGCAATCTTATGTGATTGTGAATGCACCGTAATCCCTGATATATCCGGGTTGTTACGGATCTGTGCAGCTAAAGGCTCCATACATAGGGCAAATAACAGGGGGGATAACGGGCACCCCTGTCGTGTGCCGCTTTTAATTTGAAATAGATTAGAGGGGAAACCCTGATGTATGACCTTGGCTGCGGGGCCCGAGTATAGCGACATTATCGCCCCACTCACCCTTTCCCAAAAGCCGAATGCCCCAAGCGTCTGTTTTAAGTATGGCCAGTCTATCCTGTCAAACGCTTTTTCCGCATCCAGACTCAACATCATAACACTTAATTTCTGATTAGTGGCTATTTCTAGCAGATCAATGATTCGTCGGGTGTTGTCCGCAGCTTGTCTACCCATTATAAAGCCGACTTGATCTGGATGTATGAGTCTGGGCAGGATAAGACTGAATCTATTGGCCAGTAGTTTGGCGTATATTTTAACATCCGTATTAATTAGGGAGATTGGTCTATAACTTTTACAGTCCTGCGGATCTTTCCCAGGTTTATAAATAACTGAGATTGACGCCTGAAGCATCTGCTCCGGGAACGGGGCTCCTGCTAAAACAGCGTTATACATTCGGAGCAGCCATGGGGCTAGGTTCTCAGCGAACACCTTATAATACTGCCCCGAAAACCCATCTGGCCCCGGGGCCTTGGAGGGTTTGAGGTCGGTGATGACCTGGGTAAGTTCTTCTAATGTGAAATCAGCCTCTAACCCCTCCCTGTCCTGCGCGCTCAGCCCTGTTAGGTTGGACCGTGCTAGAAAATCTTCCGTGGCCCTTGCCGTTTTGGGATTATGTGCCACTTTCTCTCCATTATATACATTTTCGTAGAATGATTTAAATTCCTCGACTATGCTTTTTGGGTTGGATGTGGAGGAGCCGTTCTTCAGACGCACCGCCTGTATGTTATAATTAGGCTGTCTATTGTTTAGTTTGCGCGCTAGCATGGTATCCGGCCTGTTCGCCTTTTCGTAAAATTTCCTCCGTGACCAACTCAGAGATTTATCAGCCTGAGAGACCAAAAGTAAGTTTAATTCGACTTTGGTGTTCTTTAACTCTACTAGGGCCCTCGGATCTTGTGTCAGTTTTGTCTTGATGTGAGGGAATTTAATTTGGATTGGAGGGCTGCAATCTTATTATTACGCTCTCTCTTTCTACGAGCTGCAATACCAATTAGCGTGCCACTTATGGTTGCCTTATGGGCCTCCCAGAGGGTGAGGTCGGAGCTCACCGAACCATAATTAGTCGTGAAGAATTGATCTATCTCCTCTCCGACTGAGTCGCATATATCTGGGATCTTAAGGAGTGACTCATTTAACTTCCAATTTGCACCGGGTCTATCAGGGCGAATTTGGTTGCACCTCAGCTCTATAGGCGCATGGTCTGACCATGAAATATCATGGATCGAAGCCTGAGCGACCAAGGGGACCAGTCTACTAGAAATGAAGAAGTAGTCGATTCTGCTGTAGACGTCGTGGGGGTGGGAGTAAAAAGTATAGTTTTTTTCCGTGGGGTGGAGTTCCCTCCAAATATCTATTAGCTGGGCTTTCTTGAGACCTGATTTTAGGGTGTCAATCACTTTCTTACGACAGTTTCTAGCGATTCCCGATCTGTCTAGCTTCGGGTTCATGGTAAGGTTGAAGTCTCCCTCTAGGATTATCTGGCCTTTGGCTACCTGAGTGAGTTTCTGAAAAAAGTCCTTAAGGAATTCGTGGCCTTGTTCATCCGGGGCATACAACGAGGCTATTGTCAGTGGCTGTTCTTGTACTGAACCCACTACTATTACTGCACCGACACACTTTATTCGAGCAAATACCCGGTATGTACCTGGCAGATACCTGGAATGCGCCACTCCTGACCTCTGACAAGCCCCGTTGCATTTGCCTTCCCAGCCTGGGTTCATGCCTGGCTGATGGGCGGCTGATCTGTTAAATGATAATGATTAGGATTTAATAGGCTGCAATGCTTCGCGTGTCTACCAGATGGCATAAATTCATGAATTGTAATGCAGTTTATATATATATACTGTGCAGTATTGCAGCCAGCGGGAATAAAATGCTTCAATCCCTGCCTGGAAAATACCTCAATGCACTCGGGCAGAAAACAGTCACAAACCTCAATACACCCGGGTATACCCGAATTCGTGGGACTAGCCAAGCTCGAATAAAGTGTGTCGCCAGTGTAAGTACCTGCCTTCACTGTCTCTCCTAATCGTGTCTAGAGTGAATGGTATCCTGTTGTGGAAGAGAACTCCGACCCCTCTTTTTTTTCTGCAGCGGACGCCAAGTAGAATTGTGTGAATTGTCTATCTAGGAATTTGGGTACACTGTTACGGCTAAAATGTGTTTCCTGTATTAGGAGGATGTCGGCCTGTTTTGCCTTAAGATCCGTAAAGGCGACTTTTCTTTTCGTAGGGTTGTTGAACCCCTTTACGTTTATAGATACAAAATTCAGCGCCATATAGTTAAGTCGGTGTCTGGGATCTGCCTAGAGATGTTATGGTTCTGAAGTGGTCCAGATCTGGGCCTCCTATTATCTTGAGTGTGATCTGTGATAGGTATGTGCCACTGGGTTGGCCTTGCCCTGCCCTGACGGGAGGCCCGCAGCCCCAAGGAAGGGAGAGGGGGGGATGAGGGGGGGAAGGGGAGGGGGCAAAACTGGGTACATAAAAAGAAAAAGGGAAGAGCCGTGTCTGGGCTGATCCAGAGTCGACTCTCGTCCCCTGTTTGTCGGACCGCCAACTGGCACCCATCTATCGGGAGTGCCAGTCTTTGTGGGCTTGTCCTCTGTAGGGCGTGTTGGCTCCCATGGACTACCTCCATGAGATACTTTGTGATGCGCCGGCGAAGACCAAAGGTGTCTCGCACCGACATTGAACTTTGTGTGTGTGTTGCGGCATAACATAACAATCTTTATTGCAACTTAAAGAAACTGAAACTATAGACTTAACTTAATTCAGCTTCGGCTCCACGGTCGCATCCCGGCGCTCGGGGGCCTCCCCGGACCGACGTCTCCCCACTCCCGTTGTTTATGCCTCTGTGGGATTCTGCGTTGGGGGCTTACGTACCCTCGCTCGCCCCGTCCATGGATCCCATACGGAGTGGGGGCCTATGTCTCGGTCGAGGAGCGGTCCACTGAAATGGGACATACCCGAGGGTGCCCCGAGCACCAGCTGCGAGTCAAGATTGCTGTGAGCCCTTGTCTCCTGCAGCCTATCCTTTGCATCTGCAGAGGCTCCGCCTCCACTCCGCCCCCTCTCCTACTGGTTCCTGTCTCCTATAAGAAGCTTCCTCTTCCTGTCATACCCTGCTGAACATAACCTTGTGTAGCCTTTGCGTGTGCCTGTCTTGTCCAGCCCAGTCTTGTCTTATTCTCTGCAGTTAACCTCTCGTGTACCGACCTGGCTTTGCATTTGGATTCTCTCTGGCTCTTGACCCCTGGCTTACGGATAACGACGACGAATACCTCTCCAACCCCAGACCACAGGCTTACGGACTCCAACTACGTGTACCTCTCCAACCCACGGACCCCGGCAAGTATTGGATTAACCCTTTCTACATTCCCAGACCCAGCAACGCTACAAAACACCTTCTGGGCTCGCCCCCGCTACTGTGGGTGTGTGGCACAGTCCTTCCCATCTCAGTGCCGGGGTCAGGTCTTGTTTGTGGGCTCGCGCAAGCGTTACATCGGCCCAGTTACTATTCCCTCCCTCCCCCTCCAGTCCCGATGCCTTGATCTTGCGTTGGCTGTCGCTCCCTCCGCACTCGGCGCCCCCCGACCCGGAAGTCTCCCAGAGGGGCGGAAGTGCCCGAGCGCCGGGGAGTCTTTGTGATGACGTCGCGGTGTGTGCAGGTCTGAAGCTCCTCCCTCCTCCTCTTCGCGCCTTTAGCCTGCTTTCCCGCTCTCAGCTTCCATGTTCGTCGCAGAAGAAGGGATCCGGCGTCGCCTTGCTGTAGTTCTTGGAGAAGACCACCAGGGGGGGACATCTCAGGAGTACCTATGGCCGGCCATTTTGACACGAGGGGGGGAGACATGATTCAGGCCCCTTTAAGAGCTCTACCAGTCCGGCGGAGCTGTGTAGAACTCGTGATCTCATGTGGCTTCCTCCGGCTCGGCTCCCACTCTGTTCCAGGACGTTGACGGGTCGGATCAGCCTCAGATTCCAGGTAAGGTGGTTGAGAGGAGCCAGGGCTGGGGGGGTTCTGCTGCAGTCCCAGCTTCTTGAGGAAGCTGTTTCCATCCTCGACCCTCCGCAGAGTGTTCGCAACCCCGTTCTTCACTACCAGTAGGGCGAACGGAAACAGCCATCTGTATATGATTCCTTTGTCCTGTAGAGTTTTGGTTACCGATCCCAGGCTGCGTCGTCTTAGGAGGGTAGCCGGGGATAGATTCTGGAAGATCTGAAGCTTGACGCCTTCATATTCCATGGTTCTGGCTTCCCTGGCCATCCGACAGACTGAGTCTTTTATTTTATAAAAATGAAAGCATACTATTATATCCCGAGGGGGGCACCTGCCTGTGGTCTTGAACGGAGGGCCCTATGGCACCAATCAAGGTGCAAGTCCTGGGCAGATTTATCAGGCAGTATGTGCTCCAGCCACTGCTGTACAAATTCCTCAGCATCGGTTACCGTCTCTGGCACCCCACGGATACGGACATTATTTCGTCTGTCCCGGTTTTCGGTGTCCTCTTGTTTGTCTGTGAGGTCTCGGATCTTATCCTGTAACTGGGCTACTGCCTTGTTTGTCTGTTGGAGGGCCCTCGTGTTGGCATCCATCTTGGTCTCTAGGGACCCGGTCCTCTCCCCCAGTCCATCAGGTCCCTCCGCAGATTCCACAGTTCTCTGTTGAAGAACTGTTTCATCTCTGTGCAGAACTCCCTGAGGTCTTTTCTGGTAACTGGTTCGTTATCATCCGCTCTCACAGCCGGCCCGGCAACCTCAGCCTCTGCCGCCATCCCTGCTGTAGGGGGATCAGGGCTGTCTCCCGCTGCTGTTTTTTTTTTATTAAAGTATGTGGTGACCGAAGGGTCTTTCTGTTTTGATTTTCCTCGTGCCGGCATCACCGGGTGTTCCCCTAATTGATCTTGCTGGGCTGTTTCGTGAGGGGTCACTTTAATTGCCGCTTTTTGTTGATTATTGTGCCGATGCGAGCAGAGCTAGAAACCTAAGCTTCCATCTACTCTGGCTTCGCGCATGCGCCATCGGTAGGGTGGTACTTTAAATGATTTTTTATTACTGGCACTGGTGTGGACTCTCTATTATCATCTGCGGTATTATCATACTGGCCAAAGAGACTTTGGAGACTTGTGTGGCTAGCGTGTGATACGCAGTCTATCCTTGGGATTTGCTAACACGACGCAAGCGCAACCGGGAACTTGCGGCGCTCCCGGCTAGCGGGGGCTGCCATTTTGGAAATGCGCACGCATGCGCATTAGCGATCGGGAGTTGCGGCGGCCATTGTTAAGTCGCGCATGCGCAGTTGCGATAGCGCACACGGCTGCCATTGTACAGGGCTCTGTAAGGGACTACAGCCGGTACCTAAGTAAGTGCACTAGCACTCCATGGGATAGCGCTAAATCCAACGCTTTGGGTGGGCCTGGAAATAAGGGAAAGGGACATCACGGAATTGGTGCCCAGCACCCAGGTATTTTGGGGACACCCATGTTGGTATCGGGTGGAGTGAACATTTTGTGAGGATTCGCCATCATGGCGGTCGCAGACTGTCTCCTCACCTCAACAACCCTTCCGTGACGGACACTCAGGATGCGCGGTCTCGTGGTCCCACTACGCGCGCGTGCAAGGATCTTGCTTGGTCTGATTCCCCGTCCGCGGATTCTGTCTCCCGCTCTGACGCACGATGGGTGCGTTTGTCCAGCCTCCCTGCTGACGCGCGTTCCAAGCCCCACAAGAGGGGAGGCCGACTCCCAGGGGGCTCCCACACAACTCTGGAGAGTTTCTCATAATTAAGGTAACTTTCCACTATGTGTCCTGTTCACAGCAATGCAGTACTAACTACATCTAAGCATGTCTGTAAGAGACACAAGTTAACCCATCATGCACCTTACCCATCAGAAACACAATAAACTCCATTCTCCTTACAGATAGTCTCGCAATATTTTGCCACCATTTTAACCCCCTTCCGATATTTTTCAGCCATTTTAATGGCAACGCGATATTTAGCGCAACATATAACGTAGTTCCCATGGCACCTCGCGCGTCTTTTTCGACGTTACAAATATTGATGTATACCCATTTGTGTGCGCTATTAACACGTATATTTTTGGTTTACCAGAACATGATATTATCACACGTTTCATGATATTTGACGTATCCAGTACTGTGTGTGTATGCCATTAAAGGTAACTGTTTTTGTATTGAAGACATCTGTTAAAATGGACAAATCACTTACTGGAAAATGATTTATCATATATTATGTGCATGTCCTTATATACAAGCTTTGTGAATAGCATGTTAGTCTTCATAAATAATTAATTCTCCATTAGTGTTCTCATTTGCATGTTTATTTGCGTTAACACTGACGGCAAACAATTACTGAGGTAGAATTCACATTATTACGGCTTGTTACCACGTGCAAAGGATTTCGTGAGTAGCCGAGTAGCGCCAATTTTTCCATTTAAAGTTTAGTGCATCTAGGCCTGTGTGTAACTGTGAGTCTGGGAACCTCGGTAATGTTCCCAATAAAAGAGAATGAAAATAAAGAGTAAGAAAGATATAATATATATATATGGGGTAATAATAGCGCAGGCATTATACCAGATGCGGAGTAACACATAAAGTGTAAACATACATTGCTAGATCTCTGCGCTGTACAATAAATCCAGTAAACAAATATTTGTACCAGTTCAGCAAAACCCCAATAAAAATGTAGCTAATATTACAGTGTAGTGGAGATCCCGCCTCTGCAACGGAAAATAAGAGACAGTTGTCATTTTCATACTCGTCTCCTCTTCACTCTCTCCCCCCACCTCTCTTTTTGCCTATCCCCCTCCTCTCTCTACCCCCCCCCCCCCCGCCCCCATTCTCTGTCGTCCCATATTCTCTGGCTCTATCCCTCCCCCACTTCTCTCTTTTCTCCCTCATTCTCCCCTCCTTCCTTCTCTCTCCCCCATCATTCTCCTCACTGGGACATGTTAAACATTTGATGACACTATACTAAAACTGAAACCTAGGGGGAGGGAGAGGGTCTAACCAATCTGCTAAATAGCAGAGAGAAGCTCACGTGAACACAGTAATTAACCCCCTAGTCCAGCAATGATAAAGTTACAAGGCCTGTAAAGTAGATACAGGTAACGGTGGACTGACCATGCACATGTATATACTTAAATGCTATACAGAGTATATAACAGTAGAAGGAGAACTCACTAATGCTTAGAATCGTATAGCCATAGAAAGTAACAATGGTCTAATATGTCTAGTATTGAAGGACCCCTAAATAGAGGGTCCAAGCATGCCAGAAATAAGTCTAACAATACACAGATACAAATAGTTGTCAAAATTGTCGTGAATAGTATGCACAAGAGCTCACAAAGTGTGATACTTAGCTCTGGGGCACGGATCTAGTCCGTATCCAGTTATAGCCCCCTAGTTCAAATGTGCCACTATAGCAAGCTTAATCACAGGCATCAGACATAAAATAGTGAGCAAACACACACAGGTGGCAGAGGGGAGGAAGGGGTTAATCCAATGCAGCGATTGTAATCAGCAGTTACACAGGAATACTCAGGGTAGAATGATAGTGTATACACAGTACCCCTTTCAAATCGCCATCGTCATGGCTCACGAAACAAAGTGACGCTGGAATAATTAGATGCTGTGAATCCAGCATGCAAAGGCATAATAACATTTACAATCTAGCAATTAAGCATACATAATGTCCCTTCACGCGTAAACAGGCACTTAGCAGTGCCTCTCACGCTCTGACCGGCATGTAAGCGTCATGACGTCATGACGTCAGTCCTGTAGCCGCCTCCCACCTGACGCACGTTTCGCTGGGGCGCTTTTTCAACCAACTTATTTCTGGCATGCTTGGACCCTCTATTTAGGGGTCCTTCAATACTAGACATATTAGACCATTGTTACTTTCTATGGCTATACGATTCTAAGCATTAGTGAGTTCTCATTCTACTGTTATATACTCTGTATAGCATTTAAGTATATACATGTGCATGGTCAGTCCACCGTTACCTGTATCTACTTTACAGGCCTTGTAACTTTATCATTGCTGTACTAGGGGGTTAATTACTGTGTTTATGTGAGCTTCTCTCTGCTATTTAGCAGATTGGTTAGATCCTCTCCCTCCCCCTAGGTTTCAGTTTTAGTATTGTGGATTTCTGTCTGTTTTGTGTGTTTTGTTACCATTGTCAGTTGTTTATTGATTTCAACGCTTTTGACATTAATTTTAATTAGTATTAATAAAGTATTATACTTTTAAGTTACTCACCATTACATCATCATACACAACGAGTGCTGTCCATAGGGTGTCTTTGTCTCCTAATAATAATTCTGTCCCCTCCCCTTGTTGCACCGTTGTTGACTTTACTCTACTACCTATTACAGGCTGATGCGAGGGTCTCCGCCCTCTTCTCCCTTCCCCTACTTTTGTAAACATTTGATGAAACTGCAGAAAGCCGTGAAACGCGTTAAGTACGTCCCAACCTAGACATGAAGCCAGGTGACATCATAACGTGGTGGTGACAAGGAGTCCAGCCACCCCCACCCAGATACCCCCCACCCAGCTACCCAGCTACCCCCCACTCACTCAGGCATGTTTTATATATAGTAGGTGTAACACGTGTTCCCCCACCCTAAGGGAGATTCACTGTGGATACCCGGTGTTGGTGCTACCTGTTGGTTCACAAGAAGGCCCTGAGCATCCGCCTGTGTTGTTTGGGGATAAGCAGGACAGGCTTTCAGTGCTTGGGGGTGCTTTCTCTTGGTACAACACCTCCAACCCAAAGGACCTCTCACAGATAGCTGCATTCCCCTGTGGGAAACACTCTTTCCTCCCCCTGAGGAAGAACTGCAGCCTCAGGCGGGAGTATAATAAACCGCATCTGGGTCTTTATCCAGCAAGCACAGCAGTACACAGCATACATGGTCCCTGGACTCAACCCCCAGGGCTTGAGGCCCCAAAGGTCTATCCCTGACTCCCATATCCCCTGGTGGAATATGGGGAAGCTGTTTCCACTTCCCGAGGGAGGGGAAGGAAGGTGACCAGAGCCCTGGCTTCACACTTCCACACTGCTTACATTTAGATCTGCACCCCCTTTTGTATCCAGGGGAGGGTCCTACGTCTGGGCCCCAGATAGGGCAGTACCCAGGCCTTAGGCCCACCCCCCCCTACTGTCACTCAAGGGAGTTGATTACTGCTGCAGCAGCAAGGGCATAGATTTAACCCTAACACTGCCTGCGATGGTACCAGGGCGTATGTGTTAGGTAGAGGATTAGTAGCCCAGGGGCTAAATGGCTACATAGGGATATTACAAAGCAACACAACACCCCAAATAAGACACACATGGTGTATTCGCGTTACAGCTTTTTATTCCTGACAGCAGCATGAGTGGAACATTTCCAAAGGGATGAATTCAAACATGAATGCATAAGGTCAAAGTTCAGAGCTGGAGTTCTGAATGAAAGCCCTGGAGTGCTGACGAGAGATGGAATATTACTCAGGAATCTTGGTTTGCTGGGGGGGGGGGGGGTACTCAGAAAGCCTGGCTTTTTCTTACAGGAAGGGACGTGAGAGCTCAGGGATCCTGGATTTCCTATGTGATGCCCAGATGATCTTGCTTGTTTTCTTTTGGAGACTTATGATGGTGCGTAGAGGACCAATTATTACTGTTGTTGTGATTCATCCACAATGCTGGTGACATCAGCAGACTTTGAGGTGAATTGGTGGCAAAGAGAATCCGACTATTTGCTGCTCAGAACACCTGGATTCTTGATCAGGGATGATTAATGGCGGATTCACCTCAAATATCAGTGGTGGGAGCTCAGATTGTGTTTTAGAGATCACAGCCTTAGTGCTGATGGGGAAAGGCTGGTTGAACACGGGCGCTGGTGTTGATGGGGAAGGATTCATTAGACACATAGGCTTTGGTATTGATGGAAAATGGTACATGGAACACTTAATCTCTGGTGTTGATGGGGAAGGGCTCGTTAGACACATAGGCTTTGGTGTTGATGGGGAAGGGTTCGTTAGACACATAGGCTTTGGTGTTGATGGGGAAGGGTTCGTTAGACACATAGGCTTTGGTGTTGATTGGGAAGGGCTCGTTAGACACATAGGCTTTGGTGTTGATGGGGAAGGGTTCGTTAGACACATAGGCTTTGGTGTTGATGGGGAAGGGTTCATTAGACACATAGGCTTTGGTGTTGATGGAGAAGGGTTCGTTAGACACATAGGCTGTGGTGTTGATGGGGAAGGGTTCGTTAGACACATAGGCTTTGGTGTTGATGGGGAAGGGTTCGTTAGACACATAGGCTGTGGTGTTGATGGGGAAAGGTTCGTTAGACACATAGGCTGTGGTGTTGATGGGGAAGGGTTCGTTAGACACATAGGCTGTGGTGTTGATGGGGAAGGGTTCGTTAGACACATAGGCTGTGGTGTTGATGGGGAAGGGCTCGTTAGACACATAGGCTGTGGTGTTGATGGGGAAAGGTTCGTTAGACACAAAGGCTTTGGTGTTGATGGGGAAAGGTTCGTTAGACACATAGGCTGTGGTGTTGATGGGGAAGGGTTCGTTAGACACATAGGCTTTGGTGTTGATGGGGAAGGGTTCGTTAGACACATAGGCTTTGGTGTTGATGGGGAAGGGTTCGTTAGACACATAGGCTGTGGTGTTGATGGGGAAGGGCTCGTTAGACACATAGGCTTTGGTGTTGATGGGGAAGGGCTCGTTAGACACATAGGCTTTGGTGTTGATGGAGAAAGGTTCATTAGACACATAGGCTTTGGTGTTGATGGGGAAAGGCTCGTTAGACACATAGGCTGAGGTGTTGATGGGGAAGGGCTCGTTAGACACATAGGCTGTGGTGTTGATGGGGAAGGGTTCGTTAGACACAAAGGCTTTGGTGTTGATGGGGAAAGGTTCGTTAGACACATAGGCTGTGGTGTTGATGGGGAAGGGCTCGTTAGACACATAGGCTGTGGTGTTGATGGGGAAGGGCTCGTTAGACACATAGGCTGTGGTGTTGATGGGGAAGGGCTCGTTAGACACATAGGCTGTGGTGTTGATGGGGAAAGGTTCGTTAGACACAAAGGCTTTGGTGTTGATGGGGAAGGGTTCGTTAGACACATAGGCTGTGGTGTTGATGGGGAAGGGCTCGTTAGACACATAGGCTGTGGTGTTGATGGGGAAGGGCTCGTTAGACACATAGGCTGTGGTGTTGGTGGGGAAGGGCTCGTTAGACACATAGGCTGTGGTGTTGATGGGGAAGGGTTCATTAGACACATAGGCTGTGGTGTTGGTGGGGAAGGGTTTGTTGCACATGCAGGACTCTTGGGTGATGGACGGCTGGATCTCGAATGGCGTGTTTGAGACATTTTCCCATGTGTTGATGGGGAATTGCTCATCGGACACTAGGTCTGAGCACTTGTAGCTCTCTGAAGCTAAAAGAGACACCAATTCAGACAATTAGCAGCAAGAATTTCAGCATTACATGTATTCTGGTTCTGTATATCATGCTCATATTCTGATTCTGTGGATCACAAGCTCATGTTCTGGTTATGTATATCATGCTCACACTCTGATTCTGTGTATCATGCTCACACTTTGTTTATGTGGATCATGCTCACACTTTGGTTCTGTGTATCATGCTCCCGCTCTGTTTCTGTGGATCATGCTCATGATCTGGTTCTGTGTATCAGGCTCCCGCTCTGTTTCTGTGGATCATGCTCACGCTGTGGTTCTGTGTATCATGCTCACACTCTGGTTCTGTGTATCATTCTCACGCTCTGGTTCTGTGTATCATTCTCACGCTCTGGTTCTGTGTATCATGCTCACGATCTGGTTCTGTGGATCATGCTCACGCTCTGGTTCTGTGTATCATTCTCACGCTCTGGTTCTGTGTATCATGCTCACGATCTGGTTCTGTGGATCATGCTCACGCTCTGGTTCTGTGTATCATTCTCACGCTCTGGTTCTGTGTATCATGCTCACTATCTGGTTCTGTGGATCATGCTCACAATCTGGTTCTGTGGATCATGCTCACACTTTGGTTCTGTGGATCATGCTCACGCTGTGGTTCTGAGTACATGCTCACGCTGTGGTTCTGTGTATCAGGCTCACGCTCTGGTTCTGTGTATCATACTCACGCTTTGGTTATGTGGATCATGAGCTCATGCTGTTTTTGTGTATCATTCTCACGCTCTGGTTCTGTGTATCATGCTCACACTCTGGTTCTGTGTATCATGCTCACGATCTGGTTCTGTGGATCATGCTCACGATCTGGTTCTGTGGATCATGCTCACACTTTGGTTATGTAGATCATGAGCTCACGCTCTGGTTCTGTGTATCATGAGCTCACGCTGTTTTTGTGGATCATGCTCACACACTGGATCTTTGGATCAGTACCTTGCTTTTTGCTTGCATCTGACTCCATGCGGTGCCCCAGGCTGAGTGGCTGGACCTCCTTTGTTGGTGTTGAACGATACTCATACCCTGCTCCACTGCACTGGCATCGTGCCAGGTATGAGGAGGTCATGATTCCCTTCTACAAGCACAAAATGCACACACCCTGTAACCTCTAGGACTAGGAGGCTTTCATCCACTCACACAACCATCTCCAGGACTACATGATTGGAGAGGTTTGGGGTAGGGGGGAAAGGTTGGTGGAAGGGTGGGAAGATGTAGTGGGGGGGGGTCTCATCAGTTGGGGGAAGGGTGGGGAGAGCTTGGGGGAGGAAGGATGTAATAAACACTCACAAAGATGTTTCCCACTGACGGGCTGAAGGTGAATCATTCCTGGAGATGTTACAGGACTTAGGACACTGCCCTTGGCCCTGAGTAGCTGCCATTTATACCCCGGGCAGAATGAGGTCACAATGTTGCCGATTATAGGCTGTGACCTCACAATGCTGGGGGCCTTCTATAATCCTCCCCTACATCACACTGCACGGTGTACTGATACTATCAAATACAGTGAGAGATCGCTGTGTAACTTATACTGAGAGTAATAAGCTGAGAGTTAGCTGTGTAACTTATACTGAGAGTAATACGCTGAGAGATAGCTGTGTAACTTATACTGAGAGTAATAAGCTGAGAGATAGCTGTGTAACTTATACTGAGAGTAGTAAGCTGAGAGATAGCTGTGTAACTTATACTGAGAGTAAAAAGCTGAGAGATAGCTGTGTATCTTATACTGAGAGTAATAAGCTGAGAGATAGCTGTGTATCTTATACTGAGAGTAGTAAGCTGAGAAATAGCTGTGTAACATATACTGAGAGTAATAAGCTGAGAAATAGCTGTGTAACTTATACTGAGAGTAATAAGCTGAGAAATAGCTGTGTAACTTATACTGAGAGTAATAAGCTGAGAGATAGCTGTGTAACTTATACTGAGAGTAGTACGCTGAGAGATAGCTGTGTAACTTATACTGAGAGTAATAAGCTGAGAGATAGCTGTGTAACTTATACTGAGAGTAATAAGCTGAGAGATAGCTGTGTAACTTATACTGAGAGTAGAAAGCTGAGAAATAGCTGTGTAATTTATACTGAGAGTAATAAGCTGAGAGATAGCTGTGTAATTTATACTGAGAGTACTAAACTGAGAGATAGCTGTGTAATTTATACTGAGAGTACTAAGCTGACAGATAGCTGTGTAACTTATACTGAGAGTAATAAGCTGAGAGATAGCTGTGTATCTTATACTGAGAGTAGAATGCTGAGAAATAGCTGTGTAACTTATACTGAGAGTAATAAGCTGATAAATAGCTGTGTAATTTATACTGAGAGTAGTAAGCTGAGAGATAGCTGTGTAACTTATACTGAGAGTAATAAGCTGAGAGATAGCTGTGTAACTTATACTGAGAGTAGAACGCTGAGAGATAGCTGTGTAACTTATACTGAGAGTAATAAGCTGAGAAATAGCTGTGTAACTTATACTGAGAGTAAAAAGCTGAGAGATAGCTGTGTAACTTATACTGAGAGTAATAAGCTGAGAAATAGCTGTGTAATTTATACTGAGAGTAATAAACTGAGAAATAGCTGTGTAATTTATACTGAGAGTAATAAGCTGAGAAATAGCTGTGTAACTTATTCTGAGAGTACTAAGCTGAGAAATAGCTGTGTAACTTATACTGAGAGTAATAAGCTGAGAGATAGTTGTGTAATTTATACTGAGTAATAAGCTGAGAGATAGCTGTGTAACTTATACTGAGAGTAGTAAGCTGAGAAATAGCTGTGTAATTTATACTGAGAGTAATAAGATGAGAAATAGCTGTGTAATTTATACTGAGAGTAATAAGCTGAGAAATAGCTGTGTAACTTATACTGAGAGTAGTAAGCTGAGAGATAGCTGTGTAACTTATACTGAGAGTAATAAGCTGAGAAATAGCTGTGTAATTTATACTGAGAGTAAAAAGCTGAGAGATAGCTGTGTAACTTATACTGAGAGTAATAAACTGAGAAATAGCTGTGTAATTTATACTGAGAGTAATAAGCTGAGAAATAGCTGTGTAACTTATTCTGAGAGTACTAAGCTGAGAAATAGCTGTGTAACTTATACTGAGAGTAGTAAGCTGAGAGATAGCTGTGTAACTTATACTGAGAGTACTAAGCTGAGAAATAGCTGTGTAACTTATACTGAGAGTACTAAGCTGAGAAATAGCTGTGTAATTTATACTGAGAGTAATAAGCTGAGAGAAAGCTGTGTAACTTATACTGAGAGTAATAACCTGAGAAATAGCTGTGTAACTTATACTGAGAGTAAAAAGCTGAGAAATAGCTGTGTAACTTATACTGAGAGTAATAAACTGAGAAATAGCTGTGTAACTTATTCTGAGAGTAATAAGCTGAGAAATAGCTGTGTAACTTATACTGAGAGTAATATACTGAGAGCAATAAGCTGAGAAATAGCTATGTAATTTATACTGAGAGTAGTAAGCTGAGAGATAGCTGTGTAATTTATACTGAGAGTAATATACTGAGAGCAATAAGCTGAGAAATAGCTGTGTAATTTATACTGAGAATAGTAAGCTGAGAGATAGCTGTGTAATTTATACTGAGAGTAGTAAGCTGAGAAATAGCTGTGTAACTTATACTGAGAGTAATAAGCTGAGAAATAGCTGTGTAACTTATACTGAGAGTAGTAAACTGAGAGATAGCTGTGTAATTTATACTGAGAGTAGAAAGCTGAGAGATAGCTGTGTAATTTATACTGCGAGTAATAAGCTGAGAAATAGCTGTGTAACTTATCCTGAGAGTAATAAGCTGAGAAATAGCTGTGTAACTTATACTGAGAGTAATATACTGAGAGCAATAAGCTGAGAAATAGCTGTGTAATTTATACTGAGAGTAGTAAGCTGAGAGATAGCTGTGTAATTTATACTGAGAGTAGTAAGCTGAGAAATAGCTGTGTAACTTATACTGAGAGTAATAAGCTGAGAAATAGCTGTGTAACTTATACTGAGAGTAATATACTGAGAGCAATAAGCTGAGAAATAGCTGTGTAATTTATACTGAGAGTAGTAAACTGAGAGATAGCTGTGTAATTTATACTGAGAGTAGTAAGCTGAGAAATAGCTGTGTAACTTATACTGAGAGTAATAAGCTGAGAAATAGCTGTGTAACTTATACTGAGAGTAGTAAGCTGAGAGATAGCTGTGTAATTTATACTGAGAGTAGAAAGCTGAGAGATAGATGTGTAACTTATACTGAGAGTACTAAGCTGAGAAATAGCTGTGTAACTTATACTGAGAGTAATAAGCTGAGAGATAGCTGTGTAACTTATACTGAGAGTAATAAGCTGAGAAATAGCTGTGTAACTTATACTGAGAGTAATAAGCTGAGAAATAGCTGTGTAACTTATACTGAGAGTGATATACTGAGAGTAATAAACTGAGAAATAGCTGTGTTATTTATACTGAGAGTAATAAGCTGAGAAATAGCTGTGTAACTTATACTGAGAGTAATAAGCTGAGAAATAGCTGTGTAACTTATACTGAGAGTAATAAGCTGAGAAATAGCTGTGTTACTTATACTGAGAGTAAAAAGCTGAGAAATAGCTGTATATTTATACTGAGAGTACTAAGCTGAGAAATAGCTGTGTAACTTATACTGAGAGTAGTAAGCTGAGAAATAGCTGTGTAACTTATACTGAGAATAATAAGCTGAGAAATAGCTGTGTAACTTATACTGAGAGTGATATACTGAGAGTAATAAGCTGAGAAATAGCTGTGTTATTTATACTGAGAGTAATAAGCTGAGAAATAGCTGTGTAACTTATACTGAGAGTAATAAACTGAGAAATAGCTGTGTAACTTATACTGGGAGTAATAAGCTGAGAAATAGCTTTGTTACTTATACTGAGAGTAAAAAGCTGAGAAATAGCTGTATATTTATACTGAGAGTACTAAGCTGAGAAATAGCTGTGTAACTTATACTGAGAGTAATAAGCTGAGAAATAGCTGTGTAACTTATACTGAGAATAATAAGCTGAGAAATAGCTGTGTAACTTATACTGAGAGTAGTAAGCTGAGAAATAGCTGTGTAATTTATACTGAGAGTACTAAGCTGAGAAAAAGCTGTGTAACTTATACTGAGAGTATTAAGCTGAGAAATAGCTGTGTAACTTATACTTAGAGTAATATACTGAGAAATAGCTGTGTAACTTATACTGAGAGTAATAAGCTGAGAAATAGCTGTGTAACTTATACTGAGAGTAGTAAGCTGAGAAATAGCTGTGTAACTTATACTGAGAGTAATAAGCTGAGAGATAGCTGTGTAACTTATACTGAGAGTAGTAAGCTGAGAAATAGCTGTGTAACTTATACTGAGAGTAATAAGCTGAGAGATAGCTGTGTAATTTATACTGAGAGTAATAAGCTGAGAAATAGCTGTGTAACTTATACTGAGAGTAATAAGCTAAGACACAGCTGTGTAACTTATACTGAGAGTAATAAGCTGAGAGATAGCTGTGTATCCTATACTGAGAGTAATAAGCTGAGAGATAGCTGTGTAACTTATACTGAGAGTAATAAGCTGAGAAATAGCTGTGTAACTTATACTGAGAGTAGTAAGCTGAGACATAGCTGTGTAACTTATACTGAGAGTAATAAGCTGAGAAATAGCTGTGTAACTTATACTGAGAGTAATAAGCTGAGAAATAGCTGTGTAAGTTATACTGAGAGTAATAAGCTGAGAAATAGCTGTGTAACTTATACTGAGAGTAATAAGCTGAGAAATAGCTGTATAACTTATACTGAGAGTAATAAGCTGAGACATAGCTGTGTATCCTATACTGAGAGTACTTAGCTGACAGATAGCTGTGTAACTTATACTGAGATTAATAAGCTGAGACATAGCTGTGTATCCTATACTGAGAGTACTTAGCTGACAGATAGCTGTGTAACTTATACTGAGAGTACTAAGCTGAGAGATAGCTGTGTAACTTATACTGAAAGTAATAAGCTGAGACATAGCTGTGTATCCTATACTGAGAGTACTTAGCTGACAGATAGCTGTGTAACTTATACTGTGAGTAATAAGCTGAGAGATAGCTGTGTAACTTATACTGAGAGTAGTACGCTGAGAGATAGCTGTGTAACTTATACTGAGAGTAATATACTGAGAGTAATAAGCTGAGAGATAGCTGTGTAACTTATACTGAGAGTAGTAAACTGAGAGATAGCTGTATAACTTAAACCGAGAGTAGAACGCTGAGAGATAGCTGTGTAACATATACTGAGAGTAATAAGATGAGAAATAGCTGTGTAACTTATACTGAGAGTACTAAGCTGAGAAATAGCTGTGTAATTTATACTGAGAGTAATAAGCTGAGAAATAGCTGTGTATCCTATACTGAGAGTAATAAGCTGAGAAATAGCTGTGTAATTTATACTGAGAGTAATAAGCTGATAAATAGCTGTGTAATTTATACTGAGAGTAATAAGCTGAGAAATAGCTGTGTAACTTATACTGAGAGTAATAAGCTGAGAGATAGCTGTGTAACTTATACTGAGAGTAGAACGCTGAGAGATAGCTGTGTAACTTATACTGAGAGTAGAATGCTGAGAAATAGCTGTGTAATTTATACTGAGAGTAATAAGCTGAGAAATAGCTGTGTAATTTATACTGAGAGTAATAAGCTGAGAAATAGCTGTGTAATTTATACTGAGAGTAAAAAGCTGAGAGATAGCTGTGTAACTTATACTGAGAGTAATAAACTGAGAAATAGCTGTGTAATTTATACTGAGAGTAATAAGCTGAGAAATAGCTGTGTAACTTATTCTGAGAGTACTAAGCTGAGAAATAGCTGTGTAACTTATACTGAGAGTAGTAAGCTGAGAGATAGTTGTGTAATTTATACTGAGTAATAAGCTGAGAGATAGCTGTGTAACTTATACTGAGAGTAGTAAGCTGAGAAATAGCTGTGTAATTTATACTGAGAGTAATAAGATGAGAAATAGCTGTGTAATTTATACTGAGAGTAATAAGCTGAGAAATAGCTGTGTAACTTATACTGAGAGTAGTAAGCTGAGAGATAGCTGTGTAACTTATACTGAGAGTAATAAGCTGAGAAATAGCTGTGTAATTTATACTGAGAGTAAAAAGCTGAGAGATAGCTGTGTAACTTATACTGAGAGTAATAAACTGAGAAATAGCTGTGTAATTTATACTGAGAGTAATAAGCTGAGAAATAGCTGTGTAACTTATTCTGAGAGTACTAAGCTGAGAAATAGCTGTGTAACTTATACTGAGAGTAGTAAGCTGAGAGATAGCTGTGTAATTTATACTGAGAGTAATAAGCTGAGAGATAGCTGTGTAACTTATACTGAGAGTACTAAGCTGAGAAATAGCTGTGTAACTTATACTGAGAGTACTAAGCTGAGAAATAGCTGTGTAATTTATACTGAGAGTAATAAGCTGAGAGAAAGCTGTGTAACTTATACTGAGAGTAATAACCTGAGAAATAGCTGTGTAACTTATACTGAGAGTAAAAAGCTGAGAAATAGCTGTGTAACTTATACTGAGAGTAATAAACTGAGAAATAGCTGTGTAACTTATTCTGAGAGTAATAAGCTGAGAAATAGCTGTGTAACTTATACTGAGAGTAACATACTGAGAGCAATAAGCTGAGAAATAGCTATGTAATTTATACTGAGAGTAGTAAGCTGAGAGATAGCTGTGTAATTTATACTGAGAGTAATATACTGAGAGCAATAAGCTGAGAAATAGCTGTGTAATTTATACTGAGAGTAGTAAGCTGAGAGATAGCTGTGTAATTTATACTGAGAGTAGTAAGCTGAGAAATAGCTGTGTAACTTATACTGAGAGTAATAAGCTGAGAAATAGCTGTGTAACTTATACTGAGAGTAGTAAACTGAGAGATAGCTGTGTAATTTATACTGAGAGTAGAAAGCTGAGAGATAGCTGTGTAATTTATACTGCGAGTAATAAGCTGAGAAATAGCTGTGTAACTTATCCTGAGAGTAATAAGCTGAGAAATAGCTGTGTAACTTATACTGAGAGTAATATACTGAGAGCAATAAGCTGAGAAATAGCTGTGTAATTTATACTGAGAGTAGTAAGCTGAGAGATAGCTGTGTAATTTATACTGAGAGTAGTAAGCTGAGAAATAGCTGTGTAACTTATACTGAGAGTAATAAGCTGAGAAATAGCTGTGTAACTTATACTGAGAGTAATATACTGAGAGCAATAAGCTGAGAAATAGCTGTGTAATTTATACTGAGAGTAGTAAACTGAGAGATAGCTGTGTAATTTATACTGAGAGTAGTAAGCTGAGAAATAGCTGTGTAACTTATACTGAGAGTAATAAGCTGAGAAATAGCTGTGTAACTTATACTGAGAGTAGTAAGCTGAGAGATAGCTGTGTAATTTATACTGAGAGTAGAAAGCTGAGAGATAGATGTGTAACTTATACTGAGAGTACTAAGCTGAGAAATAGCTGTGTAACTTATACTGAGAGTAATAAGCTGAGAGATAGCTGTGTAACTTATACTGAGAGTAATAAGCTGAGAAATAGCTGTGTAACTTATACTGAGAGTAATAAGCTGAGAAATAGCTGTGTAACTTATACTGAGAGTGATATACTGAGAGTAATAAACTGAGAAATAGCTGTGTTATTTATACTGAGAGTAATAAGCTGAGAAATAGCTGTGTAACTTATACTGAGAGTAATAAGCTGAGAAATAGCTGTGTAACTTATACTGAGAGTAATAAGCTGAGAAATAGCTGTGTTACTTATACTGAGAGTAAAAAGCTGAGAAATAGCTGTATATTTATACTGAGAGTACTAAGCTGAGAAATAGCTGTGTAACTTATACTGAGAGTAGTAAGCTGAGAAATAGCTGTGTAACTTATACTGAGAATAATAAGCTGAGAAATAGCTGTGTAACTTATACTGAGAGTGATATACTGAGAGTAATAAGCTGAGAAATAGCTGTGTTATTTATACTGAGAGTAATAAGCTGAGAAATAGCTGTGTAACTTATACTGAGAGTAATAAACTGAGAAATAGCTGTGTAACTTATACTGGGAGTAATAAGCTGAGAAATAGCTTTGTTACTTATACTGAGAGTAAAAAGCTGAGAAATAGCTGTATATTTATACTGAGAGTACTAAGCTGAGAAATAGCTGTGTAACTTATACTGAGAGTAATAAGCTGAGAAATAGCTGTGTAACTTATACTGAGAATAATAAGCTGAGAAATAGCTGTGTAACTTATACTGAGAGTAGTAAGCTGAGAAATAGCTGTGTAATTTATACTGAGAGTACTAAGCTGAGAAAAAGCTGTGTAACTTATACTGAGAGTATTAAGCTGAGAAATAGCTGTGTAACTTATACTTAGAGTAATATACTGAGAAATAGCTGTGTAACTTATACTGAGAGTAATAAGCTGAGAAATAGCTGTGTAACTTATACTGAGAGTAATAAGCTGAGAGATAGCTGTGTAATTTATACTGAGAGTAATAAGCTGAGAAATAGCTGTGTAACTTATACTGAGAGTAATAAGCTAAGACACAGCTGTGTAACTTATACTGAGAGTAATAAGCTGAGAGATAGCTGTGTATCCTATACTGAGAGTAATAAGCTGAGAGATAGCTGTGTAACTTATACTGAGAGTAATAAGCTGAGAAATAGCTGTGTAACTTATACTGAGAGTAGTAAGCTGAGACATAGCTGTGTAACTTATACTGAGAGTAATAAGCTGAGAAATAGCTGTGTAACTTATACTGAGAGTAATAAGCTGAGAAATAGCTGTGTAAGTTATACTGAGAGTAATAAGCTGAGAAATAGCTGTGTAACTTATACTGAGAGTAATAAGCTGAGAAATAGCTGTATAACTTATACTGAGAGTAATAAGCTGAGACATAGCTGTGTATCCTATACTGAGAGTACTTAGCTGACAGATAGCTGTGTAACTTATACTGAGAGTAATAAGCTGAGACATAGCTGTGTATCCTATACTGAGAGTACTTAGCTGACAGATAGCTGTGTAACTTATACTGAGAGTACTAAGCTGAGAGATAGCTGTGTAACTTATACTGAAAGTAATAAGCTGAGACATAGCTGTGTATCCTATACTGAGAGTACTTAGCTGACAGATAGCTGTGTAACTTATACTGTGAGTAATAAGCTGAGAGATAGCTGTGTAACTTATACTGAGAGTAGTACGCTGAGAGATAGCTGTGTAACTTATACTGAGAGTAATATACTGAGAGTAATAAGCTGAGAGATAGCTGTGTAACTTATACTGAGAGTAGTAAACTGAGAGATAGCTGTATAACTTAAACCGAGAGTAGAACGCTGAGAGATAGCTGTGTAACATATACTGAGAGTAATAAGATGAGAAATAGCTGTGTAACTTATACTGAGAGTACTAAGCTGAGAAATAGCTGTGTAATTTATACTGAGAGTAATAAGCTGAGAAATAGCTGTGTATCCTATACTGAGAGTAATAAGCTGAGAAATAGCTGTGTATCCTATACTGAGAGTAATAAGCTGATAAATAGCTGTGTAATTTATACTGAGAGTAATAAGCTGAGAAATAGCTGTGTAACTTATACTGAGAGTAATAAGCTGAGAGATAGCTGTGTAACTTATACTGAGAGTAGAACGCTGAGAGATAGCTGTGTAACTTATACTGAGAGTAGAATGCTGAGAAATAGCTGTGTAATTTATACTGAGAGTAATAAGCTGAGAAATAGCTGTGTAATTTATACTGAGAGTAATAAACTGAGAAATAGCTGTGTAATTTATACTGAGAGTAAAAAGCTGAGAGATAGCTGTGTAACTTATACTGAGAGTAATAAACTGAGAAATAGCTGTGTAATTTATACTGAGAGTAATAAGCTGAGAAATAGCTGTGTAACTTATTCTGAGAGTACTAAGCTGAGAAATAGCTGTGTAACTTATACTGAGAGTAGTAAGCTGAGAGATAGTTGTGTAATTTATACTGAGTAATAAGCTGAGAGATAGCTGTGTAACTTATACTGAGAGTAGTAAGCTGAGAAATAGCTGTGTAATTTATACTGAGAGTAATAAGATGAGAAATAGCTGTGTAATTTATACTGAGAGTAATAAGCTGAGAAATAGCTGTGTAACTTATACTGAGAGTAGTAAGCTGAGAGATAGCTGTGTAACTTATACTGAGAGTAATAAGCTGAGAAATAGCTGTGTAATTTATACTGAGAGTAAAAAGCTGAGAGATAGCTGTGTAACTTATACTGAGAGTAATAAACTGAGAAATAGCTGTGTAATTTATACTGAGAGTAATAAGCTGAGAAATAGCTGTGTAACTTATTCTGAGAGTACTAAGCTGAGAAATAGCTGTGTAACTTATACTGAGAGTAGTAAGCTGAGAGATAGCTGTGTAATTTATACTGAGAGTAATAAGCTGAGAGATAGCTGTGTAACTTATACTGAGAGTAATAACCTGAGAAATAGCTGTGTAACTTATACTGAGAGTAAAAAGCTGAGAAATAGCTGTGTAACTTATACTGAGAGTAATAAACTGAGAAATAGCTGTGTAACTTATTCTGAGAGTAATAAGCTGAGAAATAGCTGTGTAACTTATACTGAGAGTAATATACTGAGAGCAATAAGCTGAGAAATAGCTATGTAATTTATACTGAGAGTAGTAAGCTGAGAGATAGCTGTGTAATTTATACTGAGAGTAATATACTGAGAGCAATAAGCTGAGAAATAGCTGTGTAATTTATACTGAGAGTAGTAAGCTGAGAGATAGCTGTGTAATTTATACTGAGAGTAGTAAGCTGAGAAATAGCTGTGTAACTTATACTGAGAGTAATAAGCTGAGAAATAGCTGTGTAACTTATACTGAGAGTAGTAAACTGAGAGATAGCTGTGTAATTTATACTGAGAGTAGAAAGCTGAGAGATAGCTGTGTAATTTATACTGCGAGTAATAAGCTGAGAAATAGCTGTGTAACTTATCCTGAGAGTAATAAGCTGAGAAATAGCTGTGTAACTTATACTGAGAGTAATATACTGAGAGCAATAAGCTGAGAAATAGCTGTGTAATTTATACTGAGAGTAGTAAGCTGAGAGATAGCTGTGTAATTTATACTGAGAGTAGTAAGCTGAGAAATAGCTGTGTAACTTATACTGAGAGTAATAAGCTGAGAAATAGCTGTGTAACTTATACTGAGAGTAATATACTGAGAGCAATAAGCTGAGAAATAGCTGTGTAATTTATACTGAGAGTAGTAAGCTGAGAGATAGCTGTGTAATTTATACTGAGAGTAGTAAACTGAGAAATAGCTGTGTAACTTATACTGAGAGTAATAAGCTGAGAAATAGCTGTGTAACTTATACTGAGAGTAGTAAGCTGAGAGATAGCTGTGTAATTTATACTGAGAGTAGAAAGCTGAGAGATAGATGTGTAACTTATACTGAGAGTACTAAGCTGAGAAATAGCTGTGTAACTTATACTGAGAGTAATAAGCTGAGAGATAGCTGTGTAACTTATACTGAGAGTAATAAGCTGAGAAATAGCTGTGTAACTTATACTGAGAGTAATAAGCTGAGAAATAGCTGTTTAACTTATACTGAGAGTGATATACTGAGAGTAATAAACTGAGAAATAGCTGTGTTATTTATACTGAGAGTAATAAGCTGAGAAATAGCTGTGTAACTTATACTGAGAGTAATAAGCTGAGAAATAGCTGTGTAACTTATACTGAGAGTAATAAGCTGAGAAATAGCTGTGTTACTTATACTGAGAGTAAAAAGCTGAGAAATAGCTGTATATTTATACTGAGAGTACTAAGCTGAGAAATAGCTGTGTAACTTATACTGAGAGTAGTAAGCTGAGAAATAGCTGTGTAACTTATACTGAGAATAATAAGATGAGAAATAGCTGTGTAACTTATACTGAGAGTGATATACTGAGAGTAATAAGCTGAGAAATAGCTGTGTTATTTATACTGAGAGTAATAAGCTGAGAAATAGCTGTGTAACTTATACTGAGAGTAATAAACTGAGAAATAGCTGTGTAACTTATACTGGGAGTAATAAGCTGAGAAATAGCTTTGTTACTTATACTGAGAGTAAAAAGCTGAGAAATAGCTGTATATTTATACTGAGAGTACTAAGCTGAGAAATAGCTGTGTAACTTATACTGAGAGTAATAAGCTGAGAAATAGCTGTGTAACTTATACTGAGAATAATAAGCTGAGAAATAGCTGTGTAACTTATACTGAGAGTAGTAAGCTGAGAAATAGCTGTGTAATTTATACTGAGAGTACTAAGCTGAGAAAAAGCTGTGTAACTTATACTGAGAGTATTAAGCTGAGAAATAGCTGTGTAACTTATACTTAGAGTAATATACTGAGAAATAGCTGTGTAACTTATACTGAGAGTAATAAGCTGAGAAATAGCTGTGTAACTTATACTGAGAGTAATAAGCTGAGAGATAGCTGTGTAACTTATACTGAGAGTAATAAGCTAAGACACAGCTGTGTAACTTATACTGAGAGTAATAAGCTGAGAGATAGCTGTGTATCCTATACTGAGAGTAATAAGCTGAGAGATAGCTGTGTAACTTATACTGAGAGTAATAAGCTGAGAAATAGTTGTGTAACTTATACTGAGAGTAGTAAGCTGAGACATAGCTGTGTAACTTATACTGAGAGTAATAAGCTGAGAAATAGCTGTGTAACTTATACTGAGAGTAATAAGCTGAGAAATAGCTGTGTAAGTTATACTGAGAGTAATAAGCTGAGAAATAGCTGTGTAACTTATACTGAGAGTAATAAGCTGAGAAATAGCTGTATAACTTATACTGAGAGTAATAAGCTGAGACATAGCTGTGTATCCTATACTGAGAGTACTTAGCTGACAGATAGCTGTGTAACTTATACTGAGAGTAATAAGCTGAGACAAAGCTGTGTATCCTATACTGAGAGTACTTAGCTGACAGATAGCTGTGTAACTTATACTGAGAGTACTAAGCTGAGAGATAGCTGTGTAACTTATACTGAAAGTAATAAGCTGAGACATAGCTGTGTATCCTATACTGAGAGTACTTAGCTGACAGATAGCTGTGTAACTTATACTGAGAGTAATAAGCTGAGAGATAGCTGTGTAACTTATACTGAGAGTAGTACGCTGAGAGATAGCTGTGTAACTTATACTGAGAGTAATATACTGAGAGTAATAAGCTGAGAGATAGCTGTGTAACTTATACTGAGAGTAGTAAACTGAGAGATAGCTGTATAACTTAAACCGAGAGTAGAACGCTGAGAGATAGCTGTGTAACATATACTGAGAGTAATAAGATGAGAAATAGCTGTGTAACTTATACTGAGAGTACTAAGCTGAGAAATAGCTGTGTAATTTATACTGAGAGTAATAAGCTGAGAAATAGCTGTGTATCCTATACTGAGAGTAATAAGCTGAGAAATAGCTGTGTATCCTATACTGAGAGTAATAAGCTGATAAATAGCTGTGTAATTTATACTGAGAGTAATAAGCTGAGAGATAGCTGTGTAACTTATACTGAGAGTAGTAAGCTGAGAAATAGCTGTGTAACTTATACTGAGAGTAATAAGCTGAGAGATAGCTGCGTAATTTATACTGAGAGTAATAAGCTGAGAAATAGCTGTGTAACTTATACTGAGAGTAATAAGCTGAGAAATAGCTGTGTAACTTATACTGAGAGTAATAAGCTGAGAGATAGCTGTGTAACTTATACTGAGAATAATAAGCTGAGAAATAGCTATGTAACTTATACTGAGAGTAATAAGCTGAGAAATAGCTGTGTAACTAATACTGAGAGTAATAAGCTGAGAAATAGCGGTGTAACGTATACTAAGAGTAATAAGCTGAGAGATAGCTGTGTACCTTATACTGAGAGTAGTAAGCTGAGAGATAGCTGTGTAACTTATACTGAGAGTAATAAGCTGAGAGATAGCTGTGTAATTTATACTGAGAGTAATAAGCTAAGAGATAGCTGTGTATCCTATACTGAGAGTAATAAGCTGAGAGATAGCTGTGTAACTTATACTGAGTGTAATAAGCTAAGACACAGCTGTGTAACTTATACTGAGAGTAATAAGCTGAGAGATAGCTGTGTAACTTATACTGAGAGTAATAAGCTGAGAAATAGCTGTGTAACTTATACTGAGAGTAGTAAGCTGAGACATAGCTGTGTAACTTATACTGAGAGTAATAAGCTGAGAAATAGCTGTGTAACTTATACTGAGAGTAATAAGCTGAGAAATAGCTGTGTAAGTTATACTGAGAGTAATAAGCTGAGAAATAGCTGTGTAACTTATACTGAGAGTAATAAGCTGAGAAATAGCTGTATAACTTATACTGAGAGTAATAAGCTGAGACATAGCTGTGTATCCTATACTGAGAGTACTTAGCTGACAGATAGCTGTGTAACTTATACTGAGAGTAATAAGCTGAGACAAAGCTGTGTATCCTATACTGAGAGTACTTAGCTGACAGATAGCTGTGTAACTTATACTGAGAGTACTAAGCTGAGAGATAGCTGTGTAACTTATACTGAAAGTAATAAGCTGAGACATAGCTGTGTATCCTATACTGAGAGTACTTAGCTGACAGATAGCTGTGTAACTTATACTGAGAGTAATAAGCTGAGAGATAGCTGTGTAACTTATACTGAGAGTAGTACGCTGAGAGATAGCTGTGTAACTTATACTGAGAGTAATATACTGAGAGTAATAAGCTGAGAGATAGCTGTGTAACTTATACTGAGAGTAGTAAACTGAGAGATAGCTGTATAACTTAAACCGAGAGTAGAACGCTGAGAGATAGCTGTGTAATTTATACTGAGAGTAATAAGATGAGAAATAGCTGTGTAACTTATACTGAGAGTACTAAGCTGAGAAATAGCTGTGTAATTTATACTGAGAGTAATAAGCTGAGAAATAGCTGTGTAACATATACTGAGAGTAATAAGATGAGAAATAGCTGTGTAACTTATACTGAGAGTACTAAGCTGAGAAATAGCTGTGTAATTTATACTGAGAGTAATAAGCTGAGAAATAGCTGTGTATCCTATACTGAGAGTAATAAGCTGAGAAATAGCTGTGTATCCTATACTGAGAGTAATAAGCTGATAAATAGCTGTGTAATTTATACTGAGAGTAATAAGCTGAGAGATAGCTGCGTAATTTATACTGAGAGTAATAAGCTGAGAAATAGCTGTGTAACTTATACTGAGAGTAATAAGCTGAGAAATAGCTGTGTAACTTATACTGAGAGTAATAAGCTGAGAGATAGCTGTGTAACTTATACTGAGAATAATAAGCTGAGAAATAGCTATGTAATTTATACTGAGAGTAATAAGCTGAGAAATAGCTGTGTAACTAATACTGAGAGTAATAAGCTGAGAAATAGCGGTGTAACGTATACTAAGAGTAATAAGCTGAGAGATAGCTCTGTACCTTATACTGAGAGTAGTAAGCTGAGAGATAGCTGTGTAACTTATACTGAGAGTAATAAGCTGAGAAATAGCTGTGTAACTTATACTGAGAGTAATAAGCTGAGAAATAGCTGTGTAATTTATACTGAGAGTAATAATCTGAGAAATAGCTGTGTAATTTATACTGAGAGTAATAAGCTGAGAGATAGCTGTGTAATTTATACTGAGAGTAGAAAGCTGAGAGATAGATGTGTAACTTATACTGAGAGTAATAAGCTGACAAATAGCTGGGTAACTTATACTGAGAGTACAAAGCTGAGAAATAGCTGTGTAATTTATACTGAGAGTAATAAGCTGAGAAATAGCTGTTTAATTTATACTGAGAGTAGTAAACTGAGAAACAGCTGTGTTACTTATACTGAGAGTAAAAAGCTGAGAAATATCTCTATATTTATACTGAGAGTACTAAGCTGAGAAATAGCTGTGTAACTTACAGTATACTGAGAGTAGTAAGCTGAGAAATAGCTGTGTAACTTATACTGAGAGTAATAAGCTGAGAAATAGCTGTGTAACTTATACTGAGAGTACTAAGCTGAGAAATAGCTGTGTAACTTATACTGAGAGTAATAAGCTGAGAAATAGCTGTGTAATTTATACTGAGAGTAATAAGCTGAGAGATAGCTGTGTAACTTATACTGAGAGTAATAAACTGAGAAATAGCTGTGTAATTTATACTGAGAGTAGAAGGCTGAGAAATAGCTGTGTAACTTATACTGAGAGTAATAAGCTGAGAAAAAGCTGTGTAATTTATTGTGAGAGTACTAAGATGAGAAATAGCTGTGTAATTTATACTGAGTAGTAAACTGAGAAATAGCTGTGTAACTTATACTGAGAGTAATAAGCTGAGAAATAGCTGTGTAACTTATACTGAGAGTAATAAGCTGAGAAATAGCTGTGTAACTTATACTGAGAGTACTAAGCTGAGAAATAGCTGTGTAATTTATACTGAGAGTACTAAGCTGAGAAATAGCTGTGTAACTTATACTGAGAGTGATAAGCTGAGAAATAGCTGTGTAATTTATACTGAGAGTAATAAGCTGAGAAATAGCTGTGTATCCTATACTGAGAGTAGTAAGCTGAGAAATAGCGGTTTAACTTATACTGAGAGTAATAAGCTGAGAAATAGCTGTGTAACTTATACTGAGAGTAGTAAGCTGAGAAATAGCTGTGTAATTTATACTGAGAGTAATAAGCTGAGAAATAGCTGTGTAATTTATACTGAGAGTAGTAAGCTGAGAAATAGCTGTGTAACTTATACTGAGAGTAATAAGCTGAGAAATAGCTGTGTAACTTATACTGAGAGTAATAAGCTGATAAATAGCTGTGTAACTTATACTGAGAGTAATAAGCTGAGAAATAGCTGTGTAATTTATACTGAGAGTAATAAACTGAGAAATAGCTGTGTAATTTATACTGAGAGTAATAAGCTGAGAGATAGCTGTGTAATTTATACTGAGAGTAGAAAGCTGAGAGATAGCTGTGTAACTTATACTGAGAGTAATAAGCTGAGAAAGAGCTGTGTAACTTATACTGAGAGTACAAGGCTGAGAAATAGCTGTGTAACTTATACTGAGAGTAATAAGCTGAGAAAGAGCTGTGTAACTTATTGTGAGAGTACTAAGCTGAGAAAAAGCTGTGTAATTTATACTGAGAGTAATAAGCTGAGAAATAGCTGTGTAATTTATACTGAGAGTAATAAGCTGAGAAATAGCTGTGTAATTTATACTGAGAGTAATAAGCTGAGAAATAGCTGTGTAATTTATACTGAGAGTAGTAAACTGAGAAATAGCTGTGTAACTTATACTGAGAGTAATAAGCTGAGAAATAGCTGTGTAATTTATACTGAGAGTAATAAGATGAGAAATAGCTGTGTATCCTATTCTGAGAGTACTAAGCTGACAGATAGCTGTGTAACTTATACTAAGAGTAATAAGCTGAGAGATAGCTGTGTAATTTATACTGAGAGTAGTAAGCTGAGAGATAGCTGTGTAACTTATACTGAGAGTAGTAAGCTGAGAGATAGCTGTGTACCTTATACTGAGAGTAATAAGCTGAGAAATAGCTGTGTAACTTATACTGAGAGTAATAAGCTGAGAAATAGCTGTGTAACTTATACTGAGAGTAATAAGCTGAGAAATAGCTGTGTAACTTATACTGAGAGTAATAAGCTGAGAAATAGCTATGTAACTTATACTGAGAGTAATAAGCTGAGAAATAGCTGTTTAATTTATACTGAGAGTAGTAAGCTGAGAAACAGCTGTGTTACTTATACTGAGAGTAAAAAGCTGAGAAATATCTCTATATTTATACTGAGAGTACTAAGCTGAGAAATAGCTGTGTAACTTACAGTATACTGAGAGTAGTAAGCTGAGAAATAGCTGTGTAACTTATACTGAGAGTACTAAGCTGAGAAATAGCTGTGTAACTTATACTGAGAGTAATAAGCTGAGAAATAGCTGTGTAATTTATACTGAGAGTAATAAGCTGAGAGATAGCTGTGTAACTTATACTGAGAGTAATAAACTGAGAAATAGCTGTGTAATTTATACTGAGAGTAGAAGGCTGAGAAATAGCTGTGTAACTTATACTGAGAGTAATAAGCTGAGAAAAAGCTGTGTAATTTATTGTGAGAGTACTAAGCTGAGAAATAGCTGTGTAATTTATACTGAGTAGTAAACTGAGAAATAGCTGTGTAACTTATACTGAGAGTAATAAGCTGAGAAATAGCTGTGTAACTTATACTGAGAGTAATAAGCTGAGAAATAGCTGTGTAACTTATACTGAGAGTACTAAGCTGAGAAATAGCTGTGTAATTTATACTGAGAGTACTAAGCTGAGAAATAGCTGTGTAACTTATACTGAGAGTGATAAGCTGAGAAATAGCTGTGTAATTTATACTGAGAGTAATAAGCTGAGAAATAGCTGTGTATCCTATACTGAGAGTAGTAAGCTGAGAAATAGCGGTTTAACTTATACTGAGAGTAATAAGCTGAGAAATAGCTGTGTAACTTATACTGAGAGTAGTAAGCTGAGAAATAGCTGTGTAACTTATACTGAGAGTAATAAGCTGAGAAATAGCTGTGTAATTTATACTGAGAGTAGTAAGCTGAGAAATAGCTGTGTAACTTATACTGAGAGTAATAAGCTGAGAAATAGCTGTGTAACTTATACTGAGAGTAATAAGCTGATAAATAGCTGTGTAACTTATACTGAGAGTAATAAGCTGAGAAATAGCTGTGTAATTTATACTGAGAGTAATAAACTGAGAAATAGCTGTGTAATTTATACTGAGAGTAATAAGCTGAGAGATAGCTGTGTAATTTATACTGAGAGTAGAAAGCTGAGAGATAGCTGTGTAACTTATACTGAGAGTAATAAGCTGAGAAAGAGCTGTGTAACTTATACTGAGAGTACAAGGCTGAGAAATAGCTGTGTAACTTATACTGAGAGTAATAAGCTGAGAAAGAGCTGTGTAACTTATTGTGAGAGTACTAAGCTGAGAAAAAGCTGTGTAATTTATACTGAGAGTAATAAGCTGAGAAATAGCTGTGTAACTTATACTGAGAGTAATAAGCTGAGAAATAGCTGTGTAATTTATACTGAGAGTAATAAGCTGAGAAATAGCTGTGTAATTTATACTGAGAGTAGTAAACTGAGAAATAGCTGTGTAACTTATACTGAGAGTAATAAGCTGAGAAATAGCTGTGTAATTTATACTGAGAGTAATAAGATGAGAAATAGCTGTGTATCCTATTCTGAGAGTACTAAGCTGACAGATAGCTGTGTAACTTATACTAAGAGTAATAAGCTGAGAGATAGCTGTGTAATTTATACTGAGAGTAGTAAGCTGAGAGATAGCTGTGTAACTTATACTGAGAGTAGTAAGCTGAGAGATAGCTGTGTACCTTATACTGAGAGTAATAAGCTGAGAAATAGCTGTGTAACTTATACTGAGAGTAATAAGCTGAGAAATAGCTGTGTAACTTATACTGAGAGTAATAAGCTGAGAAATAGCTGTGTAACTTATACTGAGAGTAATAAGCTGAGAAATAGCTATGTAACTTATACTGAGAGTAATAAGATGAGAAATAGCTGTGTAACTTATACTGAGAGTAATAAGCTGAGAAATAGCTGTGTAACTTATACTGAGAGTAATAAACTGAGAAATAGCTGTGTAACTTATACTGAGAGTAATACGCTGAGAAATAGCTGTGTAACTTATACTGAGAGTAATATACTGAGAGCAATAAGCTGAGAAATAGCTGTGTAATTTATACTGAGAGTAGTAAGCTGAGAGATAGCTGTGTAATTTATACTGAGAGTAATAAGCTGAGAAATAGCTGTGTAACTTATACTGAGAGTAATATACTGAGAGCAATAAGCTGAGAAATAGCTGTGTAATTTATACTGAGAGTAGTAAGCTGAGAGATAGCTGTGTAATTTATACTGAGAGTAGTAAGCTGAGAGATAGCTGTGTAACTTATACTGAGAGTAATAAACTGAGAAATAGCTGTGTAATTTATACTGAGAGTAGAAAGCTGAGAGATAGATGTGTAACTTATTGTGAGATTACTAAGCTGAGAAAAAGCGGTGTAATTTATACTGAGTAGTAAGCTGAGAAATAGCTGTGTAACTTATACTGAGAGTAATAAGCTGAGAAATAGCTGTGTAATTTATACTGAGAGTAGTAAACTGAGAAATAGCTGTGTAACTTATACTGAGAGTAATAAGCTGAGAAATAGCTGTGTAACTTATACTGAGAGTATTAAGCTGAGAAATAGCTGTGTAATTTATACTGAGAGTAGTAAGCTGAGAAATAGCTGTGTAACTTATACTGAGAGTAATAAGCTGAGAAATAGCTGTGTATCCTATACTGAGAGTACTAAGCTGACAGATAGCTGTGTAACTTATACTGAGAGTAATAAGCTGAGAGATAGCTGTGTAACTTATACTGAGAGTAGTAAGCTGAGAGATAGCTGTGTACCTTATACTGAGAGTAATAAGCTGAGAAATAGCTGTGTAACTTATACTGAGAGTAGTAAGATGAGAAATAGCTGTGTAATTTATACGGAGAGTAATAAGCTGAGAAATAGCTGTGTAATTTATACTGAGAGTAGAACGCTGAGAGATAGATGTGTAACTTATACTGAGAGTAATAAGCTGAGAAATATCTCTATATTTATACTGAGAGTACTAAGCTGAGAAATAGCTGTGTAACTTACAGTATACTGAGAGTAGTAAGCTGAGAAATAGCTGTGTAACTTATACTGAGAGTAATAAGCTGATAAATAGCTGTGTAACTTATACTGAGAGTACTAAGCTGAGAAATAGCTGTGTAACTTATACTGAGAGTAATAAGCTGAGAAATAGCTGTGTAATTTATACTGAGAGTAATAAGCTGAGAGATAGCTGTGTAACTTATACTGAGAGTAATAAACTGAGAAATAGCTGTGTAATTTATACTGAGAGTAGAAGGCTGAGAAATAGCTGTGTAACTTATACTGAGAGTAATAAGCTGAGAAAAAGCTGTGTAATTTATTGTGAGAGTACTAAGCTGAGAAATAGCTGTGTAATTTATACTGAGTAGTAAACTGAGAAATAGCTGTGTAACTTATACTGAGAGTAATAAGCTGAGAAATAGCTGTGTAACTTATACTGAGAGTAATAAGCTGAGAAATAGCTGTGTAACTTATACTGAGAGTACTAAGCTGAGAAATAGCTGTGTAATTTATACTGAGAGTGATATACTGAGAGTAATAAGCTGAGAAATAGCTGTGTAATTTATACTGAGAGTAATAAGATGAGAAATAGCTGTGTATCCTATACTGAGAGTACTAAGCTGACAGATAGCTGTGTAACTTATACTGAGAGTAATAAGCTGAGAAATAGCTGTGTAACTTATACTGAGAGTAGTAAGCTGAGAAATAGCAGTTTAACTTATACTGAGAGTATTAAGATGAGAAATAGCTGTGTAATTTATACTGAGAGTAATAAGCTGAGAAATAGCTGTGTAATTTATACTGAGAGTAATAAGCTTAAAAATAGCTGTGTATCCTATACTGAGAGTACTAAGCTGACAGATAGCTGTGTAACTTATACTGAGAGTAGTAAGCTGAGAGATAGCTGTGTACCTTATACTGAGAGTAATAAGATGAGAAATAGCTGTGTAACTTATACTGAGAGTAATAAGCTGAGAAATAGCTGTGTAACTTATACTGAGAGTAATAAGCTGAGAAATAGCTGTGTAACTTATACTGAGAGTAGTAAGCTGAGAAATAGCGGTGTAACTTATACTGAGAGTAATAAGCTGAGAAATAGCTGTGTAATTTATACTGAGAGTAGTAAGCTGAGAAATAGCTGTGTAACTTATACTGAGAGTAATAAGCTGAGAAATAGCTGTGTAACTTATACTGAGAGTAATAAGCTGATAAATAGCTGTGTAACTTATACTGAGAGTAATAAGCTGAGAAATAGCTATGTAACTTATACTGAGAGTAATAAGATGAGAAATAGCTATGTAACTTATACTGAGAGTAATAAGATGAGAAATAGCTATGTAACTTATACTGAGAGTAATAAACTGAGAAATAGCTGTGTAACTTATACTGAGAGTAATACGCTGAGAAATAGCTGTGTAACTTATACAGAGAGTAATATACTGAGAGCAATAAGCTGAGAAATAGCTGTGTAATTTATACTGAGAGTAGTAAGCTGAGAGATAGCTGTGTAATTTATACTGAGAGTAATAAGCTGAGAAATAGCTGTGTAACTTATACTGAGAGTAATATACTGAGAGCAATAAGCTGAGAAATAGCTGTGTAATTTATACTGAGAGTAGTAAGCTGAGAGATAGCTGTGTAATTTATACTGAGAGTAGTAAGCTGAGAGATAGCTGTGTAACTTATACTGAGATTAATAAACTGAGAAATAGCTGTGTAATTTATACTGAGAGTAGAAAGCTGAGAGATAGATGTGTAACTTATTGTGAGAGTACTAAGCTGAGAAAAAGCGGTGTAATTTATACTGAGTAGTAAGCTGAGAAATAGCTGTGTAACTTATACTGAGAGTAGTACGCTGAGAGATAGCTGTGTAATTTATACTGAGAGAAGTAAGCTGAGAAATAGCTGTGTAACTTATACTGAGAGTACTAAGATGAGAAATAGCTGTGTAACTTATACTGAGAGTAATAAGCTGAGAAATAGCTGTGTAACTTATACTGAGAGTAATAAGCTGAGAGATAGCTGTGTAACTTATACTAAGAGTAGTACGCTGATAGATAGCTGTGTAATTTATACTGAGAGTACTAAGCTGAGAAATAGCTGTGTAATTTATACTGAGAGAAGTAAGCTGAGAAATAGCTGTGTAACTTATACTGAGAGTACTAAGATGAGAAATAGCTGTGTAACTTATACTGAGAGTAATAAGCTGAGAAATAGCTGTGTAACTTATACTGAGAGTACTAAGATGAGAAATAGCTGTGTAACTTATACTGAGAGTAATAAGCTGAGAAATAGCTGTGTAATTTATACTGAGAGTAGTAAGCTGAGAAATAGCTGTGTAACTTATACTGAGAGTAATAAGATGAGAAATAGCTGTGTAACTTATACTGAGAGTAATACGCTGAGAAATAGCGGTGTAACTTATACTGAGAGTAATAAGCTGAAAAATAGCTGTGTAACTTATACTGAGAGTAATATACTGAGAGCAATAAGCTGAGAAATAGCTGTGTAATTTATACTGAGAGTAGTAAGCTGAGAGATAGCTGTGTAATTTATACTGAGTAGAACGCTGAGAGATAGCTGTGTAACTTATACTGAGAGTAATAAGCTGAGAAATAGCTGTGTAATTTATACTGAGAGTACTAAGCTGAGAAATAGCTGTGTAACTTATACTGAGAGTGATATACTGAGAGTAATAAGCTGAGAAATAGCTGTGTAATTTATACTGAGAGTAATAAGTTGAGAAATAGCTGTATATTTATACTGAGAGTACTAAGCTGAGAAATAACTGTGTAACTTATACTGAGAGTACAAAGCTGAGAAATAGCTGTGTAACTTATACTGAGAGTAAAAAGCTGAGAAATAGCTGTATATTTATACTGAGAGTAATAAGCTAAGAGATAGCTGTGTAATTTATACTGAGAGTAGAAAGCTGAGAGATAGATGTGTAACTTATACTGAGAGTAGTAAGCTGAGAAACAGCTGTTTAACTTATACTGAGAGTAATAAACTGAGAAATAGCTGTGTAACTTATTGTGAGAGTACTAAGCTGACAAATAGCTGTGTAACTTATACTGAGAGTAATAAGCTGAGAAATAGCTGTGTAACTTATACTGAGAGTAATAAGCTGAGAAATAGCTGTGTTACTGATACTGAGAGTAAAAAGCTGAGAAATAGCTGTATATTTATACTGAGAGTACTAAGCTGAGAAATAGCTGTGTAACTTATACTGAGAGTAGTAAGCTGATAAATAGCTGTGTAACTTATACTGAGAGTAATAAGATGAGAAATAGCTGTGTAATTTATACTGAGAGTAGTAAGCTGAGAAATAGCTGTGTAACTTATACTGAGAGTAATAAGCTGAGAAAAAGCGGTGTAACTTATACTGAGAGTAGTAAGCTGAGAAATAGCTGTGTAACTTATACTGAGAGTAATAAGCTGAGAAATAGCTATGTTACTTATACTGAGAGTAATAAGCTGAGAAATAGCTGTGTATCCTATACTGAGAGTACTAAGCTGACAGATAGCTGTGTAACTTATACTGAGAGTAATAAGCTGAGAGATAGCTGTGTAACTTATACTGAGAGTAGTAAGCTGAGAGATAGCTGTGTACCTTATACTGAGAGTAATAAGCTGAGAAATAGCTGTGTAACTTATACTGAGAGTAATAAGCTGAGAAATAGCTGTTTAATTTATACTGAGAGTAATAAGCTGAGAAATAGCTGTGTAATTTATACTGAGAGTAGTAAGCTGAGAAATAGCTGTGTAACTTATACTGAGAGTAATAAGCTGAGAAATAGCTGTGTAACTAATACTGAGAGCAGTAAGCTGAGAGATAGCTGTGTAATTTATACTGAGAGTACTAAGCTGAGAAATAGCTGTGTAATTTATACTGAGAGTACTAAGCTGATAAATAGCTGTGTAATTTATACTGAGAGTAATAAACTGAGAAATAGCTGTGTATCCTATACTGAGAGTACTCAGCTGGGAGATAGCTGTGTAACTTATACTGAGAGTAATAAGCTGAGAGATAGCTGTGTAACTTATACTGAAAGTAGTAAGCTGAGAGATAGCTGTGTACCTTATACTGAGAGTAATAAGCTGAGAAATAGCTGTGTAATTTATACTGAGAGTAATAAGCTGAAAAATAGCTGTGTAATTTATACTGAGAGTAGTAAGCTGAGAAATAGCTGTGTAATTTATACTGAGAGTAGTAAGCTGAGAAATAGCGGTGTAACATATACTGAGAGTACTAAGCTGAGAGATAGCTGTGTAACTTATACTGAGAGTAGTAAGCTGAGAAATAGCTGTGTAACTTATACTGAGAGTACTAAGCTGAGAAATAGCTGTGTAACTTATACTGAGAGTAATAAGATGAGAAATAGCTGTGTAATTTATACTGAGAGTAGTAAGCTGAGAAATAGCTGTGTAACTTATACTGAGAGTAGTAAGCTGAGAAATAGCTGTGTAACTTATACTGAGAGTAATAAGCTGAGAAATAGCTGTGTAACTAATACTGAGAGCAGTAAGATGAGAGATAGCTGTGTAATTTATACTGAGAGTACTAAGCTGAGAAATAGCTGTGTAATTTATACTGAGAGTAGTAAGCTGAGAGATAGCTGTGTAATTTATACTGAGAGTAATAAGCTGAGAAATAGCTGTGTAACTTATACTGAGAGTAATATACTGAGAGCAATAAGCTGAGAAATAGCTGTGTAATTTATACTGAGAGTAGTAAGCTGAGAGATAGCTGTGTAATTTATACTGAGAGTAGTAAGCTGAGAGATAGCTGTGTAACTTATACTGAGATTAATAAACTGAGAAATAGCTGTGTAATTTATACTGAGAGTAGAAAGCTGAGAGATAGATGTGTAACTTATTGTGAGAGTACTAAGCTGAGAAAAAGCGGTGTAATTTATACTGAGTAGTAAGCTGAGAAATAGCTGTGTAACTTATACTGAGAGTAGTACGCTGAGAGATAGCTGTGTAATTTATACTGAGAGAAGTAAGCTGAGAAATAGCTGTGTAACTTATACTGAGAGTACTAAGATGAGAAATAGCTGTGTAACTTATACTGAGAGTAATAAGCTGAGAAATAGCTGTGTAATTTATACTGAGAGTAATAAGCTGAGAGATAGCTGTGTAACTTATACTGAGAGTAGTACGCTGAGAGATAGCTGTGTAATTTATACTGAGAGTACTAAGCTGAGAAATAGCTGTGTAATTTATACTGAGAGAAGTAAGCTGAGAAATAGCTGTGTAACTTATACTGAGAGTACTAAGATGAGAAATAGCTGTGTAACTTATACTGAGAGTAATAAGCTGAGAAATAGCTGTGTAACTTATACTGAGAGTACTAAGATGAGAAATAGCTGTGTAACTTATACTGAGAGTAATAAGCTGAGAAATAGCTGTGTAATTTATACTGAGAGTAGTAAGCTGAGAAATAGCTGTGTAACTTATACTGAGAGTAATAAGATGAGAAATAGCTGTGTAACTTATACTGAGAGTAATACGCTGAGAAATAGCGGTGTAACTTATACTGAGAGTAATAAGCTGAAAAAAAGCTGTGTAACTTATACTGAGAGTAATATACTGAAAGCAATAAGCTGAGAAATAGCTGTGTAATTTATACTGAGAGTAGTAAGCTGAGAGATAGCTGTGTAATTTATACTGACTAGAACGCTGAGAGATAGCTGTGTAACTTATACTGAGAGTACTAAGCTGAGAAATAGCTGTGTAATTTATACTGAGAGTAATAAGCTGAGAAATAGCTGTGTAATTTATACTGAGAGTACTAAGCTGAGAAATAGCTGTGTAACTTATACTGAGAGTGATATACTGAGAGTAATAAGCTGAGAAATAGCTGTGTAATTTATACTGAGAGTAATAAGTTGAGAAATAGCTGTATATTTATACTGAGAGTACTAAGCTGAGAAATAACTGTGTAACTTATACTGAGAGTACAAAGCTGAGAAATAGCTGTGTAACTTATACTGAGAGTAAAAAGCTGAGAAATAGCTGTATATTTATACTGAGAGTAATAAGCTAAGAGATAGCTGTGTAATTTATACTGAGAGTAGAAAGCTGAGAGATAGATGTGTAACTTATACTGAGAGTAGTAAGCTGAGAAACAGCTGTTTAACTTATACTGAGAGTAATAAACTGAGAAATAGCTGTGTAACTTATTGTGAGAGTACTAAGCTGACAAATAGCTGTGTAACTTATACTGAGAGTAATAAGCTGAGAAATAGCTGTGTAACTTATACTGAGAGTAATAAGCTGAGAAATAGCTGTGTTACTGATACTGAGAGTAAAAAGCTGAGAAATAGCTGTATATTTATACTGAGAGTACTAAGCTGAGAAATAGCTGTGTAACTTATACTGAGAGTAGTAAGCTGATAAATAGCTGTGTAACTTATACTGAGAGTAATAAGATGAGAAATAGCTGTGTAATTTATACTGAGAGTAGTAAGCTGAGAAATAGCTGTGTAACTTATACTGAGAGTAATAAGCTGAGAAAAAGCGGTGTAACTTATACTGAGAGTAGTAAGCTGAGAAATAGCTGTGTAACTTATACTGAGAGTAATAAGCTGAGAAATAGCTATGTTACTTATACTGAGAGTAATAAGCTGAGAAATAGCTGTGTATCCTATACTGAGAGTACTAAGCTGACAGATAGCTGTGTAACTTATACTGAGAGTAATAAGCTGAGAGATAGCTGTGTAACTTATACTGAGAGTAGTAAGCTGAGAGATAGCTGTGTACCTTATACTGAGAGTAATAAGCTGAGAAATAGCTGTGTAACTTATACTGAGAGTAATAAGCTGAGAAATAGCTGTTTAATTTATACTGAGAGTAATAAGCTGAGAAATAGCTGTGTAATTTATACTGAGAGTACTAAGCTGAGAAATAGCTGTGTAACTTATACTGAGAGTAATAAGCTGAGAAATAGCTGTGTAACTAATACTGAGAGCAGTAAGCTGAGAGATAGCTGTGTAATTTATACTGAGAGTACTAAGCTGAGAAATAGCTGTGTAATTTATACTGAGAGTAGTAAGCTGAGAAATAGCGGTGTAATTTATACTGAGAGTAGTAAGCTGAGAAATAGCTGTGTAACTTATACTGAGAGTACTAAGCTGAGAAATAGCTGTGTAACTTATACTGAGAGTAATAAGATGAGAAATAGCTGTGTAATTTATACTGAGAGTAGTAAGCTGAGAAATAGCTGTGTAACTTATACTGAGAGTAATAAGCTGAGAAAAAGCGGTGTAACTTATACTGAGAGTAGTAAGCTGAGAAATAGCTGTGTAACTTATACTGAGAGTAGTAAGCTGAGAAATAGCTGTGTAACTTATACTGAGAGTAATAAACTGAGAAATAGCTGTGTAACTAATACTGAGAGCAGTAAGATGAGAGATAGCTGTGTAATTTATACTGAGAGTACTAAGCTGAGAAATAGCTGTGTAATTTATACTGAGAGTACTAAGCTGAGAAATAGCTGTGTAATTTATACTGAGAGTAATAAACTGAGAAATAGCTGTGTAACTTATACTGAGAGTAATAAGCTGAGAAATAGCTGTGTAACTTATACTGAGAGTAATAAACTGAGAAATAGCTGTGTAATTTATACTGAGAGTAGTAAGCTGAGAAATAGCTGTGTAATTTATACTGAGAGTAATAAGCTGAGAAATAGCTGTGTAATTTATACTGAGAGTACTAAGCTGAGAAATAGCTGTGTAACTTATACTGAGAGTAATAAGCTGAGAAATAGCTGTGTAATTTATACTGAGAGTAATAAGCTGAGAGATAGCTGTGTAACTTATACTGAGAGTAGTAAGCTGAGAAATAGCTGTGTAACTTATACTGAGAGTAATGAGCTGAGAAATAGCTGTGTTACTTATACTGAGAGTAATAAACTGAGAAATAGCTGTGTAACTTATACTGAGAGTAATAAACTGAGAAATAGCTGTGTAACTTATTGTGAGAGTACTAAGCTGACAAATAGCTGTGTAACTTATACTGAGAGTAATAAGCTGAGAAATAGCTGTGTAACTTATACTGAGAGTAATAAGCTGAGAAATAGCTGTGTTACTGATACTGAGAGTAAAAAGCTGAGAAATAGCTGTATATTTATACTGAGAGTACTAAGCTGAGAAATAGCTGTGTAACTTATACTGAGAGTAGTAAGCTGATAAATAGCTGTGTAACTTATACTGAGAGTAATAAGATGAGAAATAGCTGTGTAATTTATACTGAGAGTAGTAAGCTGAGAAATAGCTGTGTAACTTATACTGAGAGTAATAAGCTGAGAAAAAGCGGTGTAACTTATACTGAGAGTAGTAAGCTGAGAAATAGCTGTGTAACTTATACTGAGAGTAATAAGCTGAGAAATAGCTATGTTACTTATACTGAGAGTAATAAGCTGAGAAATAGCTGTGTATCCTATACTGAGAGTACTAAGCTGACAGATAGCTGTGTAACTTATACTGAGAGTAATAAGCTGAGAGATAGCTGTGTAACTTATACTGAGAGTAGTAAGCTGAGAGATAGCTGTGTACCTTATACTGAGAGTAATAAGCTGAGAAATAGCTGTGTAACTTATACTGAGAGTAATAAGCTGAGAAATAGCTGTTTAATTTATACTGAGAGTAATAAGCTGAGAAATAGCTGTGTAATTTATACTGAGAGTACTAAGCTGAGAAATAGCTGTGTAACTTATACTGAGAGTAATAAGCTGAGAAATAGCTGTGTAACTAATACTGAGAGCAGTAAGCTGAGAGATAGCTGTGTAATTTATACTGAGAGTACTAAGCTGAGAAATAGCTGTGTAATTTATACTGAGAGTAGTAAGCTGAGAAATAGCGGTGTAATTTATACTGAGAGTAGTAAGCTGAGAAATAGCTGTGTAACTTATACTGAGAGTACTAAGCTGAGAAATAGCTGTGTAACTTATACTGAGAGTAATAAGATGAGAAATAGCTGTGTAATTTATACTGAGAGTAGTAAGCTGAGAAATAGCTGTGTAACTTATACTGAGAGTAATAAGCTGAGAAAAAGCGGTGTAACTTATACTGAGAGTAGTAAGCTGAGAAATAGCTGTGTAACTTATACTGAGAGTAGTAAGCTGAGAAATAGCTGTGTAACTTATACTGAGAGTAATAAACTGAGAAATAGCTGTGTAACTAATACTGAGAGCAGTAAGATGAGAGATAGCTGTGTAATTTATACTGAGAGTACTAAGCTGAGAAATAGCTGTGTAATTTATACTGAGAGTACTAAGCTGAGAAATAGCTGTGTAATTTATACTGAGAGTAATAAACTGAGAAATAGCTGTGTAACTTATACTGAGAGTAATAAGCTGAGAAATAGCTGTGTAACTTATACTGAGAGTAATAAACTGAGAAATAGCTGTGTAATTTATACTGAGAGTAGTAAGCTGAGAAATAGCTGTGTAATTTATACTGAGAGTAATAAGCTGAGAAATAGCTGTGTAATTTATACTGAGAGTACTAAGCTGAGAAATAGCTGTGTAACTTATACTGAGAGTAATAAGCTGAGAAATAGCTGTGTAATTTATACTGAGAGTAATAAGCTGAGAGATAGCTGTGTAACTTATACTGAGAGTAGTAAGCTGAGAAATAGCTGTGTAACTTATACTGAGAGTAATGAGCTGAGAAATAGCTGTGTTACTTATACTGAGAGTAATAAACTGAGAAATAGCTGTGTAACTTATACTGAGAGTAAAAAGCTGAGAGATAGCTGTGTAATTTATTCTGAGAGTAGTAAGCTGAGAAATAGCTGTGTAATTTATACTGAGAGTAATAAGCTGAGAGATAGCTGTGTAATTTATACTGAGAGTAATAAGCTGAGAAATAGCTGTGTAATTTATACTGAGAGTAGTAAGCTGAGAAATAGCTGTGTAACTTATACTGAGAGTAATAAGCTGAGAAATAGCTGTGTAACTTATACTGAGAGTAATAAGCTGAGAAATAGCTGTGTAATTTATACTGAGAGTAATAAGCTGAGAAATAGCTGTGTAACTTATACTGAGAGTAATAAGCTGAGAAATAGCTGTGTTACTTATACTGAGAGTAATAAGCTGAGAAATAGCTGTGTAACTTATACTGAGAGTAATAAGCTGAGAAATAGCTGTGTAATTTATACTGAGAGTAGTAAGCTGAGAAATAGCTGTGTAATTTATACTGAGAGTAATAAGCTGAGAGATAGCTGTGTAACTTATACTGAGAGTAATAAGCTGAGAAATAGCTGTGTAATTTATACTGAGAGTAGTAAGCTGAGAAATAGCTGTGTAATTTATACTGAGAGTAATAAGCTGAGAAATAGCTGTGTAATTTATACTGAGAGTAGTAAGCTGAGAAATAGCTGTGTAACTTATACTGAGAGTAATAAGCTGAGAAATAGCTGTGTAACTTATACTGAGAGTAATAAGCTGAGAAATAGCTGTGTAACTTATACTGAGAGTAAAAAGCTGAGAAATAGCTGTGTTACTTATACTGAGAGTAATAAGCTGAGAAATAGCTATGTAACTTATACTGAGAGTAGTAAGCTGAGAAATAGCTGTGTAACTTATACTGAGAGTACTAAGCTGAGAAATAGCTGTGTAACTTATACTGAGAGTAATAAGATGAGAAATAGCTGTGTAATTTATACTGAGAGCAGTAAGCTGAGAAATAGCTGTGTAACTTATACTGAGAGTAATAAGCTGAGAAAAAGCGGTGTAACTTATACTGAGAGTAGTAAGCTGAGAAATAGCTGTGTAACTTATACTGAGAGTAGTAAGCTGAGAAATAGCTGTGTAACTTATACTGAGAGTAATAAGCTGAGAAATAGCTGTGTAACTAATACTGAGAGCAGTAAGATGAGAGATAGCTGTGTAACTTATACTGAGAGTACTAAGCTGAGAGATAGCTGTGTAATTTATACTGAGAGTAATAAGCTGAGAAATAGATGTGTAACTTATACTGAGAGTACTAAGCTGACAGATAGCTGTGTAACTTATACTGAGAGTAATAAGCTGAGAAATAGCTGTGTAACTTATACTGAGAGTAAAAAGCTGAGAAATAGCTGTGTAATTTATACTGAGAGTAGTAAACTGAGAAATAGCTGTGTAACTTATACTGAGAGTAATAAGCTGAGAAATAGCTGTGTAACTTATACTGAGAGTAAAAAGCTGAGAGATAGCTGTGTAACTTATACTGAGAGTACTAAGCTGAGAAATAGCTGTGTAACTGATACTGAGAGTAGTAATCTGAGAGATAGCTGTGTAATTTTGTTACGCCGATGCTCGCCACAAACCGGGACCGGACCGCGGGGCTGAGGTGGGGTTATATAATCACCGACCTGAGTCCACGCAGACTGATCCGGAGTGCGCAGTTCGTAGTCGTACATCGCAGGGTCAGGATTGGAGAAGGCAGCATCGTCGTTAATGAAGCAGGAGTTCGGCAACAGGAAGTCAGGAGTGCCCCGCTTCAGCTTAGGAGCGTGAGCGCGGGGGTGGCTTCTGCGCGAGGAGCGGCCTCGGCCCATGACGCCGATCTCAGCAGGAGGAGACAGCAGGCTGGCCGAAGTTCACCGCAGGGCAGCGTCGGGAAGAACCAACGCTTCAGCGCAGAAGTCCAAGGCAGGCCACTGCAAGAGGATCGCAGCAGGAAAGGAAGGGTAGCCACTGCTAGGAGGGAATGCAGCAGTTACCAGTGCTGGCATCAACGCTTCAGCACAGACGTCCCGGGTAGGCCACTGCAGGAGAATAGCAGCAGGCCGCAGGACAGGAAGGGTAGCCACTGCTAGGAGGGAATGCAGCAGTTACCAGTGCTGGCATCAACGCTTCAGCACAGACGTCCAGGGTAGGCCACTGCAAGGAGATAGCAGCAGGCCAGTGCTGGCAACAACGCTTCAGCACAGACGTCCAGTACCAGGCCTCTGGATACTCAGGAACTTGGAAGGTAAGAACGCTAGGAGAGAGGCCTGGGGTGGTTTGTGGCAGAGACAGTAACATAGAGGTAGGAATAGTTATGCTCGGCACTGGTTCAGTGCCGACGCCTAGAATATAAAGGGCGGAGATCCAATCACAGGAGGAGGGTGTGTGAGAATTCCTCCAATGAAAGAGCACAGGGCAAAAGCTGCAATGAGAGGCAGCACCTGTGCCATGGATTGCCAGAGGAAGCTTGCAACTGCACAGGTCTGCAAGGCTGCAGTCAAAGCCAGTAGTGGATTCCTTACAAATTTATACTGAGAGTAGTAAGCTGAGAAATAGCTGTGTAACTTATACTGAGAGTAGTAAGCTGAGAGATAGCTGTGTAACTTAAACTGAGAGTAGAACGCTGAGAGATAGCTGTGTAACATATACTGAGAGTAATAAGATGAGAGATAGCTGTGTAACTTAAACTGAGAGTAGAACGCTGAGAGATAGCTGTGTAACATATACTGAGAGTAATAAGATGAGAGATAGCTGTGTAACTTAAACTGAGAGTAGAACGCTGTGAGATAGCTGTGTAACATATACTGAGAGTAATAAGATGAGAGATAGCTGTGTAACTTAAACTGAGAGTAGAACGCTGAGAGATAGCTGTGTAATTTATACTGAGAGTAATAAGCTGAGAAATAGCTGTGTAATTTATACTGAGAGTAATAAACTGAGAGATAGCTGTGTAATTTATACTGAGTAGAAAGCTGAGAGATAGCTGTGTAACTTATACTGAGAGTAGTAAGCTGAGAAACAGCTGTTTAACTTATACTGAGAGTAATAAACTGAGAAATAGCTGTGTAACTTATTGTGAGAGTACTAAGCTGACAAATAGCTGTGTAACTTATAGTGAGAGTAATAAGCTGAGAAATAGCTGTGTAATTTATACTGAGAGTAATAAGCTGAGAATAGCTGTGTTACTTATACTGCGAGTAATAAGCTGAGAAATAGCTGTGTAACTTATACTGAGAGTAATAAGCTGAGAAATAGCTGTGTTACTTATACTGAGAGTAAAAAGCTGAGAAATAGCTGTATATTTATACTGAGAGTACTAAGCTGAGAAATAGCTGTGTAACTTATACTGAGAGTAGTAAGCTGAGAAATAGCTGTGTAACTTATACTGAGAGTAAAAAGCTGAGAAATAGCTGTATATTTATACTGAGAGTACTAAGCTGAGAAATAGCTGTGTAACTTATACTGAGAGTAGTAAGCTGAGAAATAGCTGTGTAACTTATACTGAGAGTAATAAGCTGAGAAATAGCTGTATAACTTATACTGAGAGTAATAAGCTGAGAAATAGCTGTGTAACTTATACTGAGAGTAATAAGCTGAGAAATAGCTGTGTTACTTATACTGAGAGTAATAAGCTGAGAGATAGCTGTGTTACTTATACTGAGAGAAGTAAGCTGAGAAATAGCTGTGTAACTTATACTGAGAGTAATAAGATGAGAAATAGCTGTGTAATTTATACTGAGAGTAGTAAGCTGAGAAATAGCTGTGTAACTTATACTGAGAGTAATAAGATGAGAAATAGCTGTGTAACTTATACTGAGAGTAATAAGCTGAGAAATAGCTGTGTAATTTATACTGAGAGTACTAAGCTGAGAAATAGCTGTGTATCCTATACTGAGAGTAATAAGCTGAGAAATAGCTGTGTAATTTATACTGAGAGTAATAAGCTGAGAAATAGCTGTGTATCCTATACAGAGATTACTAAGCTGAGAGATAGCTGTGTAATTTATACTGAGAGTAATAAACTGAGAGATAGCTGTGTAATTTATACTGAGAGTAGTAAGCTGAGAGATAGCTGTGTACCTTATACTGAGAGTAATAAGCTGAGAAATAGCTGTGTAACTTATACTGAGAGTAATAAACTGAGAAATAGCGGTGTAATTTATACTGAGAGTAGTAAGATGAGAAATAGCTGTGTAACTTATACTGAGAGTAATAAGCTGAGAAATAGCTGTGTAACTAATACTGAGAGTAATAAGCTAAGAAATAGCTGTGTAACTTATACTGAGAGTAATAAGATGAGAAATAGCTATGTAACTTATACTGAGAGTATTAAGCTGAGAAATAGCTGTGTAACTTATACTGAGAGTAATAAGCTGAGAAATAGCGGTGTAACTTTTACTGAGAGTAATAAGATGAAATATAGCTGTGTAATTTATACTGAGAGTAATAAGCTGAGAAATAGCTGTGTAACTTATACTGAGAGTAATATACTGAAAAAACATACAGAACACCTACAAGCTCAAATTGAACCCCCAAAATACCCACAACATATATATAAGCATATAAGTTTCACAGAGGAGTGCTACTGAGCATGGCAATTTATATTTAAAACCAGAGACATAACATAAAACACAGACAAAGCTCAGTGCACATCCAGAAAAACGTATATACGGTACAGTGCCTAAATATACATGTATAAATAACTAATAAATAAAATGGTCTTTTAGTTTAACATTTTGGCCAAATTGTTGTAAGCCCTTGAGCCAAACTTCACGGCAGACCACGTTCAAGGGTCCCTACACTAATATAAATTCTTAATAACCTGTGCATTGCCAGGAAGAATGATTTATAATAAATCTGTCAATATAAGTTGCAAAAGTTCTAAGTCTGATTGAAGCTTTTATTAACCTGTACATTACCAGGAAAAGCACTCTGTATTAGATTTGTCACAATCACACTGCATGCAGGCAAGTTCCCCTGATAGTTGGAGATGCCATGGAGTGAGCTTTTAACCATTTAAATATTAAATATACTGAAAGCAATAAGCTGAGAAATAGCTGTGTAATTTATACTGAGAGTAGTAAGCTGAGAGATAGCTGTGTAATTTATACTGAGAGTAGTAAGCTGAGAGATAGCTGTGTAATTTATACTGAGAGTAGTAAGCTGATAGATAGCTGTGTAACTTAAACTGAGAGTAGAACGCTGAGAGATAGCTGTGTAACTTATACTGAGAGTAGTAAGCTGAGAGATAGCTGTGTAACTTATACTGAGAGTACTAAGCTGAGAAATAGCTGTGTAACTTATACTGAGAGTACTAAGCTGAGAAATAGCTGTGTAATTTATACTGAGAGTAATAAGCTGAGAAATAGCTGTGTAATTTATACTGAGAGTAATAAGCTGAGAGATAGCTTTGTAACTTATACTGAGAGTAGAAAGCTGAGAAAGAGCTGTGTAACTTATACTGAGAGTAGTAAGCTGAGAAACAGCTGTTTAACTTATACTGAGAGTAATTAACTGAGAAATAGCTGTGTAACTTATACTGAGAGTAAAAAGCTGAGAAATAGCTGTATATTTATACTGAGAGTACTAAGCTGAGAAATAGCTGTGTAATTTATACTGACAGTAATAAGATGAGAAATAGCTGTGTAACTTATACTGAGAGTAATAAACTGAGAAATAGCTGTGTAATTTATACTGAGAGTAGTAAGCTGAGAAATAGCTGTGTAATTTATACTGAGAGTAGTAAGCTGAGAAATAGCTGTGTAACTTATTGTGAGAGTACTAAGCTGACAAATAGCTGTGTAACTTATACTGAGAGTACAAAGCTGAGAAATAGCTGTGTAACTTATACTGAGAGTAATAAGCTGAGAAATAGCTGTGTTACTTATACTGAGAGTAATAAGCTGAGAAATAGCTGTGTAACTTATACTGAGAGTAATAAGCTGAGAAATAGCTGTGTTACTTATACTGAGAGTAAAAAGCTGAGAAATAGCTGTATATTTATACTGAGAGTACTAAGCTGAGAAATACTGCACCGACACACTTTATTCAAGCAAATACCCGGTATGTACCTGGCAGATACCTGGAATGCGCCGCTCCTCACCTCTGACAAGCCCCGTTGCATTTGCCTTCCCAGCCTGGGTTCATGCCTGGCTGATGGGCGGCTGATCTGTTAAATGATAATGATTAGGATTTAATAGGCTGCAATGCTTCGCGTGTCTACCAGATGGCATAAATTCATGAATTGTAATGCAGAATATATATATATACTGTGCAGTATTGCAGCCAGCGGGAATAAAATGCTTCAATCCCTGCCTGGAAAATAACTCAATGCACTCGGGCAGAAACCAGTCACAAACCTCAATACACCCGGGTATACCCGAATTCGTGGGACTAGCCGAGCTCGAATAAAGTGTGTCGCCAGTGTAGCTGTGTAATTAATACTGACAGTAATAAGATGAGAAATAGCTGTGTAACTTATACTGAGAGTAATAAGCTGAGAAATAGCTGTGTAATTTATACTGAGAGTAGTAAGCTGAGAAATAGCTGTGTAATTTATACTGAGAGTAGTAAGCTGAGAAATAGCTGTGTAATTTATACTGAGCGTAATAAGCTGAGAAATAGCTGTGTAATTTATACTGAGAGTAATAAGTTGAGAAACAGCTGTGTAACTTATACTGAGAGTACTAAGCTGAGCAATAGCTGTGTAATTTATACTGAGAGTAATAAGCTGAGAAATAGCTGTGTAATTTATACCGAGAGTAATAAGCTAGCGATAGATGTGTAATTTATACTGAGAGTAGAAAGCTGAGAGATAGATGTGTAACTTATACTGAGAGTAGTAAACTGAGAAACAGCTGTTTAACTTATACTGAGAGTAATAAATTGAGAAATAGCTGTGTACCTTATACTGAGAGTAATAAACTGAGAAATAGCTGTGTAACTTATTGTGAGAGTACTAAGCTGACAAATAGCTGTGTAACTTATACTGAGAGTACAAAGCTGAGAAATAGCTGTGTAACTTATACTGAGAGTAATAAGCTGAGAAATAGCTGTGTTACTTATACTGAGAGTAAAAAGCTGAGAAATAGCTGTATATTTATACTGAGAGTACTAAGCTGAGAAATAGCTGTGTAACTTATACTGAGAGTAGTAAGCTGAGAAATAGCTGTGTAACTTATACTGAGAGTAAAAAGCTGAGAAATAGCTGTGTAATTTATACTGAGAGTAGTAAACTGAGAAATAGCTGTGTAACTTATACTGAGAGTAATAAGCTGAGAAAAAGCGGTGTAACTTATACTGAGAGTAGTAAGCTGAGAAATAGCTGTGTAACTTATACTGAGAGTAATAAGCTGAGAAATAGCTGTGTAACTTATACTGAGAGTAATAAACTGAGAAATAGCTGTGTAACTTATACTGAGAGTAATAAGCTGAGAGATAGCTGTGTAACTTATACTGAGAGTAGTAAGCTGAGAGATAGCTGTGTAACTTATACTGAGAGTAATAAACTGAGAAATAGCTGTGTAACTTATACTGAGAGTAGTAAGCTGAGAGATAGCTGTGTAACTTATACTGAGAGTAGTAAGCTGAGAGATAGCTGTGTAACTTATACTGAGAGTAATAAACTGAGAAATAGCTGTGTAACTTATACTGAGAGTAGTAAGCTGAGAAATAGCTGTGTAACTTATACTGAGAATAGTAAGCTGAGAGATAGCTGTGTAACTTATACTGAGAGTAATAAACTGAGAAATAGCTGTGTAACTTATACTGAGAGTAGTAAGCTGAGAAATAGCTGTGTAACTTATACTGAGAGTAATAAACTGAGAAATAGCTGTGTAACTTATACTGAGAGTAATAAGCTGAGAGATAGCTGTGTAACTTATACTGAGAGTAGTAAGCTGAGAGATAGCTGTGTACCTTATACTGAGAGTAGTAAGCTGAGAAATAGCTGTGTAACTTATACTGAGAGTAATAAGCTGAGAAATAGCGGTGTAACTTATACTGAGAGTAATAAGCTGAGAAATAGCTGTGTAATTTATACTGAGAGTAGTAAGCTGAGAAATAGCTGTGTAACTTATACTGAGAGTAATAAGCTGAGAAATAGCTGTGTAACTTATACTGAGAGTAATAAGCTTAGAAATAGCTGTGTTACTTATACTGAGAGTAATAAGCTTAGAAATAGCTTTGTAACTTATACTGAGAGTAATAAGCTGAGAAATAGCTGTGTAACTTATACTGAGAGTAATAAGATGAGAATAGCTGTGTAACTTATACTAAGAGTAATATACTGAGAGCAATAAGCTGAGAAATAGCTGTGTAACTTATACTGAGAGTAATAAGCTGAGAAATAGCTGTGTAACTTATACTGAGAGTAGTAAGCTGAGAGATAGCTGTGTAACTTATACTGAGAGTAATAAACTGAGAAATAGCTGTGTAACTTATACTGAGAGTAGTAAGCTGAGAAATAGCTGTGTAACTTATACTGAGAGTAATAAACTGAGAAATAGCTGTGTAACTTATACTGAGAGTAATAAGCTGAGAGATAGCTGTGTAACTTATACTGAGAGTAGTAAGCTGAGAGATAGCTGTGTACCTTATACTGAGAGTAGTAAGCTGAGAAATAGCTGTGTAACTTATACTGAGAGTAATAAGCTGAGAAATAGCGGTGTAACTTATACTGAGAGTAATAAGCTGAGAAATAGCTGTGTAATTTATACTGAGAGTAGTAAGCTGAGAAATAGCTGTGTAACTTATACTGAGAGTAATAAGCTGAGAAATAGCTGTGTAACTTATACTGAGAGTAATAAGCTTAGAAATAGCTGTGTTACTTATACTGAGAGTAATAAGCTGAGAAATAGCGGTGTAACTTATACTGAGAGTAATAAGCTGAGAAATAGCTGTGTAATTTATACTGAGAGTAGTAAGCTGAGAAATAGCTGTGTAACTTATACTGAGAGTAATAAGCTGAGAAATAGCTGTGTAACTTATACTGAGAGTAATAAGCTTAGAAATAGCTGTGTTACTTATACTGAGAGTAATAAGCTTAGAAATAGCTTTGTAACTTATACTGAGAGTAATAAGCTGAGAAATAGCTGTGTAACTTATACTGAGAGTAATAAGATGAGAATAGCTGTGTAACTTATACTAAGAGTAATATACTGAGAGCAATAAGCTGAGAAATAGCTGTGTAACTTATACTGAGAGTAATAAGCTGAGAAATAGCTGTGTAACTTATACTGAGAGTAGTAAGCTGAGAGATAGCTGTGTAACTTATACTGAGAGTAATAAACTGAGAAATAGCTGTGTAACTTATACTGAGAGTAGTAAGCTGAGAAATAGCTGTGTAACTTATACTGAGAGTAATAAACTGAGAAATAGCTGTGTAACTTATACTGAGAGTAATAAGCTGAGAGATAGCTGTGTAACTTATACTGAGAGTAGTAAGCTGAGAGATAGCTGTGTACCTTATACTGAGAGTAGTAAGCTGAGAAATAGCTGTGTAACTTATACTGAGAGTAATAAGCTGAGAAATAGCGGTGTAACTTATACTGAGAGTAATAAGCTGAGAAATAGCTGTGTAATTTATACTGAGAGTAGTAAGCTGAGAAATAGCTGTGTAACTTATACTGAGAGTAATAAGCTGAGAAATAGCTGTGTAACTTATACTGAGAGTAATAAGCTTAGAAATAGCTGTGTTACTTATACTGAGAGTAATAAGCTGAGAAATAGCTGTGTAACTTATACTGAGAGTAATAAGCTGAGAAATAGCTGTGTAACTTATACTGAGAGTAATAAGATGAGAAATAGCTGTGTAACTTATACTAAGAGTAATATACTGAGAGCAATAAGCTGAGAAATAGCTGTGTAACTTATACTGAGAGTAATAAGCTGAGAAATAGCTGTGTAACTTATACTGAGAGTAATAAGCTGAGAAATAGCTGTGTAATTTATACTGAGATTAGTAAGCTGAGAAATAGCTGTGTAACTTATACTGAGAGTAATAAGCTGAGAAATAGCTGTGTAACTTATACTGAGAGTAATAAGCTGAGAAATAGCTGTGTAACTTATACTGAGAGTAATAAGCTGAGAAATAGCTGTGTAACTTATACTGAGAGTAATAAGATGAGAAATAGCTATGTAACTTATACTGAGAGTAATAAGATGAGAAATAGCTGTGTAATTTATACTGAGAGTAATAAGCTGAGAGATAGCTGTGTAATTTATACTGAGAGTAGAAAGCTGAGAGATAGATGTGTTACTTATACTGAGAGTAATAAGCTGAGAAATAGCTGTGTAACTTATACTGAGAGTAATAAGCTGAGAAATAGCTGTGTTACTTATACTGAGAGTAATAAGCTGAGAAATAGCTGTGTAACTTATACTGAGAGTAATAAGCTGAGAAATAGCTGTGTTACTTATACTGAGAGTAAAAAGCTGAGAAATAGCTGTATATTTATACTGAGAGTAGTAAGCTGAGAAATAGCTGTGTAACTTATACTGAGAGTAATAAGCTGAGAAATAGCTGTATATTTATACTGAGAGTAGTAAGCTGAGAAATAGCTGTGTAACTTATACTGAGAGTAATAAGCTGAGAAATAGCTGTGTAATTTATACTGAGAGTAGTAAACTGAGAAATAGCTGTGTAACTTATACTGAGAGTAATAAGCTGAGAAATAGCTGTGTAACCTATACTGAGAGTAATAAGCTGAGAAATAGCTGTGTAACTTATACTGAGAGTAATAAGCTGAGAAATAGCTGTGTAACTTATACTGAGAGTAATAAGATGAGAAATAGCTATGTAACTTATACTGAGAGTAATAAGCTGAGAAATAGCTGTGTAACTTATACTGAGAGTAATAAGCTGAGAAATAGCTGTGTAATTTATACTGAGAGTAGTAAACTGAGAAATAGCTGTGTAACTTATACTGAGAGTAATAAGCTGAGAAATAGCTGTGTAACCTATACTGAGAGTAATAAGCTGAGAAATAGCTGTGTAACTTATACTGAGAGTAATAAGCTGAGAAATAGCTGTGTAACTTATACTGAGAGTAATAAGATGAGAAATAGCTATGTAACTTATACTGAGAGTAATAAGCTGAGAAATAGCTGTGTTACTTATACTGAGAGTAAAAAGCTGAGAAATAGCTGTATATTTATACTGAGAGTAGTAAGCTGAGAAATAGCTCTGTAACTTATACTGAGAGTAATAAGCTGAGAAATAGCTGTATATTTATAATGAGAGTAGTAAGCTGAGAAATAGCTGTGTAACTTATACTGAGAGTAATAAGCTGAGAAATAGCTGTGTAATTTATACTGAGAGTAGTAAGCTGAGAAATAGCTGTGTAACTTATACTGAGAGTAATAAGATGAGAAAAAGCGGTGTAACTTATACTGAGAATAGTAAGCTGAGAAATAGCTGTGTAACTTATACTGAGAGTAATAAGCTGAGAAATAGCTGTGTAATTTATACTGAGAGTAGTAAGCTGAGAAATAGCTGTGTAACTTATACTGAGAGTAATAAGCTGAGAGATAGCTGTGTAACTTATACTGAGAGTAGTAAGCTGAGAAACAGCTGTTTAACTTATACTGAGAGTAATAAGCTGAGAAATAGCTGTGTAACTTATACTGAGAGTACAAAGCTGAGAAATAGCTGTGTAACTTATACTGAGAGTAATAAGCTGAGAAATAGCTGTGTTACTTATACTGAGAGTAATAAGCTGAGAAATAGCTATTTTATTTATACTGAGAGTAGTAAGCTGAGAGATAGCTGTGTAATTTATACTGAGAGTAGTAAGCTGAGAGATAGCTGTGTAACTTAAACTGAGAGTAGAACGCTGAGAGATAGCTGTGTAACTTATACTGAGAGTAATAAGATGAGAAATAGCTGTGTAACTTATACTGAGAGTACTAAGTTGAGAAATAGCTGTGTAACTTATACTGAGAGTAATAAGCTGAGAAATAGCTGTGTAATTTATACTGAGAGTACTAAACTGAGAAATAGCTGTGTAACTTATACTGAGAGTGATATACTGAGAGTAATAAGCTGAGAAATAGCTGTGTAACTTATACTGAGAGTAATAAACTCAGAAATAGCGGTGTAACTTATAGTGAGAGTACTAAGCTGAGAAATAGCTGTGTAACTTATACTGAGAGTACTAAGCTGATAAATAGCTGTATATTTATACTGAGAGTACTAAGCTGAGAAATAGCTGTGTAACTTATACTGAGAGTACGAAGCTGAGAAATAGCTGTGTAACTTATACTAAGAGTAATAAGCTGAGAAATAGCCGTGTAACTTATACTGAGAGTAATAAGCTGAGAAATAGCGGTGTAACTTATACTGAGAGAAAAAAGCTGAGAAATAGCTGTATATTTATACTGAGAGTACTAAGCTGAGAAATAGCTGTGTAACTTATACTGAGAGTACTAAGCTGAGAGATAGCTGTGTAATTTATACTGAGAGTAATAAGCTGAGAAATAGCTGTGTAACTTATACTGAGAGTAATAAGATGAGAAAAAGCGGTGTAACTTATACTGAGAATAGTAAGCTGAGAAATAGCTGTGTAACTTATACTGAGAGTAATAAGCTGAGAAATAGCTGTGTAACTTATACTGAGAATAGTAAGCTGAGAAATAGCTGTGTAACTTATACTGAGAGTAATAAGCTGAGAAATAGCTGTGTAATTTATACTGAGAGTACTAAGCTGAGAAAAAGCTGTTTAACTTATACTGAGAGTATTAAGCTGAGAAATAGCTGTGTAACTTATACTGAGAGTACAAAGCTGAGAAATAGCTGTGTAACTTATACTGAGAATAGTAAGCTGAGAAATAGCTGTGTAACTTATACTGAGAGTAATAAGATGAGAAAAAGCGGTGTAACTTATACTGAGAATAGTAAGCTGAGAAATAGCTGTGTAATTTATACTGAGAGTAATAAGCTGAGAAATAGCTGTGTAATTTATACTGAGAGTACGAAGCTGAGAAATAGCTGTGTAACTTATACTGAGAGTAATAAGCTGAGAAATAGCTATGTAACTTATACTGAGAGTAGTAAGCTGAGAAATAGCTATGTAACTTATACTGAGAGTACTAAGCTGAGAGATAGCTGTGTAATTTATACTGAGAGTAATAAGCTGAGAAATAGCTGTGTAACTTATACTGAGAGTAATAAGATGAGAAAAAGCGGTGTAACTTATACTGAGAATAGTAAGCTGAGAAATAGCTGTGTAACTTATACTGAGAGTAGTAAGCTGAGAAATAGCTGTGTAACTTATACTGAGAGTAGTAAGCTGAGAAATAGCTGTGTAATTTATACTGAGAGTAATAAGCTGAGAAATAGCTGTGTAATTTATACTGAGAGTACTAAGCTGAGAGATAGCTGTGTAACTTATACTGAGAGAAAAAAGCTGAGAAATAGCTGTATATTTATACTGAGAGTACTAAGCTGAGAAATAGCTGTGTAATTTATACTGAGAGTACTAAGCTGAGAGATAGCTGTGTAACTTATACTGAGAGAAAAAAGCTGAGAAATAGCTGTATATTTATACTGAGAGTACTAAGCTGAGAGATAGCTCTGTAACTTATACTGAGAGTAATAAGCTGAGAAATAGCTGTATATTTATACTGAGAGTAGTAAGCTGAGAAATAGCTGTGTAACTTATACTGAGAGTACTAAGCTGAGAGATAGCTGTGTAACTTATACTGAGAGTAATAAGATGAGAAATAGCTGTGTAATTTATACTGAGAGTAATAAGCTGAGAAATAGCTGTGTAACTTATACTGAGAATAGTAAGCTGAGAAATAGCTGTGTAACTTATACTGAGAGTAATAAGCTGAGAAATAGCTGTTTAATTTATACTGAGAGTAATAAGCTGAGAAATAGCTGTGTAACTTATAGTGAGAGTAATAAGCTGAGAGATAGCTGTGTAACTTATACTGAGAGTAGTAAGCTGAGAAACAGCTGTTTAACTTATACTGAGAGTAATAAACTGAGAAATAGCTGTGTAACTTATTGTGAGAGTACTAAGCTGACAAATAGCTGTGTAACTTATACTGAGAGTAATAAGCTGAGAAATAGCTGTGTTACTTATACTGAGAGTAATAAGCTGAGAAATAGCTGTTTTATTTATACTGAGAGAAGTAAGCTGAGAGATAGCTGTGTAATTTATACTGAGAGTAGTAAGCTGAGAGATAGCTGTGTAACTTAAACTGAGAGTAGAACGCTGAGAGATAGCTGTGTAACTTATACTGAGAGTAATAAGATGAGAAATTGCTGTGTAACTTATACTGAGAGTACTAAGTTGAGAAATAGCTGTGTAACTTATACTGAGAGTAATAAGCTGAGAAATAGCGGTGTAACTTATACTGAGAGTAATAAGCTTAGAAATAGCTGTGTTACTTATACTGAGAGTAATAAGCTGAGAAATAGCTGTGTAACTTATACTGAGAGTAATAAGCTGAGAAATAGCTGTGTAACTTATACTGAGAGTAATAAGATGAGAAATAGCTGTGTAACTTATACTAAGAGTAATATACTGAGAGCAATAAGCTGAGAAATAGCTGTGTAACTTATACTGAGAGTAATAAGCTGAGAAATAGCTGTGTAACTTATACTGAGAGTAATAAGCTGAGAAATAGCTGTGTAATTTATACTGAGATTAGTAAGCTGAGAAATAGCTGTGTAACTTATACTGAGAGTAATAAGCTGAGAAATAGCTGTGTAACTTATACTGAGAGTAATAAGCTGAGAAATAGCTGTGTAACTTATACTGAGAGTAATAAGCTGAGAAATAGCTGTGTAACTTATACTGAGAGTAATAAGATGAGAAATAGCTATGTAACTTATACTGAGAGTAATAAGATGAGAAATAGCTGTGTAATTTATACTGAGAGTAATAAGCTGAGAGATAGCTGTGTAATTTATACTGAGAGTAGAAAGCTGAGAGATAGATGTGTTACTTATACTGAGAGTAATAAGCTGAGAAATAGCTGTGTAACTTATACTGAGAGTAATAAGCTGAGAAATAGCTGTGTTACTTATACTGAGAGTAATAAGCTGAGAAATAGCTGTGTAACTTATACTGAGAGTAATAAGCTGAGAAATAGCTGTGTTACTTATACTGAGAGTAAAAAGCTGAGAAATAGCTGTATATTTATACTGAGAGTAGTAAGCTGAGAAATAGCTGTGTAACTTATACTGAGAGTAATAAGCTGAGAAATAGCTGTATATTTATACTGAGAGTAGTAAGCTGAGAAATAGCTGTGTAACTTATACTGAGAGTAATAAGCTGAGAAATAGCTGTGTAATTTATACTGAGAGTAGTAAACTGAGAAATAGCTGTGTAACTTATACTGAGAGTAATAAGCTGAGAAATAGCTGTGTAACCTATACTGAGAGTAATAAGCTGAGAAATAGCTGTGTAACTTATACTGAGAGTAATAAGCTGAGAAATAGCTGTGTAACTTATACTGAGAGTAATAAGATGAGAAATAGCTATGTAACTTATACTGAGAGTAATAAGCTGAGAAATAGCTGTGTAACTTATACTGAGAGTAATAAGCTGAGAAATAGCTGTGTAATTTATACTGAGAGTAGTAAACTGAGAAATAGCTGTGTAACTTATACTGAGAGTAATAAGCTGAGAAATAGCTGTGTAACCTATACTGAGAGTAATAAGCTGAGAAATAGCTGTGTAACTTATACTGAGAGTAATAAGATGAGAAATAGCTATGTAACTTATACTGAGAGTAATAAGCTGAGAAATAGCTGTGTTACTTATACTGAGAGTAAAAAGCTGAGAAATAGCTGTATATTTATACTGAGAGTAGTAAGCTGAGAAATAGCTCTGTAACTTATACTGAGAGTAATAAGCTGAGAAATAGCTGTATATTTATAATGAGAGTAGTAAGCTGAGAAATAGCTGTGTAACTTATACTGAGAGTAATAAGCTGAGAAATAGCTGTGTAATTTATACTGAGAGTAGTAAGCTGAGAAATAGCTGTGTAACTTATACTGAGAGTAATAAGATGAGAAAAAGCGGTGTAACTTATACTGAGAATAGTAAGCTGAGAAATAGCTGTGTAACTTATACTGAGAGTAATAAGCTGAGAAATAGCTGTGTAATTTATACTGAGAGTAGTAAGCTGAGAAATAGCTGTGTAACTTATACTGAGAGTAATAAGCTGAGAGATAGCTGTGTAACTTATACTGAGAGTAGTAAGCTGAGAAACAGCTGTTTAACTTATACTGAGAGTAATAAGCTGAGAAATAGCTGTGTAACTTATACTGAGAGTACAAAGCTGAGAAATAGCTGTGTAACTTATACTGAGAGTAATAAGCTGAGAAATAGCTGTGTTACTTATACTGAGAGTAATAAGCTGAGAAATAGCTATTTTATTTATACTGAGAGTAGTAAGCTGAGAGATAGCTGTGTAATTTATACTGAGAGTAGTAAGCTGAGAGATAGCTGTGTAACTTAAACTGAGAGTAGAACGCTGAGAGATAGCTGTGTAACTTATACTGAGAGTAATAAGATGAGAAATAGCTGTGTAACTTATACTGAGAGTACTAAGTTGAGAAATAGCTGTGTAACTTATACTGAGAGTAATAAGCTGAGAAATAGCTGTGTAATTTATACTGAGAGTACTAAACTGAGAAATAGCTGTGTAACTTATACTGAGAGTGATATACTGAGAGTAATAAGCTGAGAAATAGCTGTGTAACTTATACTGAGAGTAATAAACTCAGAAATAGCGGTGTAACTTATAGTGAGAGTACTAAGCTGAGAAATAGCTGTGTAACTTATACTGAGAGTACTAAGCTGATAAATAGCTGTATATTTATACTGAGAGTACTAAGCTGAGAAATAGCTGTGTAACTTATACTGAGAGTACGAAGCTGAGAAATAGCTGTGTAACTTATACTAAGAGTAATAAGCTGAGAAATAGCTGTGTAACTTATACTGAGAGTAATAAGCTGAGAAATAGCGGTGTAACTTATACTGAGAGAAAAAAGCTGAGAAATAGCTGTATATTTATACTGAGAGTACTAAGCTGAGAAATAGCTGTGTAACTTATACTGAGAGTACTAAGCTGAGAGATAGCTGTGTAATTTATACTGAGAGTAATAAGCTGAGAAATAGCTGTGTAACTTATACTGAGAGTAATAAGATGAGAAAAAGCGGTGTAACTTATACTGAGAATAGTAAGCTGAGAAATAGCTGTGTAACTTATACTGAGAGTAATAAGCTGAGAAATAGCTGTGTAACTTATACTGAGAATAGTAAGCTGAGAAATAGCTGTGTAACTTATACTGAGAGTAATAAGCTGAGAAATAGCTGTGTAATTTATACTGAGAGTACTAAGCTGAGAAAAAGCTGTTTAACTTATACTGAGAGTATTAAGCTGAGAAATAGCTGTGTAACTTATACTGAGAGTACAAAGCTGAGAAATAGCTGTGTAACTTATACTGAGAATAGTAAGCTGAGAAATAGCTGTGTAACTTATACTGAGAGTAATAAGATGAGAAAAAGCGGTGTAACTTATACTGAGAATAGTAAGCTGAGAAATAGCTGTGTAATTTATACTGAGAGTAATAAGCTGAGAAATAGCTGTGTAATTTATACTGAGAGTACGAAGCTGAGAAATAGCTGTGTAACTTATACTGAGAGTAATAAGCTGAGAAATAGCTATGTAACTTATACTGAGAGTAGTAAGCTGAGAAATAGCTATGTAACTTATACTGAGAGTACTAAGCTGAGAGATAGCTGTGTAATTTATACTGAGAGTAATAAGCTGAGAAATAGCTGTGTAACTTATACTGAGAGTAATAAGATGAGAAAAAGCGGTGTAACTTATACTGAGAATAGTAAGCTGAGAAATAGCTGTGTAACTTATACTGAGAGTAGTAAGCTGAGAAATAGCTGTGTAACTTATACTGAGAGTAGTAAGCTGAGAAATAGCTGTGTAATTTATACTGAGAGTAATAAGCTGAGAAATAGCTGTGTAATTTATACTGAGAGTACTAAGCTGAGAGATAGCTGTGTAACTTATACTGAGAGAAAAAAGCTGAGAAATAGCTGTATATTTATACTGAGAGTACTAAGCTGAGAAATAGCTGTGTAATTTATACTGAGAGTACTAAGCTGAGAGATAGCTGTGTAACTTATACTGAGAGAAAAAAGCTGAGAAATAGCTGTATATTTATACTGAGAGTACTAAGCTGAGAGATAGCTCTGTAACTTATACTGAGAGTAATAAGCTGAGAAATAGCTGTATATTTATACTGAGAGTAGTAAGCTGAGAAATAGCTGTGTAACTTATACTGAGAGTACTAAGCTGAGAGATAGCTGTGTAACTTATACTGAGAGTAATAAGATGAGAAATAGCTGTGTAATTTATACTGAGAGTAATAAGCTGAGAAATAGCTGTGTAACTTATACTGAGAATAGTAAGCTGAGAAATAGCTGTGTAACTTATACTGAGAGTAATAAGCTGAGAAATAGCTGTTTAATTTATACTGAGAGTAATAAGCTGAGAAATAGCTGTGTAACTTATAGTGAGAGTAATAAGCTGAGAGATAGCTGTGTAACTTATACTGAGAGTAGTAAGCTGAGAAACAGCTGTTTAACTTATACTGAGAGTAATAAACTGAGAAATAGCTGTGTAACTTATTGTGAGAGTACTAAGCTGACAAATAGCTGTGTAACTTATACTGAGAGTAATAAGCTGAGAAATAGCTGTGTTACTTATACTGAGAGTAATAAGCTGAGAAATAGCTGTTTTATTTATACTGAGAGAAGTAAGCTGAGAGATAGCTGTGTAATTTATACTGAGAGTAGTAAGCTGAGAGATAGCTGTGTAACTTAAACTGAGAGTAGAACGCTGAGAGATAGCTGTGTAACTTATACTGAGAGTAATAAGATGAGAAATAGCTGTGTAACTTATACTGAGAGTACTAAGTTGAGAAATAGCTGTGTAACTTATACTGAGAGTAATAAGCTGAGAAATAGCGGTGTAACTTATACTGAGAGTAATAAGCTGAGAAATAGCTGTGTAACTTATACTGAGAGTAATAAGCTGAGAAATAGCTGTGTAACTTATACTGAGAGTACTAAACTGAGAAATAGCTGTGTAACTTATACTGAGAGTAATAAGATGAGAAATAGCTGTGTAACTTATACTGATAGTAGTAAGCTGAGAAACAGCTGTTTAACTTATACTGAGAGTACTAAGCTGAGAAATAGCTGTGTAACTTATACTGAGAGTACTAAGCTGATAAATAGCTGTATATTTATACTGAGAGTAATAAGCTGAGAAATAGCTGTGTTACTTATACTGAGAGCAGTAAGCTGAGAAATAGCTGTGTAACTTATACTGAGAGTACTAAGCTGAGAGATAGCTGTGTAACTTATACTGAGAGTAATAAGCTGAGAAATAGCTGTGTTACTTATACTGAGAGTAATAAGCTGAGAAATAGCTGTGTAACTTATACTGAGAGTAATAAGCTGAGAGATAGCTGTGTAACTTATACTGAGAGTAATAAGATGAGAAATAGCTGTGTAACTTATACTGAGAGTAATAAGATGAGAAATAGCTGTGTAACTTATACTGAGAGTAATAAGATGAGAAATAGCTGTGTAACTTATACTGAGAGTAATAAGCTGAGAGATAGCTGTGTAACTTATACTGAGAGTAGTAAGCTGAGAAACAGCTGTTTAACTTATACTGAGAGTAATAAACTGAGAAATAGCTGTGTAACTTATTGTGAGAGTACTAAGCTGACAAATAGCTGTGTAACTTATACTGAGAGTACAAAGCTGAGAAATAGCTGTGTAACTTATACTGAGAGTAGTAAGCTGAGAAATAGCTGTGTAACTTATACTGAGAGTAGTAAGCTGAGAAATAGCTGTGTAACTTATACTGAGAGTACAAAGCTGAGAAATAGCTGTGTAACTTATACTGAGAGTAGTAAGCTGAGAAATAGCTGTGTAACTTATACTGAGAGTAATAAGCTGAGAGATAGCTGTGTAACTTATACTGAGAGTAATAAGCTGAGAAATAGCTGTGTAACTTATACTGAGAGTAATAAGCTGAGAGATAGATATGTAACTTATACTGAGAGTAATAAGCTGAGAAATAGCTGTGTAACTTATACTGAGAGTAGTAAGCTGAGAAATAGCTGTGTAACTTATACTGAGAGTAATAAGCTGAGCAATAGCTGTGTAACTTATACTGAGAGTAGAACGCTGAGAGATAGCTGTGTAACTTATACTGAGAGTAATAAACTGAGAAATAGCTGTGTAACTTATACTGAGAGTAATAAGCTGAGAAATAGCTGTGTAATTTATACTGAGAGTAGTACGCTGAGAGATAGCTGTGTAACTTATACTGAGAGTAATAAGCTGAGAAATAGCTGTGTAACTTATACTGAGAGTAATAAGCTGAGAAATAGCTGTGTAACTTATACTGAGAGTAATAAGCTGAGAGATAGCTGTGTAATTTATACTGAGAGTAGTAAACTGAGAAATAGCTGTGTAACTTATACTGAGAGTAATAAGCTGAGAAATAGCTGTGTAACTTATACTGAGAGTAGAACGCTGAGAGATAGCTGTGTAATTTATACTGAGAGTAGTAAGCTGAGAAATAGCTGTGTAACTTATACTGAGAGTAATAAGCTGAGAGATAGCTGTGTAACTTATACTGAGAGTAATACGCTGAGAAATAGCTGTGTAATTTATACTGAGAGTAATAAGATGAGAAATAGCTGTGTAACTTATACTGAGAGTAATAAGCTGAGAAATAGCTGTGTAACTTATTCTGAGAGTACTAAGCTGAGAAATAGCTGTGTAACTTATACTGAGAGTAATATACTGAGAGCAATAAGCTGAGAAATAGCTGTGTAATTTATACTGAGAGTAGTAAGCTGAGAGATAGCTGTGTAATTTATACTGAGAGTAGTAAGCTGAGAAATAGCTGTGTAACTTATACTGAGAGTAATAAGCTGAGAAATAGCTGTGTAACTTATACTGAGAGTAATAAGCTGAGATAGCTGTGTAACTTATACTGAGAGTAGTACGCTGAGAGATAGCTGTGTAACTTATACTGAGAGTAATAAGCTGAGAAATAGCTGTGTAACTTATACAGAGAGTACTAAGCTGAGAGATAGCTGTGTAACTTATACTGAGAGTAATAAGATGAGAAATAGCTGTGTAACTTATACTGAGAGTAATAAGCTGAGAAATAGCTGTGTAACTTATACTGAGAGTAATAAGCTGAGATAGCTGTGTAACTTATACTGAGAGTAATAAGCTGAGAAATAGCTGTGTTACTTATACTGAGAGTAATAAGCTGAGAAATAGCTGTGTAACTTATACTGAGAGTAATAAGCTGAGAGATAGCTGTGTAACTTATACTGAGAGTAATAAGATGAGAGATAGCTGTGTAACTTATACTGAGAGTAATAAGCTGAGAGATAGCTGTGTAACTTATACTGAGAGTAGTAAGATGAGAGATAGCTGTGTAACTTATACTGAGAGTAGTAAGCTGAGAAATAGCTGTGTAATTTATACTGAGAGTAGTACGCTGAGAGATAGCTGTGTAACTTATACTGAGAGTAATAAGCTGAGAGATAGCTGTGTAACTTATACTGAGAGTAATAAGCTGAGAGATAGCTGTGTAACTTATACTGAGAGTAGTACGCTGAGAGATAGCTGTGTAACTTATACTGAGAGTAATAAGCTGAGAAATAGCTGTGTAACTTATACTGAGAGTAATAAGCTGAGAAATAGCTGTGTAACTTATACTGAGAGTAATAAGCTGAGAAATAGCTGTGTAACTTATACTGAGAGTAGTGCGCTGAGAGATAGCTGTGTAACTTATACTGAGAGTAGTAAGCTGAGAGATAGCTGTGTAACTTATACTGAGAGTAGTATGCTGAGAGATAGCTGTGTAACTTATACTGAGAGTAGTAAGCTGAGAAATAGCTGTGTTACTTATACTGAGAGTAGTAAGCTGAGAGATAGCTGTGTAACTTATACTGAGAGTAGTAAGCTGAGAGATAGCTGTGTAACTTATACTGAGAGTAATAAGCTGAGAGATAGCTGTGTAACTTATACTGAGAGTAATAAGCTGAGAAATAGCTGTGTAACTTATACTGAGAGTAATAAGCTGAGAGATAGCTGTGTAACTTATACTGAGAGTAGTACGCTGAGAGATAGCTGTGTAACTTATACTGAGAGTAATAAGCTGAGAGATAGCTGTGTAACTTATACTGAGAGTAGTACGCTGAGAGATAGCTGTGTAACTTATACTGAGAGTAATAAGCTGAGAAATAGCTGTGTAACTTATACTGAGAGTAGTAAGCTGAGAGATAGCTGTGTAACTTATACTGAGAGTAGTAAGATGAGAGATAGCTGTGTAACTTATACTGAGAGTAATAAGCTGAGAAATAGCTGTGTAACTTATACTGAGAGTAATAAGCTGAGAGATAGCTGTGTAACTTATAGTGAGAGTAGTAAGCTGAGAGATAGCTGTGTAACTTATACTGAGAGTAGTAAGATGAGAGATAGCTGTGTAACTTATACTGAGAGTAATAAGCTGAGAAATAGCTGTGTAACTTATACTGAGAGTAGTACGCTGAGAGATAGCTGTGTAACTTATACTGAGAGTAGTAAGCTGAGAGATAGCTGTGTAACTTATACTGAGAGTAGTATGCTGAGAGATAGCTGTGTAACTTATACTGAGAGTAGTAAGCTGAGAAATAGCTGTGTAACTTATACTGAGAGTAGTACGCTGAGAGATAGCTGTGTAACTTATACTGAGAGTAATAAGCTGAGAAATAGCTGTGTAACTTATACTGAGAGTAATAAGCTGAGAAATAGCTGTGTAACTTATACTGAGAGTAGTAAGCTGAGAAATAGCTGTGTTACTTATACTGAGAGTAATAAGATGAGAAATAGCTGTGTAACTTATACTGAGAGTAATAAGCTGAGAGATAGCTGTGTAACTTATACTGAGAGTAGTAAGCTGAGAGATAGCTGTGTAATTTATACTGAGAGTAGTACGCTGAGAGATAGCTGTGTAACTTATACTGAGAGTAGTAAGCTGAGAGATAGCTGTGTAACTTATACTGAGAGTAGTAAGCTGAGAGATAGCTGTGTAACTTATACTGAGAGTAATAAGATGAGAAATAGCTGTGTAACTTATACTGAGAGTAATAAGCTGAGAGATAGCTGTGTAACTTATACTGAGAGTAGTAAGCTGAGAGATAGCTGTGTAACTTATACTGAGAGTAGTACGCTGAGAGATAGCTGTGTAACTTATACTGAGAGTAGTAAGCTGAGAGATAGCTGTGTAACTTATACTGAGAGTAGTAAGCTGAGAAATAGCTGTGTAATTTATACTGAGAGTAGTACGCTGAGAGATAGCTGTGTAACTTATACTGAGAGTAATAAGCTGAGAAATAGCTGTGTAACTTATACTGAGAGTAATAAGCTGAGAAATAGCTGTGTAACTTATACTGAGAGTAATAAGCTGAGAGATAGCTGTGTAATTTATACTGAGAGTAGTAAACTGAGAAATAGCTGTGTAACTTATACTGAGAGTAATAAGCTGAGAAATAGCTGTGTAACTTATACTGAGAGTAGAACGCTGAGAGATAGCTGTGTAATTTATACTGAGAGTAGTAAGCTGAGAAATAGCTGTGTAACTTATACTGAGAGTAATAAGCTGAGAGATAGCTGTGTAACTTATACTGAGAGTAATACGCTGAGAAATAGCTGTGTAATTTATACTGAGAGTAATAAGATGAGAAATAGCTGTGTAACTTATACTGAGAGTAATAAGCTGAGAAATAGCTGTGTAACTTATTCTGAGAGTACTAAGCTGAGAAATAGCTGTGTAACTTATACTGAGAGTAATATACTGAGAGCAATAAGCTGAGAAATAGCTGTGTAATTTATACTGAGAGTAGTAAGCTGAGAGATAGCTGTGTAATTTATACTGAGAGTAGTAAGCTGAGAAATAGCTGTGTAACTTATACTGAGAGTAATAAGCTGAGAAATAGCTGTGTAACTTATACTGAGAGTAATAAGCTGAGATAGCTGTGTAACTTATACTGAGAGTAGTACGCTGAGAGATAGCTGTGTAACTTATACTGAGAGTAATAAGCTGAGAAATAGCTGTGTAACTTATACAGAGAGTACTAAGCTGAGAGATAGCTGTGTAACTTATACTGAGAGTAATAAGATGAGAAATAGCTGTGTAACTTATACTGAGAGTAATAAGCTGAGAAATAGCTGTGTAACTTATACTGAGAGTAATAAGCTGAGATAGCTGTGTAACTTATACTGAGAGTAATAAGCTGAGAAATAGCTGTGTTACTTATACTGAGAGTAATAAGCTGAGAAATAGCTGTGTAACTTATACTGAGAGTAATAAGCTGAGAGATAGCTGTGTAACTTATACTGAGAGTAATAAGATGAGAGATAGCTGTGTAACTTATACTGAGAGTAATAAGCTGAGAGATAGCTGTGTAACTTATACTGAGAGTAGTAAGATGAGAGATAGCTGTGTAACTTATACTGAGAGTAGTAAGCTGAGAAATAGCTGTGTAATTTATACTGAGAGTAGTACGCTGAGAGATAGCTGTGTAACTTATACTGAGAGTAATAAGCTGAGAGATAGCTGTGTAACTTATACTGAGAGTAATAAGCTGAGAGATAGCTGTGTAACTTATACTGAGAGTAGTACGCTGAGAGATAGCTGTGTAACTTATACTGAGAGTAATAAGCTGAGAAATAGCTGTGTAACTTATACTGAGAGTAATAAGCTGAGAAATAGCTGTGTAACTTATACTGAGAGTAATAAGCTGAGAAATAGCTGTGTAACTTATACTGAGAGTAATAAGCTGAGAAATAGCTGTGTAACTTATACTGAGAGTAGTGCGCTGAGAGATAGCTGTGTAACTTATACTGAGAGTAGTAAGCTGAGAGATAGCTGTGTAACTTATACTGAGAGTAGTATGCTGAGAGATAGCTGTGTAACTTATACTGAGAGTAGTAAGCTGAGAAATAGCTGTGTTACTTATACTGAGAGTAGTAAGCTGAGAGATAGCTGTGTAACTTATACTGAGAGTAGTAAGCTGAGAGATAGCTGTGTAACTTATACTGAGAGTAATAAGCTGAGAGATAGCTGTGTAACTTATACTGAGAGTAATAAGCTGAGAAATAGCTGTGTAACTTATACTGAGAGTAATAAGCTGAGAGATAGCTGTGTAACTTATACTGAGAGTAGTACGCTGAGAGATAGCTGTGTAACTTATACTGAGAGTAATAAGCTGAGAGATAGCTGTGTAACTTATACTGAGAGTAGTACGCTGAGAGATAGCTGTGTAACTTATACTGAGAGTAATAAGCTGAGAAATAGCTGTGTAACTTATACTGAGAGTAGTAAGCTGAGAGATAGCTGTGTAACTTATACTGAGAGTAGTAAGATGAGAGATAGCTGTGTAACTTATACTGAGAGTAATAAGCTGAGAAATAGCTGTGTAACTTATACTGAGAGTAATAAGCTGAGAGATAGCTGTGTAACTTATAGTGAGAGTAGTAAGCTGAGAGATAGCTGTGTAACTTATACTGAGAGTAGTAAGATGAGAGATAGCTGTGTAACTTATACTGAGAGTAATAAGCTGAGAAATAGCTGTGTAACTTATACTGAGAGTAGTACGCTGAGAGATAGCTGTGTAACTTATACTGAGAGTAGTAAGCTGAGAGATAGCTGTGTAACTTATACTGAGAGTAGTATGCTGAGAGATAGCTGTGTAACTTATACTGAGAGTAGTAAGCTGAGAAATAGCTGTGTAACTTATACTGAGAGTAGTACGCTGAGAGATAGCTGTGTAACTTATACTGAGAGTAATAAGCTGAGAAATAGCTGTGTAACTTATACTGAGAGTAATAAGCTGAGAAATAGCTGTGTAACTTATACTGAGAGTAGTAAGCTGAGAAATAGCTGTGTTACTTATACTGAGAGTAATAAGATGAGAAATAGCTGTGTAACTTATACTGAGAGTAATAAGCTGAGAGATAGCTGTGTAACTTATACTGAGAGTAGTAAGCTGAGAGATAGCTGTGTAACTTATACTGAGAGTAGTACGCTGAGAGATAGCTGTGTAACTTATACTGAGAGTAGTAAGCTGAGAGATAGCTGTGTAACTTATACTGAGAGTAGTAAGCTGAGAGATAGCTGTGTAACTTATACTGAGAGTAATAAGATGAGAAATAGCTGTGTAACTTATACTGAGAGTAATAAGCTGAGAGATAGCTGTGTAACTTATACTGAGAGTAGTAAGCTGAGAGATAGCTGTGTAACTTATACTGAGAGTAGTACGCTGAGAGATAGCTGTGTAACTTATACTGAGAGTAGTAAGCTGAGAGATAGCTGTGTAACTTATACTGAGAGTAGTAAGCTGAGAGATAGCTGTGTAACTTATACTGAGAGTAATAAGCTGAGAGATAGCTGTGTAATTTATACTGAGAGTAATAAGCTGAGAAACAGCTGTGTAACTTATACTGAGAGTAGTAAGCTGAGAGATAGCTGTGTAACTTATACTGAGAGTAGTAAGCTGAGAGATAGCTGTGTAACTTATACTGAGAGTAGTACGCTGAGAGATAGCTGTGTAACTTATACTGAGAGTAGTAAGCTGAGAGATAGCTGTGTAACTTATACTGAGAGTAGTAAGCTGAGAGATAGCTGTGTAACTTATACTGAGAGTAATAAGATGAGAAATAGCTGTGTAACTTATACTGAGAGTAATAAGCTGAGAGATAGCTGTGTAACTTATACTGCGAGTAGTAAGCTGAGAGATAGCTGTGTAACTTATACTGAGAGTAGTACGCTGAGAGATAGCTGTGTAACTTATACTGAGAGTAATAAGCTGAGAGATAGCTGTGTAACTTATACTGAGAGTAATAAGCTGAGAGATAGCTGTGTAACTTATACTGAGAGTAATAAGCTGAGAGATAGCTGTGTAATTTATACTGAGAGTAATAAGCTGAGAAATAGCTGTGTAACTTATACTGAGAGTAGTAAGCTGAGAAATAGCTGTGTAACTTATACTGAGAGTAGTACGCTGAGAGATAGCTGTGTAACTTATACTGAGAGTAGTAAGCTGAGAGATAGCTGTGTAACTTATACTGAGAGTAGTATGCTGAGAGATAGCTGTGTAACTTATACTGAGAGTAATAAGCTGAGAAATAGCTGTGTAACTTATACTGAGAGTAGTAAGCTGAGAGATAGCTGTGTAACTTATACTGAGAGTAGTAAGATGAGAGATAGCTGTGTAACTTATACTGAGAGTAGTACGCTGAGAGATAGCTGTGTAACTTATACTGAGAGTAGTAAGCTGAGAGATAGCTGTGTAACTTATACTGAGAGTAGTATGCTGAGAGATAGCTGTGTAACTTATACTGAGAGTAGTAAGCTGAGAAATAGCTGTGTAACTTATACTGAGAGTAGTAAGCTGAGAAATAGCTGTGTAACTTATACTGAGAGTAATAAGCTGAGAAATAGCTGTGTAACTTATACTGAGAGTAGTAAGCTGAGAAATAGCTGTGTTACTTATACTGAGAGTAATAAGATGAGAAATAGCTGTGTAACTTATATTGAGAGTAATAAGCTGAGAGATAGCTGTGTAACTTATACTGAGAGTAGTAAGCTGAGAGATAGCTGTGTAACTTATACTGAGAGTAGTACGCTGAGAGATAGCTGTGTAACTTATACTGAGAGTAGCAAGCTGAGAGATAGCTGTGTAACTTATACTGAGAGTAGTAAGCTGAGAGACAGCTGTGTAACTTATACTGAGAGTAATAAGATGAGAAATAGCTGTGTAACTTATACTGAGAGTAATAAGCTGAGAGATAGCTGTGTAACTTATACTGAGAGTAGTAAGCTGAGAGATAGCTGTGTAACTTATACTGAGAGTAGTACGCTGAGAGATAGCTGTGTAACTTATACTGAGAGTAGTAAGCTGAGAGATAGCTGTGTAACTTATACTGAGAGTAGTAAGCTGAGAGATAGCTGTGTAACTTATACGGAGAGTAATAAGCTGAGAGATAGCTGTGTAATTTATACTGAGAGTAATAAGCTGAGAAACAGCTGTGTAACTTATACTGAGAGTAGTAAGCTGAGAGATAGCCGTGTAACTTATACTGAGAGTAGTAAGCTGAGAGATAGCTGTGTAACTTATACTGAGAGTAGTACGCTGAGAGATAGCTGTGTAACTTATACTGAGAGTAGTAAGCTGAGAGATAGCTGTGTAATTTATACTGAGAGTAGTAAGCTGAGAGATAGCTGTGTAACTTATACTGAGAGTAATAAGATGAGAAATAGCTGTGTAACTTATACTGAGAGTAATAAGCTGAGAGATAGCTGTGTAACTTATACTGCGAGTAGTAAGCTGAGAGATAGCTGTGTAACTTATACTGAGAGTAGTACGCTGAGAGATAGCTGTGTAACTTATACTGAGAGTAATAAGCTGAGAGATAGCTGTGTAACTTATACTGAGAGTAATAAGCTGAGAGATAGCTGTGTAACTTATACTGAGAGTAGTAAGATGAGAGATAGCTGTGTAACTTATACTGAGAGTAGTAAGCTGAGAAATAGCTGTGTAATTTATACTGAGAGTAGTACGCTGAGAGATAGCTGTGTAACTTATACTGAGAGTAATAAGCTGAGAGATAGCTGTGTAACTTATACTGAGAGTAATACGCTGAGAGATAGCTGTGTAACTTATACTGAGAGTAGTACGCTGAGAGATAGCTGTGTAACTTATACTGAGAGTAATAAGCTGAGAAATAGCTGTGTAACTTATACTGAGAGTAATAAGCTGAGAAATAGCTGTGTAACTTATACTGAGAGTAATAAGCTGAGAAATAGCTGTGTAACTTATACTGAGAGTAGTGCGCTGAGAGATAGCTGTGTAACTTATACTGAGAGTAGTAAGCTGAGAGATAGCTGTGTAACTTATACTGAGAGTAGTATGCTGAGAGATAGCTGTGTAACTTATACTGAGAGTAGTAAGCTGAGAAATAGCTGTGTTACTTATACTGAGAGTAGTAAGCTGAGAGATAGCTGTGTAACTTATACTGAGAGTAGTAAGCTGAGAGATAGCTGTGTAACTTATACTGAGAGTAATAAGCTGAGAGATAGCTGTGTAACTTATACTGAGAGTAATAAGCTGAGAAATAGCTGTGTAACTTATACTGAGAGTAATAAGCTGAGAGATAGCTGTGTAACTTATACTGAGAGTAGTACGCTGAGAGATAGCTGTGTAACTTATACTGAGAGTAATAAGCTGAGAGATAGCTGTGTAACTTATACTGAGAGTAGTACGCTGAGAGATAGCTGTGTAACTTATACTGAGAGTAATAAGCTGAGAAATAGCTGTGTAACTTATACTGAGAGTAGTAAGCTGAGAGATAGCTGTGTAACTTATACTGAGAGTAGTAAGATGAGAGATAGCTGTGTAACTTATACTGAGAGTAATAAGCTGAGAAATAGCTGTGTAACTTATACTGAGAGTAATAAGCTGAGAGATAGCTGTGTAACTTATACTGAGAGTAGTAAGCTGAGAGATAGCTGTGTAACTTATACTGAGAGTAGTAAGATGAGAGATAGCTGTGTAACTTATACTGAGAGTAATAAGCTGAGAAATAGCTGTGTAACTTATACTGAGAGTAGTACGCTGAGAGATAGCTGTGTAACTTATACTGAGAGTAGTAAGCTGAGAGATAGCTGTGTAACTTATACTGAGAGTAGTATGCTGAGAGATAGCTGTGTAACTTATACTGAGAGTAGTAAGCTGAGAAATAGCTGTGTAACTTATACTGAGAGTAGTACGCTGAGAGATAGCTGTGTAACTTATACTGAGAGTAATAAGCTGAGAAATAGCTGTGTAACTTATACTGAGAGTAATAAGCTGAGAAATAGCTGTGTAACTTATACTGAGAGTAGTAAGCTGAGAAATAGCTGTGTTACTTATACTGAGAGTAATAAGATGAGAAATAGCTGTGTAACTTATACTGAGAGTAATAAGCTGAGAGATAGCTGTGTAACTTATACTGAGAGTAGTAAGCTGAGAGATAGCTGTGTAACTTATACTGAGAGTAGTACGCTGAGAGATAGCTGTGTAACTTATACTGAGAGTAGTAAGCTGAGAGATAGCTGTGTAACTTATACTGAGAGTAGTAAGCTGAGAGATAGCTGTGTAACTTATACTGAGAGTAATAAGCTGAGAAATAGCTGTGTTACTGATACTGAGAGTAAAAAGCTGAGAAATAGCTGTATATTTATACTGAGAGTAGTAAGATGAGAGATAGCTGTGTAACTTATACTGAGAGTAGTACGCTGAGAGATAGCTGTGTAACTTATACTGAGAGTAGTAAGCTGAGAGATAGCTGTGTAACTTATACTGAGAGTAGTATGCTGAGAGATAGCTGTGTAACTTATACTGAGAGTAGTAAGCTGAGAAATAGCTGTGTAACTTATACTGAGAGTAGTAAGCTGAGAAATAGCTGTGTAACTTATACTGAGAGTACTAAGCTGAGAGATAGCTGTGTAACTTATACTGAGAGTAATAAGATGAGAAATAGCTGTGTAATTTATACTGAGAGTAATAAGCTGAGAAATAGCTGTGTAACTTATACTGAGAATAGTAAGCTGAGAAATAGCTGTGTAACTTATACTGAGAGTAATAAGCTGAGAAATAGCTGTTTAATTTATACTGAGAGTAATAAGCTGAGAAATAGCTGTGTAACTTATAGTGAGAGTAATAAGCTGAGAGATAGCTGTGTAACTTATACTGAGAGTAGTAAGCTGAGAAACAGCTGTTTAACTTATACTGAGAGTAATAAACTGAGAAATAGCTGTGTAACTTATTGTGAGAGTACTAAGCTGACAAATAGCTGTGTAACTTATACTGAGAGTAATAAGCTGAGAAATAGCTGTGTTACTTATACTGAGAGTAATAAGCTGAGAAATAGCTGTTTTATTTATACTGAGAGAAGTAAGCTGAGAGATAGCTGTGTAATTTATACTGAGAGTAGTAAGCTGAGAGATAGCTGTGTAACTTAAACTGAGAGTAGAACGCTGAGAGATAGCTGTGTAACTTATACTGAGAGTAATAAGATGAGAAATAGCTGTGTAACTTATACTGAGAGTACTAAGTTGAGAAATAGCTGTGTAACTTATACTGAGAGTAATAAGCTGAGAAATAGCGGTGTAACTTATACTGAGAGTAATAAGCTGAGAAATAGCTGTGTAACTTATACTGAGAGTAATAAGCTGAGAAATAGCTGTGTAACTTATACTGAGAGTACTAAACTGAGAAATAGCTGTGTAACTTATACTGAGAGTAATAAGATGAGAAATAGCTGTGTAACTTATACTGATAGTAGTAAGCTGAGAAACAGCTGTTTAACTTATACTGAGAGTACTAAGCTGAGAAATAGCTGTGTAACTTATACTGAGAGTACTAAGCTGATAAATAGCTGTATATTTATACTGAGAGTAATAAGCTGAGAAATAGCTGTGTTACTTATACTGAGAGCAGTAAGCTGAGAAATAGCTGTGTAACTTATACTGAGAGTACTAAGCTGAGAGATAGCTGTGTAACTTATACTGAGAGTAATAAGCTGAGAAATAGCTGTGTTACTTATACTGAGAGTAATAAGCTGAGAAATAGCTGTGTAACTTATACTGAGAGTAATAAGCTGAGAGATAGCTGTGTAACTTATACTGAGAGTAATAAGATGAGAAATAGCTGTGTAACTTATACTGAGAGTAATAAGATGAGAAATAGCTGTGTAACTTATACTGAGAGTAATAAGATGAGAAATAGCTGTGTAACTTATACTGAGAGTAATAAGCTGAGAGATAGCTGTGTAACTTATACTGAGAGTAGTAAGCTGAGAAACAGCTGTTTAACTTATACTGAGAGTAATAAACTGAGAAATAGCTGTGTAACTTATTGTGAGAGTACTAAGCTGACAAATAGCTGTGTAACTTATACTGAGAGTACAAAGCTGAGAAATAGCTGTGTAACTTATACTGAGAGTAGTAAGCTGAGAAATAGCTGTGTAACTTATACTGAGAGTAGTAAGCTGAGAAATAGCTGTGTAACTTATACTGAGAGTACAAAGCTGAGAAATAGCTGTGTAACTTATACTGAGAGTAGTAAGCTGAGAAATAGCTGTGTAACTTATACTGAGAGTAATAAGCTGAGAGATAGCTGTGTAACTTATACTGAGAGTAATAAGCTGAGAAATAGCTGTGTAACTTATACTGAGAGTAATAAGCTGAGAGATAGATATGTAACTTATACTGAGAGTAATAAGCTGAGAAATAGCTGTGTAACTTATACTGAGAGTAGTAAGCTGAGAAATAGCTGTGTAACTTATACTACGAGTAATAAGCTGAGCAATAGCTGTGTAACTTATACTGAGAGTAGAACGCTGAGAGATAGCTGTGTAACTTATACTGAGAGTAATAAACTGAGAAATAGCTGTGTAACTTATACTGAGAGTAATAAGCTGAGAAATAGCTGTGTAATTTATACTGAGAGTAGTACGCTGAGAGATAGCTGTGTAACTTATACTGAGAGTAATAAGCTGAGAAATAGCTGTGTAACTTATACTGAGAGTAATAAGCTGAGAAATAGCTGTGTAACTTATACTGAGAGTAATAAGCTGAGAGATAGCTGTGTAATTTATACTGAGAGTAGTAAACTGAGAAATAGCTGTGTAACTTATACTGAGAGTAATAAGCTGAGAAATAGCTGTGTAACTTATACTGAGAGTAGAACGCTGAGAGATAGCTGTGTAATTTATACTGAGAGTAGTAAGCTGAGAAATAGCTGTGTAACTTATACTGAGAGTAATAAGCTGAGAGATAGCTGTGTAACTTATACTGAGAGTAATACGCTGAGAAATAGCTGTGTAATTTATACTGAGAGTAATAAGATGAGAAATAGCTGTGTAACTTATACTGAGAGTAATAAGCTGAGAAATAGCTGTGTAACTTATTCTGAGAGTACTAAGCTGAGAAATAGCTGTGTAACTTATACTGAGAGTAATATACTGAGAGCAATAAGCTGAGAAATAGCTGTGTAATTTATACTGAGAGTAGTAAGCTGAGAGATAGCTGTGTAATTTATACTGAGAGTAGTAAGCTGAGAAATAGCTGTGTAACTTATACTGAGAGTAATAAGCTGAGAAATAGCTGTGTAACTTATACTGAGAGTAATAAGCTGAGATAGCTGTGTAACTTATACTGAGAGTAGTACGCTGAGAGATAGCTGTGTAACTTATACTGAGAGTAATAAGCTGAGAAATAGCTGTGTAACTTATACAGAGAGTACTAAGCTGAGAGATAGCTGTGTAACTTATACTGAGAGTAATAAGATGAGAAATAGCTGTGTAACTTATACTGAGAGTAATAAGCTGAGAAATAGCTGTGTAACTTATACTGAGAGTAATAAGCTGAGATAGCTGTGTAACTTATACTGAGAGTAATAAGCTGAGAAATAGCTGTGTTACTTATACTGAGAGTAATAAGCTGAGAAATAGCTGTGTAACTTATACTGAGAGTAATAAGCTGAGAGATAGCTGTGTAACTTATACTGAGAGTAATAAGATGAGAGATAGCTGTGTAACTTATACTGAGAGTAATAAGCTGAGAGATAGCTGTGTAACTTATACTGAGAGTAGTAAGATGAGAGATAGCTGTGTAACTTATACTGAGAGTAGTAAGCTGAGAAATAGCTGTGTAATTTATACTGAGAGTAGTACGCTGAGAGATAGCTGTGTAACTTATACTGAGAGTAATAAGCTGAGAGATAGCTGTGTAACTTATACTGAGAGTAATAAGCTGAGAGATAGCTGTGTAACTTATACTGAGAGTAGTACGCTGAGAGATAGCTGTGTAACTTATACTGAGAGTAATAAGCTGAGAAATAGCTGTGTAACTTATACTGAGAGTAATAAGCTGAGAAATAGCTGTGTAACTTATACTGAGAGTAATAAGCTGAGAAATAGCTGTGTAACTTATACTGAGAGTAGTGCGCTGAGAGATAGCTGTGTAACTTATACTGAGAGTAGTAAGCTGAGAGATAGCTGTGTAACTTATACTGAGAGTAGTATGCTGAGAGATAGCTGTGTAACTTATACTGAGAGTAGTAAGCTGAGAAATAGCTGTGTTACTTATACTGAGAGTAGTAAGCTGAGAGATAGCTGTGTAACTTATACTGAGAGTAGTAAGCTGAGAGATAGCTGTGTAACTTATACTGAGAGTAATAAGCTGAGAGATAGCTGTGTAACTTATACTGAGAGTAATAAGCTGAGAAATAGCTGTGTAACTTATACTGAGAGTAATAAGCTGAGAGATAGCTGTGTAACTTATACTGAGAGTAGTACGCTGAGAGATAGCTGTGTAACTTATACTGAGAGTAATAAGCTGAGAGATAGCTGTGTAACTTATACTGAGAGTAGTACGCTGAGAGATAGCTGTGTAACTTATACTGAGAGTAATAAGCTGAGAAATAGCTGTGTAACTTATACTGAGAGTAGTAAGCTGAGAGATAGCTGTGTAACTTATACTGAGAGTAGTAAGATGAGAGATAGCTGTGTAACTTATACTGAGAGTAATAAGCTGAGAAATAGCTGTGTAACTTATACTGAGAGTAATAAGCTGAGAGATAGCTGTGTAACTTATAGTGAGAGTAGTAAGCTGAGAGATAGCTGTGTAACTTATACTGAGAGTAGTAAGATGAGAGATAGCTGTGTAACTTATACTGAGAGTAATAAGCTGAGAAATAGCTGTGTAACTTATACTGAGAGTAGTACGCTGAGAGATAGCTGTGTAACTTATACTGAGAGTAGTAAGCTGAGAGATAGCTGTGTAACTTATACTGAGAGTAGTATGCTGAGAGATAGCTGTGTAACTTATACTGAGAGTAGTAAGCTGAGAAATAGCTGTGTAACTTATACTGAGAGTAGTACGCTGAGAGATAGCTGTGTAACTTATACTGAGAGTAATAAGCTGAGAAATAGCTGTGTAACTTATACTGAGAGTAATAAGCTGAGAAATAGCTGTGTAACTTATACTGAGAGTAGTAAGCTGAGAAATAGCTGTGTTACTTATACTGAGAGTAATAAGATGAGAAATAGCTGTGTAACTTATACTGAGAGTAATAAGCTGAGAGATAGCTGTGTAACTTATACTGAGAGTAGTAAGCTGAGAGATAGCTGTGTAACTTATACTGAGAGTAGTACGCTGAGAGATAGCTGTGTAACTTATACTGAGAGTAGTAAGCTGAGAGATAGCTGTGTAACTTATACTGAGAGTAGTAAGCTGAGAGATAGCTGTGTAACTTATACTGAGAGTAATAAGATGAGAAATAGCTGTGTAACTTATACTGAGAGTAATAAGCTGAGAGATAGCTGTGTAACTTATACTGAGAGTAGTAAGCTGAGAGATAGCTGTGTAACTTATACTGAGAGTAGTACGCTGAGAGATAGCTGTGTAACTTATACTGAGAGTAGTAAGCTGAGAGATAGCTGTGTAACTTATACTGAGAGTAGTAAGCTGAGAGATAGCTGTGTAACTTATACTGAGAGTAATAAGCTGAGAGATAGCTGTGTAATTTATACTGAGAGTAATAAGCTGAGAAACAGCTGTGTAACTTATACTGAGAGTAGTAAGCTGAGAGATAGCTGTGTAACTTATACTGAGAGTAGTAAGCTGAGAGATAGCTGTGTAACTTATACTGAGAGTAGTACGCTGAGAGATAGCTGTGTAACTTATACTGAGAGTAGTAAGCTGAGAGATAGCTGTGTAACTTATACTGAGAGTAGTAAGCTGAGAGATAGCTGTGTAACTTATACTGAGAGTAATAAGATGAGAAATAGCTGTGTAACTTATACTGAGAGTAATAAGCTGAGAGATAGCTGTGTAACTTATACTGCGAGTAGTAAGCTGAGAGATAGCTGTGTAACTTATACTGAGAGTAGTACGCTGAGAGATAGCTGTGTAACTTATACTGAGAGTAATAAGCTGAGAGATAGCTGTGTAACTTATACTGAGAGTAATAAGCTGAGAGATAGCTGTGTAACTTATACTGAGAGTAATAAGCTGAGAGATAGCTGTGTAATTTATACTGAGAGTAATAAGCTGAGAAATAGCTGTGTAACTTATACTGAGAGTAGTAAGCTGAGAAATAGCTGTGTAACTTATACTGAGAGTAGTACGCTGAGAGATAGCTGTGTAACTTATACTGAGAGTAGTAAGCTGAGAGATAGCTGTGTAACTTATACTGAGAGTAGTATGCTGAGAGATAGCTGTGTAACTTATACTGAGAGTAATAAGCTGAGAAATAGCTGTGTAACTTATACTGAGAGTAGTAAGCTGAGAGATAGCTGTGTAACTTATACTGAGAGTAGTAAGATGAGAGATAGCTGTGTAACTTATACTGAGAGTAGTACGCTGAGAGATAGCTGTGTAACTTATACTGAGAGTAGTAAGCTGAGAGATAGCTGTGTAACTTATACTGAGAGTAGTATGCTGAGAGATAGCTGTGTAACTTATACTGAGAGTAGTAAGCTGAGAAATAGCTGTGTAACTTATACTGAGAGTAGTAAGCTGAGAAATAGCTGTGTAACTTATACTGAGAGTAATAAGCTGAGAAATAGCTGTGTAACTTATACTGAGAGTAGTAAGCTGAGAAATAGCTGTGTTACTTATACTGAGAGTAATAAGATGAGAAATAGCTGTGTAACTTATACTGAGAGTAATAAGCTGAGAGATAGCTGTGTAACTTATACTGAGAGTAGTAAGCTGAGAGATAGCTGTGTAACTTATACTGAGAGTAGTACGCTGAGAGATAGCTGTGTAACTTATACTGAGAGTAGTAAGCTGAGAGATAGCTGTGTAACTTATACTGAGAGTAGTAAGCTGAGAGATAGCTGTGTAACTTATACTGAGAGTAATAAGATGAGAAATAGCTGTGTAACTTATACTGAGAGTAATAAGCTGAGAGATAGCTGTGTAACTTATACTGAGAGTAGTAAGCTGAGAGATAGCTGTGTAACTTATACTGAGAGTAGTACGCTGAGAGATAGCTGTGTAACTTATACTGAGAGTAGTAAGCTGAGAGATAGCTGTGTAACTTATACTGAGAGTAGTAAGCTGAGAGATAGCTGTGTAACTTATACGGAGAGTAATAAGCTGAGAGATAGCTGTGTAATTTATACTGAGAGTAATAAGCTGAGAAACAGCTGTGTAACTTATACTGAGAGTAGTAAGCTGAGAGATAGCCGTGTAACTTATACTGAGAGTAGTAAGCTGAGAGATAGCTGTGTAACTTATACTGAGAGTAGTACGCTGAGAGATAGCTGTGTAACTTATACTGAGAGTAGTAAGCTGAGAGATAGCTGTGTAATTTATACTGAGAGTAGTAAGCTGAGAGATAGCTGTGTAACTTATACTGAGATTAATAAGATGAGAAATAGCTGTGTAACTTATACTGAGAGTAATAAGCTGAGAGATAGCTGTGTAACTTATACTGCGAGTAGTAAGCTGAGAGATAGCTGTGTAACTTATACTGAGAGTAGTACGCTGAGAGATAGCTGTGTAACTTATACTGAGAGTAATAAGCTGAGAGATAGCTGTGTAACTTATACTGAGAGTAATAAGCTGAGAGATAGCTGTGTAACTTATACTGAGAGTAGTAAGATGAGAGATAGCTGTGTAACTTATACTGAGAGTAGTAAGCTGAGAAATAGCTGTGTAATTTATACTGAGAGTAGTACGCTGAGAGATAGCTGTGTAACTTATACCGAGAGTAATAAGCTGAGAGATAGCTGTGTAACTTATACTGAGAGTAATAAGCTGAGAGATAGCTGTGTAACTTATACTGAGAGTAGTACGCTGAGAGATAGCTGTGTAACTTATACTGAGAGTAATAAGCTGAGAAATAGCTGTGTAACTTATACTGAGAGTAATAAGCTGAGAAATAGCTGTGTAACTTATACTGAGAGTAATAAGCTGAGAAATAGCTGTGTAACTTATACTGAGAGTAGTGCGCTGAGAGATAGCTGTGTAACTTATACTGAGAGTAGTAAGCTGAGAGATAGCTGTGTAACTTATACTGAGAGTAGTATGCTGAGAGATAGCTGTGTAACTTATACTGAGAGTAGTAAGCTGAGAAATAGCTGTGTTACTTATACTGAGAGTAGTAAGCTGAGAGATAGCTGTGTAACTTATACTGAGAGTAATAAGCTGAGAGATAGCTGTGTAACTTATACTGAGAGTAATAAGCTGAGAAATAGCTGTGTAACTTATACTGAGAGTAATAAGCTGAGAGATAGCTGTGTAACTTATACTGAGAGTAGTACGCTGAGAGATAGCTGTGTAACTTATACTGAGAGTAATAAGCTGAGAGATAGCTGTGTAACTTATACTGAGAGTAGTACGCTGAGAGATAGCTGTGTAACTTATACTGAGAGTAATAAGCTGAGAAATAGCTGTGTAACTTATACTGAGAGTAGTAAGCTGAGAGATAGCTGTGTAACTTATACTGAGAGTAGTAAGATGAGAGATAGCTGTGTAACTTATACTGAGAGTAATAAGCTGAGAAATAGCTGTGTAACTTATACTGAGAGTAATAAGCTGAGAGATAGCTGTGTAACTTATACTGAGAGTAGTAAGCTGAGAGATAGCTGTGTAACTTATACTGAGAGTAGTAAGATGAGAGATAGCTGTGTAACTTATACTGAGAGTAATAAGCTGAGAAATAGCTGTGTAACTTATACTGAGAGTAGTACGCTGAGAGATAGCTGTGTAACTTATACTGAGAGTAGTAAGCTGAGAGATAGCTGTGTAACTTATACTGAGAGTAGTATGCTGAGAGATAGCTGTGTAACTTATACTGAGAGTAGTAAGCTGAGAAATAGCTGTGTAACTTATACTGAGAGTAGTACGCTGAGAGATAGCTGTGTAACTTATACTGAGAGTAATAAGCTGAGAAATAGCTGTGTAACTTATACTGAGAGTAATAAGCTGAGAAATAGCTGTGTAACTTATACTGAGAGTAGTAAGCTGAGAAATAGCTGTGTTACTTATACTGAGAGTAATAAGATGAGAAATAGCTGTGTAACTTATACTGAGAGTAATAAGCTGAGAGATAGCTGTGTAACTTATACTGAGAGTAGTAAGCTGAGAGATAGCTGTGTAACTTATACTGAGAGTAGTACGCTGAGAGATAGCTGTGTAACTTATACTGAGAGTAGTAAGCTGAGAGATAGCTGTGTAACTTATACTGAGAGTAGTAAGCTGAGAGATAGCTGTGTAACTTATACTGAGAGTAATAAGATGAGAAATAGCTGTGTAACTTATACTGAGAGTAATAAGCTGAGAGATAGCTGTGTAACTTATACTGAGAGTAGTAAGCTGAGAGATAGCTGTGTAACTTATACTGAGAGTAGTACGCTGAGAGATAGCTGTGTAACTTATACTGAGAGTAGTAAGCTGAGAGATAGCTGTGTAACTTATACTGAGAGTAGTAAGCTGAGAGATAGCTGTGTAACTTATACTGAGAGTAATAAGCTGAGAGATAGCTGTGTAATTTATACTGAGAGTAATAAGCTGAGAAACAGCTGTGTAACTTATACTGAGAGTAGTAAGCTGAGAGATAGCTGTGTAACTTATACTGAGAGTAGTAAGCTGAGAGATAGCTGTGTAACTTATACTGAGAGTAGTACGCTGAGAGATAGCTGTGTAACTTATACTGAGAGTAGTAAGCTGAGAGATAGCTGTGTAACTTATACTGAGAGTAGTAAGCTGAGAGATAGCTGTGTAACTTATACTGAGAGTAATAAGATGAGAAATAGCTGTGTAACTTATACTGAGAGTAATAAGCTGAGAGATAGCTGTGTAACTTATACTGCGAGTAGTAAGCTGAGAGATAGCTGTGTAACTTATACTGAGAGTAGTACGCTGAGAGATAGCTGTGTAACTTATACTGAGAGTAATAAGCTGAGAGATAGCTGTGTAACTTATACTGAGAGTAATAAGCTGAGAGATAGCTGTGTAACTTATACTGAGAGTAATAAGCTGAGAGATAGCTGTGTAATTTATACTGAGAGTAATAAGCTGAGAAATAGCTGTGTAACTTATACTGAGAGTAGTAAGCTGAGAAATAGCTGTGTAACTTATACTGAGAGTAGTACGCTGAGAGATAGCTGTGTAACTTATACTGAGAGTAATAAGCTGAGAGATAGCTGTGTAACTTATACTGAGAGTAGTACGCTGAGAGATAGCTGTGTAACTTATACTGAGAGTAATAAGCTGAGAAATGGCTGTGTAACTTATACTGAGAGTAGTAAGCTGAGAGATAGCTGTGTAACTTATACTGAGAGTAGTAAGATGAGAGATAGCTGTGTAACTTATACTGAGAGTAGTACGCTGAGAGATAGCTGTGTAACTTATACTGAGAGTAATAAGCTGAGAGATAGCTGTGTAACTTATACTGAGAGTAGTAAGCTGAGAGATAGCTGTGTAACTTATACTGAGAGTAGTAAGCTGAGAAATAGCTGTGTTACTTATACTGAGAGTAATAAGATGAGAAATAGCTGTGTAACTTATACTGAGAGTAATAAGCTGAGAGATAGCTGTGTAACTTATACTGAGAGTAGTAAGCTGAGAGATAGCTGTGTAACTTATACTGAGAGTAGTACGCTGAGAGATAGCTGTGTAACTTATACTGAGAGTAGTAAGCTGAGAGATAGCTGTGTAACTTATACTGAGAGTAGTAAGCTGAGAGATAGCTGTGTAACTTATACTGAGAGTAATAAGATGAGAAATAGCTGTGTAACTTATACTGAGAGTAATAAGCTGAGAGATAGCTGTGTAACTTATACTGAGAGTAGTAAGCTGAGAGATAGCTGTGTAACTTATACTGAGAGTAGTACGCTGAGAGATAGCTGTGTAACTTATACTGAGAGTAGTAAGCTGAGAGATAGCTGTGTAACTTATACTGAGAGTAGTAAGCTGAGAGATAGCTGTGTAACTTATACGGAGAGTAATAAGCTGAGAGATAGCTGTGTAATTTATACTGAGAGTAATAAGCTGAGAAACAGCTGTGTAACTTATACTGAGAGTAGTAAGCTGAGAGATAGCTGTGTAACTTATACTGAGAGTAGTAAGCTGAGAGATAGCTGTGTAACTTATACTGAGAGTAGTACGCTGAGAGATAGCTGTGTAACTTATACTGAGAGTAGTAAGCTGAGAGATAGCTGTGTAACTTATACTGAGAGTAGTAAGCTGAGAGATAGCTGTGTAACTTATACTGAGAGTAATAAGATGAGAAATAGCTGTGTAACTTATACTGAGAGTAATAAGCTGAGAGATAGCTGTGTAACTTATACTGCGAGTAGTAAGCTGAGAGATAGCTGTGTAACTTATACTGAGAGTAGTACGCTGAGAGATAGCTGTGTAACTTATACTGAGAGTAATAAGCTGAGAGATAGCTGTGTAACTTATACTGAGAGTAATAAGCTGAGAGATAGCTGTGTAACTTATACTGAGAGTAATAAGCTGAGAGATAGCTGTGTAATTTATACTGAGAGTAATAAGCTGAGAAATAGCTGTGTAACTTATACTGAGAGTAGTAAGCTGAGAAATAGCTGTGTAACTTATACTGAGAGTAGTACGCTGAGAGATAGCTGTGTAACTTATACTGAGAGTAATAAGCTGAGAGATAGCTGTGTAACTTATACTGAGAGTAGTACGCTGAGAGATAGCTGTGTAACTTATACTGAGAGTAATAAGCTGAGAAATAGCTGTGTAACTTATACTGAGAGTAGTAAGCTGAGAGATAGCTGTGTAACTTATACTGAGAGTAGTAAGATGAGAGATAGCTGTGTAACATACTGAGAGTAGTACGCTGAGAGATAGCTGTGTAACTTATACTGAGAGTAGTAAGCTGAGAGATAGCTGTGTAACTTATACTGAGAGTAGTATGCTGAGAGATAGCTGTGTAACTTATACTGAGAGTAGTAAGCTGAGAAATAGCTGTGTTACTTATACTGAGAGTAATAAGATGAGAAATAGCTGTGTAACTTATACTGAGAGTAATAAGCTGAGAGATAGCTGTGTAACTTATACTGAGAGTAGTAAGCTGAGAGATAGCTGTGTAACTTATACTGAGAGTAGTACGTTGAGAGATAGCTGTGTAACTTATACTGAGAGTAGTAAGCTGAGAGATAGCTGTGTAACTTATACTGAGAGTAGTAAGCTGAGAAATAGCTGTGTAACTTATACTGAGAGTAGTACGCTGAGAGATAGCTGTGTAACTTATACTGAGAGTAATAAGCTGAGAGATAGCTGTGTAACTTATACTGAGAGTAGTACGCTGAGAGATAGCTGTGTAACTTATACTGAGAGTAATAAGCTGAGAAATGGCTGTGTAACTTATACTGAGAGTAGTAAGCTGAGAGATAGCTGTGTAACTTATACTGAGAGTAGTAAGATGAGAGATAGCTGTGTAACTTATACTGAGAGTAGTACGCTGAGAGATAGCTGTGTAACTTATACTGAGAGTAGTAAGCTGAGAGATAGCTGTGTAACTTATACTGAGAGTAGTATGCTGAGAGATAGCTGTGTAACTTATACTGAGAGTAGTAAGCTGAGAAATAGCTGTGTAACTTATACTGAGAGTAGTAAGCTGAGAAATAGCTGTGTAACTTATACTGAGAGTAATAAGCTGAGAAATAGCTGTGTAACTTATACTGAGAGTAGTAAGCTGAGAAATAGCTGTGTTACTTATACTGAGAGTAATAAGATGAGAAATAGCTGTGTAACTTATACTGAGAGTAATAAGCTGAGAGATAGCTGTGTAACTTATACTGAGAGTAGTAAGCTGAGAGATAGCTGTGTAACTTATACTGAGAGTAGTACGCTGAGAGATAGCTGTGTAACTTATACTGAGAGTAGTAAGCTGAGAGATAGCTGTGTAACTTATACTGAGAGTAGTAAGCTGAGAGATAGCTGTGTAACTTATACTGAGAGTAATAAGATGAGAAATAGCTGTGTAACTTATACTGAGAGTAATAAGCTGAGAGATAGCTGTGTAACTTATACTGAGAGTAGTAAGCTGAGAGATAGCTGTGTAACTTATACTGAGAGTAGTACGCTGAGAGATAGCTGTGTAACTTATACTGAGAGTAGTAAGCTGAGAGATAGCTGTGTAACTTATACTGAGAGTAGTAAGCTGAGAGATAGCTGTGTAACTTATACGGAGAGTAATAAGCTGAGAGATAGCTGTGTAATTTATACTGAGAGTAATAAGCTGAGAAACAGCTGTGTAACTTATACTGAGAGTAGTAAGCTGAGAGATAGCTGTGTAACTTATACTGAGAGTAGTAAGCTGAGAGATAGCTGTGTAACTTATACTGAGAGTAGTACGCTGAGAGATAGCTGTGTAACTTATACTGAGAGTAGTAAGCTGAGAGATAGCTGTGTAACTTATACTGAGAGTAGTAAGCTGAGAGATAGCTGTGTAACTTATACTGAGAGTAATAAGATGAGAAATAGCTGTGTAACTTATACTGAGAGTAATAAGCTGAGAGATAGCTGTGTAACTTATACTGCGAGTAGTAAGCTGAGAGATAGCTGTGTAACTTATACTGAGAGTAGTACGCTGAGAGATAGCTGTGTAACTTATACTGAGAGTAATAAGCTGAGAGATAGCTGTGTAACTTATACTGAGAGTAATAAGCTGAGAGATAGCTGTGTAACTTATACTGAGAGTAATAAGCTGAGAGATAGCTGTGTAATTTATACTGAGAGTAATAAGCTGAGAAATAGCTGTGTAACTTATACTGAGAGTAGTAAGCTGAGAAATAGCTGTGTAACTTATACTGAGAGTAGTACGCTGAGAGATAGCTGTGTAACTTATACTGAGAGTAATAAGCTGAGAGATAGCTGTGTAACTTATACTGAGAGTAGTACGCTGAGAGATAGCTGTGTAACTTATACTGAGAGTAATAAGCTGAGAAATAGCTGTGTAACTTATACTGAGAGTAGTAAGCTGAGAGATAGCTGTGTAACTTATACTGAGAGTAGTAAGATGAGAGATAGCTGTGTAACATACTGAGAGTAGTACGCTGAGAGATAGCTGTGTAACTTATACTGAGAGTAGTAAGCTGAGAGATAGCTGTGTAACTTATACTGAGAGTAATAAGCTGAGAGATAGCTGTGTAACTTATACTGAGAGTAGTAAGCTGAGAGATAGCTGTGTAACTTATACTGAGAGTAGTACGCTGAGAGATAGCTGTGTAACTTATACTGAGAGTAGTAAGCTGAGAGATAGCTGTGTAACTTATACTGAGAGTAGTAAGCTGAGAGATAGCTGTGTAACTTATACTGAGAGTAATAAGATGAGAAATAGCTGTGTAACTTATACTGAGAGTAATAAGCTGAGAGATAGCTGTGTAACTTATACTGAGAGTAGTAAGCTGAGAGATAGCTGTGTAACTTATACTGAGAGTAGTACGCTGAGAGATAGCTGTGTAACTTATACTGAGAGTAGTAAGCTGAGAGATAGCTGTGTAACTTATACTGAGAGTAGTAAGCTGAGAGATAGCTGTGTAACTTATACGGAGAGTAATAAGCTGAGAGATAGCTGTGTAATTTATACTGAGAGTAATAAGCTGAGAAACAGCTGTGTAACTTATACTGAGAGTAGTAAGCTGAGAGATAGCTGTGTAACTTATACTGAGAGTAGTAAGCTGAGAGATAGCTGTGTAACTTATACTGAGAGTAGTACGCTGAGAGATAGCTGTGTAACTTATACTGAGAGTAGTAAGCTGAGAGATAGCTGTGTAACTTATACTGAGAGTAGTAAGCTGAGAGATAGCTGTGTAACTTATACTGAGAGTAATAAGATGAGAAATAGCTGTGTAACTTATACTGAGAGTAATAAGCTGAGAGATAGCTGTGTAACTTATACTGCGAGTAGTAAGCTGAGAGATAGCTGTGTAACTTATACTGAGAGTAGTACGCTGAGAGATAGCTGTGTAACTTATACTGAGAGTAATAAGCTGAGAGATAGCTGTGTAACTTATACTGAGAGTAATAAGCTGAGAGATAGCTGTGTAACTTATACTGAGAGTAATAAGCTGAGAGATAGCTGTGTAATTTATACTGAGAGTAATAAGCTGAGAAATAGCTGTGTAACTTATACTGAGAGTAGTACGCTGAGAGATAGCTGTGTAACTTATACTGAGAGTAGTAAGCTGAGAAATAGCTGTGTAACTTATACTGAGAGTAGTATGCTGAGAGATAGCTGTGTAACTTATACTGAGAGTAATAAGCTGAGAGATAGCTGTGTAACTTATACTGAGAGTAGTACGCTGAGAGATAGCTGTGTAACTTATACTGAGAGTAATAAGCTGAGAAATAGCTGTGTAACTTATACTGAGAGTAGTAAGCTGAGAGATAGCTGTGTAACTTATACTGAGAGTAGTAAGATGAGAGATAGCTGTGTAACATACTGAGAGTAGTACGCTGAGAGATAGCTGTGTAACTTATACTGAGAGTAGTAAGCTGAGAGATAGCTGTGTAACTTATACTGAGAGTAGTATGCTGAGAGATAGCTGTGTAACTTATACTGAGAGTAGTAAGCTGAGAAATAGCTGTGTAACTTATACTGAGAGTAGTACGCTGAGAGATAGCTGTGTTACTTATACTGAGAGTAATAAGATGAGAAATAGCTGTGTAACTTATACTGAGAGTAATAAGCTGAGAGATAGCTGTGTAACTTATACTGAGAGTAGTACGCTGAGAGATAGCTGTGTAACTTATACTGAGAGTAATAAGCTGAGAGATAGCTGTGTAACTTATACTGAGAGTAGTAAGCTGATAAATAGCTGTGTAACTTATACTGAGAGTAGTACGCTGAGAGAGAAAGCTGCGTATCTTAGGCTGCGTCGATACTATAGCAGACGGAGCGGAACAGAGGGGTGGCTGCATGCACGCTGCGCGTCACATCTATGGTCCTCTTTGAAGATGTCTATAGATGGCGCCAGCGCGCACGTCAGACAGAGCTGGCAAAGGCGCGAAATTGAAGGAGACAGAGCCAAGTGATTTTTTGCGCGATGGCATGATCACGTGACCTGTCTCCTCCAATCAAAGTGAAGTTACATTTTCAAAGTGACGCCATTTTTCTTTTTTGTATGCCGGTGGTAGACACACACACAACACATACAACATACACAACACACACAAAATGAAAGTTAATTTCCATACCGGGGGAAAGTGAACTTATCTGCAGTCAGATGCTGCATCTGAAAAATGCCCGTGGATCGGGATGTGAGGCAGGGAAGTGACGTCCGCACTTGAACGTTGAATCGCGATTTTGAGGGAAAACAAAAATCACTGACAAGTATGGCAATTTTATATCGCTACTATATGCCAAATTAGAACTGCTATTTATCGCTTGTACTAACTTTGCACTATCTACCCGCACTTACCTGGCTATAAGGCAAGAGGTACAGCAAGCAGCTCCTCTCGTAGGCACACTGCAATCATTCCAAGCAACGCGGTGAGACCGCTTTCAGTCTGGCGCATGCGCAATAGGACCTTTGCCATAGAATACACTAGCTGCTACAAACGGTATGGTAAACATAAGAAAATATAATAATATCTGTACACAACCACTCCACTAACAACCTGGACTTATGTAATGACGTGCCCATACTGTGTTTTCTTTAATCCATGTGGAAATAAAAAGTTGCGTTTTTGAAACATTAACAGCATTATTAACTACATGGCTGCAGCACTGTCTGAGCCAAAAGCCTGTTCCTTTCTCAGTCAAAACGCACAATTGAGGGAAAAAGAAAGTAGCAGCTAAACATCCATCGATTTGTTTTAGATGGAAGAGAGACAACTGCACAGATATTTAGTCAACAAAATTCTTCACTAACAAATTAGATGCAAATGACATCAATAGGCTCAGTCTATATGTGGAAACCACAATCTAAACATCACTAAGTGAACAAGGTGATGTTCAAATGCCATCTGCACCCCATACATTATTGAGCACTCATATGAATACAACTAACAGTATACAAACCATCAACTAGACGTATGGTTACTTTGTACCGTTCTACAAGATACATGGATGCAATCTTGGCCATATAACTATGGGTTTTGAGAATTAATTTTCATTCATATTGAACCTATCCTGTACGAAAAAAACATAGGTAACACAGCAGAGGAATAACATCAAAAGCCTTGTGCAACGATATGTGATCAGCATTGGAGATCACCGGGCACAACACGCTGTGTTTTCACCAACTACAATAGGTTCAGAGTTACCAGGACAGCTTTTTGTCTTTAATATCTACAGGTTGACTATAGTAGATCATAGACTATTTAGAGTCTATTTTTAATACAGTATATGAATAATAAAGACAACATATATACCAGTTTTTAATACACATTTATTAATAAAATTAATTTATACACACTTTTTTTCACCCCATACCGCATTATTTTATAAAGGTCTGCAGTGCGCCTACAAAGGGATCTTTCATTGTGCCTTCCTTGGTGCATTTCTATGTATATTTTGACCCTCTCCCTAGGCAGCTCGCCTCTACCATCAAGGGGTTAGAGCGAGGTCCCTCTCTATTGCTATCACTGCCGGATCACCATGTTTTCCGGGCGCTACCATCCGGGAGGATGTGATGACAATCCGACTGGAAGTGATGCGGAATACATAGCCGAAGGAAGGGTTCCCTCAGCTACCCGGAACTACCTCAGAGGGACAGGGAACAGCACGATCCCCATCCTCCATGACAGGCTACGACCATACGCGTCCAACATTTGTAATGTGCCCATATCAAATGTACATAATGTGAGCAACATAGTTACGTAATGTGAGCAACATAGTTACGTAATGTGAGCAACATAGTTACGTAATGTGAGCAACATAGTTACGTAATGTGAGCAACATAGTTACATAATGTGAGCAACATAGTTACGTAATGTGAGCAACATAGTTACATAATGTGAGCAACATAGTTACATAATGTGAGCAACATAGTTACATAATGTGAGCAACATAGTTACATAATGTGAGCAACATAGTTACATAATGTGAGCAACATAGTTACATAATGTGAGCAACATAGTTACATAATGTGAGCAACATAGTTACATAATGTGAGCAACATAGTTACATAATGTGAGCAACATAGTTACATAATGTGAGCAACATAGTTACATAATGTGAGCAACATAGTTACATAATGTGAGCAACATAGTTACATAATGTGAGCAACATAGTTACATAATGTGAGCAACATAGTTACATAATGTGAGCAACATAGTTACATAATGTGAGCACATTTGTTTGTATCGCTATTTTTGAGATAAAACTGTCATATTGGTCTGCACTATTGTTCTGTCTCTTTCATCCCGAGGTTACGTCCTAGTATATTATACATGTGGTCCAGGAAAACTGAACACTACTTAATCTGCCTATTATATACAGACACACTTATTATATACAGACACACTTATTATATACAGACACACTTATTATATACAGACACACTTCTTATATACAGACACACTTCTTATATACAGACACACTTCTTATATACAGACACACTTATTATATACAGACACACTTATTATATACAGACACACTTATTATATACAGACACACTTCTTATATACAGACACACTTCTTATATACAGACACACTTCTTATATACAGACACACTTATTATATACAGACACACTTATTATATACAGACACACTTATTATATACAGACACACTTATTATATACAGACACACTTATTATATACAGACACACTTCTTATATACAGACACACTTCTTATATACAGAGCCATGATTCCTTCCCCTTCAGAAATCACAAACAGTTGTGCACTATATTCTCTTCTTTCTTTTGGGGTGATCCAGGCAAAAAAACAACTCCCTCTGGATTCTGGAAGAGGGTTATGCGTTTTAAAGACAGGGCAAACTTACATAACATAACCGTGCCCGGGAAGCTGCTAGTGCTGATCAGGAGGCAGCTAAAATGTTCCATGCTAAATTAGCAAAAATGATAGAGGACGGTGGCTATTGGTCTCGTCAAGTATTCAATGTAGATGAGACTGGGCTCTATTGGAAGAAAATGCCCAGTAGGACCTACATTGCAATAGAGGAAACTTCTATGCCTGGTTTTTTCCCCCCAAACATTTTTATTAGGTATTGATACATTACATAATAAACAGTATAGAGTAGTGATTACACAATACCATAATATTGATTTTTTACTTTTTGTTGACAGAGGGGAGTAAGATGGGGGGGAGGGGGCACTGATAACCCACCCGAGGGTGTGGTCGACCTCTCGGTCACTCAGTGGTCCCGGGTGATAGACTCCTGAAAAAGAGAGGGAAAGAAGGGAGCATGGGGAGGGAGGGGGGGTAGAGTAGGAAGGGGTAGGGGTTTTTAAGTGGCAAAGGAGAGGCTTACTCTTTTGCTTGGAGCAAATGCATTAGGTGATTTAAAGCTAAAACATTTGCTTGTTTACCGTGCAAAAAAACATAAGGCATTTACCGGTTATGCAAAGACCACGCTTCCATTGGACTGCAGCCAGCACCCACCACCAGGATGGCCACTACCTAGACCTGGTTTTCACAAAAAAAATATTCTCTCTCCAATTTCTCCCTTTCCTCTCTCTGACCATCACCTCATCTCATTTTCTCTCCCTCACTTCTCCCCTTCTCTTTTGATTCCACTTTACGCTCCTCCCTCTCCTCTCTCAGTTCTGCTACAGACCCTGGATAAGGTGATAGGGGAGCCCCTGCTGCTGCCTCATAGAATGTGGACGTGAACGGTGAACGGTGCTTTGGGTATACAATGAATAGGTAGAAAGGGTAGAGAAGAACCCAGTGTAGCACTCAAGTTCACCCTCTGGTGATTAGTGTATAAAATATAAACTTTATTAATACAACACATATATAAAATAATGGGTGTTAAAATGACGTACTAGAGGTCGTGGGATCGAAATACTGACAGCCCTATCTACCTGCTACAGACCCTGACAACCTGGTCAGGAACTACAACTCTGCCTTATCCTCCTCTCTTGATCTACATGCCCCGCTTTCTCTCTGCCGTCCTCGCCCTTCTAACCCTAGACCCAGGCTAAATTCCCACACGCGCATGCTGCGTTCCTGCGCTCGTTCCTCTGAACGCCTCTGGAGGAAATCTCATACGCTCGCAGACTTCATTCACTACAAATTTATGCTATCCTGTTTCAACTCTGCCCTCTCTCAGGCAAAACAAATCTACTTATCTTCATGAATCAAAACGCACAAGTCTAACCCACGCCGACTCTTCTCGGTCTTTGACTCCCTACTCAGACCACCCTCTCCTGCCTGTTCTTCTTCCTCTATCATTGGAGGGACTTTGCTGACTATTTCAAGGAAAAGGTGGAATCCCTACGTCCCCTCTGTATCCTCTCATCCTCCACCTCTTCCTAACTCTCCTAATACCTTCCTCAACACTTTTTCCACTGTCACAGAGTATGTGTTGTTGCTGATCTCTTTTCCCTCTACCACTTGCCCTCTTGACCCCATTCCCTCCCATCTCCTAAAACCTCTTCCTCCTACTATAATACCTATGCTCACACACATTTTTAACTCCTTATTCTACTCTGGTACCTTTCCCTCCTCCTTCAAACATGTAACAGTTATACCATTACTCAAAAACAGCAAGCTTGACCATACCTGTCTTTCTAACCATCGTCCTGTCTCCCTCCTGCCTTTTGCCACTAAATTCCTTTAACGTCTTGTATTCTCTCGCTTGCTCCATTTTCTCACCACCCGTTTTCTCCAAGACTCTCTACAATCTGGCTTCCGCACTGCTCAGTTCACTGAAACAGCCCTCACTAAAATAACGTCATACTTAACGCGTTTCACTGCTTGGTGCAGTTTCATCAAACGTTTAACACTAATAAAAATGTCCCAGTGAGGATAATGAGGGGGAGAGAGAAGGGAGGAAGTCGGGGAGGGGAGGAGGGAGAAAAGAGAGAAGTAGGTGGGAGAGTGGGGAAGACAGAGAATGGCGGAGAGGTGTGGGAGACAGAATTGGAGAGAAAGGAGGGGAAGAGAGATGAAGGGGGAGAGAGAAGAATATGAAAATTCTTCAGAATGGGAAGGGCTTCTCAGATGGGATTGGGAAGGACTTCTTGGAGGTGATTTAGGTGGAGTGGATGATTTGGTTCTCTTGAAGCTCTTTAATGAAGATTGGAGAGATGCTTTCCTTTTCCTTGAGCAAGTTTGTCCTGACCTTAGCCAGGTGACATTACAATGTGGTGGAGACAAGGAGTCCAGTTACCCCCACCCAGCTACCCCCCACCAAGCTACCCCCCATCAACTACCATTAGCTACCCCCCCTACACATCAACACAACACCCCAAATAAGACGCAGGTGGTGTATTCGCGTTACAGCTTTTTATTCCTGACAGCAGCATGAGTAGAACATTTCCAAAGGGATGAATTCAAACATGAATGCATAAGGTCAAAGTTCAGAGCTGGAGTTCTGAATGAAAGCCCTGGAGTGCTGACGAGAGATGGAATTACTCAGGAATCTTGGTTTGCTGGGGGGGGGGACTCAGAAAGCCTGGCTTTTTCTTACAGGAAGGGACGTGAGAGCTCAGGGATCCTGGATTTCCTATGTGATGCCCAGATGATCTTGCTTGTTTTCTTTTGGAGACTTATGATGGTGCGTAGAGGACCAATTATTACTGTTGTTGTGATTCATCCACAATGCTGGTGACATCAGCAGACTTTGAGGTGAATTGGTGGCAAGGAGAATCCGACTATTTGCTGCTCAGAACACCTGGATTCTTGGCTCAGGGATGATTAATGTCGGATTCACCTCAAATATCAGTGGTGGGAGCTCAGATTGTGTTTTAGAGATCACAGCCTTAGTGCTGATGGGGAAAAGGCTGGTTGAACACGGGCGCTGGTGTTGATGGAAAATGGATCGTTAAACACTTTTCAGTTCCGGTGCTGATGGGGAAGTTTTTGTTGGACATGCAGGCTCTGGTGCTATTGGGGAAGGACTCACTGTATTCTTGGATGATGGAAGGCTGGATCTCGAATGGCGAGTTTGAGACATTTTCCCATGTGTTGATGGGGAATTGCTCATTGGATACTAGGTCTGAGCTCTGAAGCTAAAAGAGACACAAATTCAGACAATTAGCAGCAAGAATTTCAACATTAGATGTACTCTGGTTCTCTTTATCATGCTCACGCTCTGGTTCTCTATATCATGCTCACACTCTGGTTCTCTTTATCATGCTCTGGTTCTCTATATCATGCTCACACTCTGGTTCTCTTTATCATGCTCTGGTTCTCTATATCATGCTCACACTCTGGTTCTCTTTATCATGCTCACGCTCTGGTTCTCTATATCATGCTCACGCTCTGGTTCTCTTTATCATGCTCACGCTCTGGTTCTGTATATCATGCTCATGCTCTAGTTATGTGGATCATGAGCTCACGCTCTAGTTCTGTGGATCATGAGCTCACACACTAGTTCTGTGGATCATGCTCACACACTGGATCTTTGGATCAGTACCTTGCTTTTTGCTTGCATCGGACTCCATGCGGTGCCCCAGGCAGAGTGGCTGGACCTCCTTTGTTGGTGTTGAACGATACTCATACCCTGCTCCACTGCTCAGGCATCGTGCCAGGTATGAGGAGGTCATGATTCCCTTCTACAAGCACAAAATGCACACACCCTGTAACCTCTAGGACTAGGAAAGTTGGGGGGTGGGGAGAGGTAGGAGAGAAAGGTTGGGGGAAAGGTGGGTAGAGGTAGGTGGGGTCTGATCAGTTGGAGGAAAGGGTGTAGTCAACACTACATAATTCCTGGAGATGTTACAGGATTTAGGACATTGCCCTTGGCCCTGAGTAGCTGCCATTTATACACAATGTTGCCGGTTATAGGCTGTGACCTCACAATGCTGGGGGGCCTTCTGTAAGTCTCCCCTACATCACACTGCACGGTGTACTGATACTGAGTGCAGAGAGATAGCTGTGTATCTTATACTGAGAGTAATAAGCAGATGCATGCTGTGTAACTTATACTGAGAGTAATAAGCAGATGCATGCTGTGTAACTTATACTGAGAGTAGTAAGCAGATGCATGCTGGGTAACTTATACTGAGAGTAGTAAGCAGATGCATGCTGTGTAACTTATACTGAGAGTAGTAAGCAGATGCATGCTGTGTAACTTATACTGAGTATGCTTTAGGAGAATGAAAGTTAATGAATAGCTGTGTATTCCTTCAGAAAAGCAGGGTGAGAGATAACATCAGAACCAGAGTGAGCCCCACCTTGTGCTGTGTATGATGTCTTCTCCTCCTTGGACGCTTAGGCTGCTCCATGTACCAAACAGCTTATTTGGTGGGTTACTTGGCGTGTTACTTAGTCTTGATACTCGGCTGTTTTTGGTAGCCCAAACCTGATCCATGAATCAGACAATATGAATATGGCATGCTACTTTGCGTGTTGCTTGGCTTCTTACTCGGCATGTCACTTGGCTTGCTACTCGGCATGTCACTTGGCTTGTTACTCGGCATGTCACTTGGCTTGTTACTCGACATGTCACTTGGCTTCTTACTCGGCTGCTTTTGGTAGCCCAAACCTGATCCATGGATCAGACAATATGAATATGGCATGTTACTTTGCGTGTTGCTTGGCTTCTTACTCGGCATGTCACTCGGCATGTCACTTGGCTTGTTACTCGGCATGTCACTTGGCTTGTTACTCGACATGTCACTTGGCTTCTTACTCGGCTGCTTTTGGTAGCTCTCGCCTGATCCATGGATCAGACAATATAGAGTTTTCTTCTTGTCCTCATGGTAGGATTTTTGCTTCTGCAAATTGGAGACCTCCTTGTCTGAGTCATGGGACAGACCTGAGGATTTTTGCTTCTGCAAATTGTAGACCTCCTTGTCTGAGTCATGGGACAGACCTGAGGATTTTCGCTTCTGCAAATTGTAGACCTCCTTGTCTGAGTCATGGGACAGACCTGGAGACTTTGGGGTGGTGTCGTCAGCAGATCCATGGACAGGACACACCAGTTTATTTCCAGACATTTTATCTTTGTTGTCCTGGATGTTTCCAGACATTTTATCTTTGTTGTCCTGGTTGTCCTGGTTGTCTCTCTTGGAGTATTGGTACATAGCCTTGTGAAGGAGGCAGATGGTCAGGTTTGGGCAGAAGGGGGAAGACATTAAGTTTTCTATAAAGAAAAAAAAAGAAATCTCAATGAGCAAGTGAAGCATCGGTGAGCAGCAACCACCCACCGTTAAGACAGCATGTTACACAGAGACACTAGTGTCTTACACACAACTTGGGACAGAGTTACACACAACTTGGGAGACACTAGTGTCTTACACACAACTTGGGACAGAGTTACACACAACTTGGGAGACACTAGTGTCTTACACACAACTTGGGACAGAGTTACACACAACTTGGGAGACACTAGTGCCTTACACACAACTTGGGATTAGTCGTGAGAAGCAAAATGTTTTGAAAAAGCAAGGGGCAGGATAAACACATAAATCCCAAACCTTCGTATGATTAACCCTAGTATACTGACCAGAAACCTCCCAACTGCACTATCCTTGGGGCAGAGATTAATTAGCCGTGGCTACTCTCCTCCTGGCTCTGATATTCCTGTATACGCCTATATGTACACCGCCTCTTTCAGGGTCGGGTCAGTTAGATAAGCTATAGATAAGTACTATAATCAGTGTCCAGTTCCAAAAAACCCTACCCATAATTCTATAGCCTGTGAGGCTGTATGTATCTCGGATCTGGAGGGACAAGGTTAGCATTCATCGTTTCCCTGCTCGATGGAAACTTTAGTTATTTACTTATAAACAAAATTACCAGGAAGTAATACATTGAGACCTCTCGTTCTCACCTATGTCCTGGGTACAGAGTTATAATGACAAATACATGGTTACAAATACATAGTTACAATGAGTGAAAAGGGTTATACAGTACATTATATACAAGATTTTAGCTTAAATAGAGAAAGCTTGGAAAAACAATGCATCTTAGAGAACGTAACATTTTCCTGGTAAATTCGTCAAATAAAAACTCTATGGTTCCTTTATAAAAAAAAAATATATACTAACATGCAGATGGTTCAGGTGCCACAAGCTGAAGGTGAATCATTCCTGGAGATGTTACAGGATTTAGGACACTGCCCTTGTCCCTGTGCAGCTGTCATTTATACCCATGGCAGAATGAGGTCATAATGTTGTGATGTCATATCTCCCTACCACTGACCTCATACTCTGACCTTGCTTGCATCTACTGTAGCATAGGCCTCAAGTTACCTTTTAGGGAGGCCATAGCTAACTGTAACTTCCTGATAGCAATTATTTCCTTTTTGGGGTTTTCTGCAGTACATTTTATTTTCTACTTGCAGTTTATAGCAGATGAATACAATACAAAGATCTTAGGGTAAAGTTAATTGTCAATTTTACATTCGAAGCATGTTACTACGCTCTGTTACATAATTATTTAAAAAAATATTGCAGCATCAACTGTAAAAGCAAAGCGAGTTACATCTGTTACATAGCGCATATCCACTGGTAAAAGCAAAGCGAGTTACATCTGTTACATAGCGCATATCCACTGGTAAAAGCAAAGCGAGTTACATCTGTTACATAGCGCATATCCACTGGTAAAAGCAAAGCGAGTTACATCTGTTACATAGCGCATATCCACTGGTAAAAGCAAAGCGAGTTACATCTGTTACATAGCGCATATCCACTGGTAAAAGCAAAGCGAGATATATCTGTTACATAGCGCATATCCACTGGTAAAAGCAAAGCGAGTTACATCTGTTACATAGCGCATATCCACTGGTAAAAGCAAAGTGAGTAACATCTGTTACATAGCGCATATCCACTGGTAAAAGCAAAGCGAGTTACATCTGTTACATAGCGCATATCCACTGGTAAAAGCAAAGTGAGTTACATCTGTTACATAGCGCATATCCACTAGTAAAAGCAAAGCGAGTTACATCTGTTACATAGCGCATATCCACTGGTAAAAGCAAAGCGAGATACATCTGTAACATAGCGCATATCCACTGGTAAGAGCAAAGTGAGTTACATCTGTTACATAGCGCATATCCACTGGTAATAGCAAAGCGAGTTACATCTGTTACATAGCGCATATTCACTGGTAAAAGCAAAGCGAGTTACATCTGTTACATAGCGCATATCCACTGGTAAGAGCAAAGCGAGTTACATCTGTTACATAGCGCATATCCACTGGTAAAAGCAAAGCGAGTTACATCTGTTACATAGCGCATATCCACTGGTAAAAGCAAAGCGAGTTACATCTGTTACATAGCGCACATCCACTGGTAAAAGCAAAGCGAGTTACATCTGTTACATAGCGCATATCCACTGGTAAAAGCAAAGCGAGTTACATCTGTTACATAGCGCATATCCACTGGTAAAAGCAAAGCGAGTTACATCTGTTACATAGCGCACATCCACTGGTAAAAGCAAAGCGAGTTACATCTGTTACATAGCGCATATCCACTGGTAAAAGCAAAGCGAGATACATCTGTTACATAGCGCATATCCACTGGTAAAAGCAAAGCGAGTTACATCTGTTACATAGCGCATATCCACTGGTAAAAGCAAAGCGAGTTACATCTGTTACATAGCGCATATCCACTGGTAAAACCAAAGCGAGTTACATCTGTTACATAGCGCACATCCACTGGTAAAAGCAAAGCGAGTTACATCTGTTACATAGCGCACATCCACTGGTAAAAGCAAAGCGAGTTACATCTGTTACATAGCGCATATCCACTGGTAAAAGCAAAGCGAGTTACATCTGTTACATAGCGCACATCAACTGGTAAAAGCAAAGCGAGTTACATCTGTTACATAGCGCATATCCACCTGGTAAAAGCAAAGCGAGTTACATCTGTTACATAGCGCATATCCACTGGTAAAAGCAAAGCAAATTACATCTGTTACATAGCGCATATCCACTGGTAAAACCAAAGCGAGTTACATCTGTTACATAGCGCATATCCACTGGTAAAAGCAAAGCGAGTTACATCTGTTACATAGCGCATATCCACTGGTAAAAGCAAAGCGTGTTACATCTGTTACATAGCGCATATCCACTGGTAAAAGCAAAGCGAGTTACATCTGTTACATAGCGCATATCACCTGGTAAAAGCAAAGCGAGTTATATCTGTTACATAGCGCATATCCACTGGTAAAAGCAAAGCGAGTTACATCTGTTACATAGCGCATATCCACTGGCAAAGCGAGTTACATCTGTTACATAGCGCATATCCACTGGTAAAAGTAAAGCGAGTTACATCTGTTACATAGCGCATATCCACTGGTAAAAGCAAAGCGAGTTACATCTGTTACATAGCGCATATCCACTGGTAAAAGCAAAGCGAGTTACATCTATTACATAGCGCATATCCACTGGTAAAAGCAAAGCGAGTTACATCTGTTACATAGCGCATATCCACTTGAGAAAGACCGCATGGTCGAAACGTTGTGTTCCTGGCTTCAATACATTAGAGTTGAGTAAACACAAAAAACAAAACTGTGCGCTACTACCTAACTACCTATAAAGTTTAAATGTATAAATATATACAGTGCAGTGACTATACCATCAATTTAGTGATAAAAAATTTATAAAAAATTAAACCACAACTCCCACAGTGAGATAATTAAACATTAAATAATAAGTGCCACATAACCGTGTTGGGGATAATGGCGTCTGCAGCTGTAAACGCAGGGGTGGCTCAGCACCCCACACACACTAAGAGAATGGAAACAAAAGAAAACAGCGCACAATGCCAAATAGTGAAGCAAATTCAACAATATATTATAGAATTAAAAAGGGGGTAATATATCTGCGTACATGAAAAAAGTTGGTAAAAGGCATGTAGTGTGTATCACACTGTTTACCACTCGGCAGCTGTTAGCTGTAGATTCAGGTGCTTGCTTCCCTCTGCTGCTGCAGCTCAGTTGATTCTGGGGCAGGACGTCAGTCTTTTCAATCCCAAGGGGATTTCCCTTCATGCAGCCAGGTTCAGCAGCTGGTACTGGGGCTCGGTGAAATCGCTCCTGCTTCCTGGCCGATATGAAGCTGCTCCTGTACCTCGGCAGGTGTATCCTCTGCACAGAGGTTAAAACGCAGCTTGCTGGGGTGCCCTCAGCGTGCCACGATGCAGCAGTGGTGGATTCAATAGGGAAGTTTGAACAGTCTTACAAAGTCTCTCACAAGTGTCCAAAACAGCACACAGGATGAAATAAAAACAGGACAGGCCAATACATAGACAAAGGCCAATGTAAGCAGATATAAGGCAATAGAATGTTAGGGTTAGAGTTAGGGTTAGCGAATTAGAGTTGAGCAAATCCGTCAGTGCTGTGCGATTTCTTGCGTTCCTGGGTATGCTGCAGGATATCATCCATTCGTAGGAGCACCGACATCAGCGCTTTAAGAGTGGGTTTAAAGCCTCCGGAGGTGAATCGATTTCGATTGGCAGCAGACGTGTTCTCACGCAGCGTCGTTAGAGAATAGGATACTTTCAGATGGTGTCAGATTTGGGACAGAAGCCACAGTGGTGAAACGCGTAGAGCTAAATCATTTGCTGCAGCTGCCTTCACGAGAAGACGCCGGACGCTTGAACTCTCCCACAGACTTTCTCCCAGCGCGTCACAATCCATTTTCACCGGATGCGGTGAGCCGCGAGAGTGAAGTGACGTCAGACGCCACCGCCGGCGGTGCGGCTGGAAACAGAGGAGGATCGGGAGAAAACACTGCCACGAACAAGAGCACCTTGTTACCAAAGATACCTTTATATGTACATATTGTTTGTACCAATTGTGAGTACATCTCTTATCCCTTAGTCATATAAAAGCCACTGTTTTTGCAACCTGCACCATTGGGCGTTTCTGTTTCTCTATTGCATATTACCACATGGGGAATTGAGTATCATCATCTCTGGAACAGCCTATCTGCAGGAGAAAAGATTGGGGAAAATACATACCTAAAAAGAATATCAACCATCTTCATATCTCCTGACTAAGTCAGACAAAAGATTTAAATACCAATTGCTGTTGTAAGTAGAATAGCCTCAAGAGCCAAGACTTGCATCTAGTCCACACTGAATTAACATACTGCACAATTATTGTTTTTTATGTTTTTTATTCACATGATGTGTTCCTGATTGGATCGCTCCCTTTCCACCGCAAACAAAGACTGCATTCGTGGGAAATCTTAGTACATTTCCTGGAGAGGTTGAGAAGTATCTTGTTGGGTAACATCTAATGTTTATTTCTGTTGTATTTATATATCACTGTTGATTTCAAAGGAAACTGTGGCGCCCGTGCAAATCATTTAAGTACAAAAGCAAAGCGAGTTACATCTGTTACATAGCGCATATCACCTGGTAAAAGCAAAGCGTGTTACATCTGTTATATAGCGCATATCCACTGGTAAAAGCAAAGCGAGTTACATCTGTTACATAGCGCATATCCACTGGAAAAAGAAAAGTGAGTTACATCTGTTACATAGCGCATATCCACTGGTAAAAGCAAAGCGAGTTACATCTGTTACATAGCGCATATCACCTGGTAAAAGCAAAGCGTGTTACATCTGTTACATAGCGCATATCCACTGGTAAAAGCAAAGCGAGTTACATCTGTTACATAGCGCATATCCACTGGTAAAAGCAAAGCGTGTTACATCTGTTACATAGCGCATATCCACTGGTAAAAGCAAAGCGAGTTACATCTGTTACATAGCGCATAGCACCTGGTAAAAGCAAAGCGTGTTACATCTGTTACATAGCGCATATCACCTGGTAAAAGCAAAGCGAGTTACATCTGTTACATAGCGCATATCCACTGGTAAAAGCAAAGCGAGTTACATCTGTTACATAGCGCATATCCACTGGTAAAAGCAAAGCGTGTTACATCTGTTACATAGCGCATATCCACTGGTAAAAGCAAAGCGAGATACATCTGTTACATAGCGCATATCCACTGGTAAAAGTAAAGCGAGTTACATCTGTTACATAGCGCATATCCACTGGTAAAAGCAAAGCGAGATACATCTGTTACATAGCGCATATCCACTGGTAAAAGCAAAGCGAGTTACATTTGTTACATAGCGCATATCACCTAGTAAAAGCAAAGCGAGTTACATCTGTTACATAGCGCATATCACCTGGTAAAAGCAAAGCGTGTTACATCTGTTACATAGCGCATATCCACTGGTAAAAGCAAAGCGAGATACATCTGTTACATAGCGCATATCCTCTGGTAAAAGCAAAGCGAGTTACATCTGTTACATAGCGCATATCCACTGATAAAGCAAAGCGAGTTACATCTGTTACATAGCGCATATCCACTGGTAAAAGCAAAGTGAGTTACATCTGTTACATAGCGCATATCACCTGGTAAAAGCAAAGCGAGATACATCTGTTACAAAGCGCATATCCACTGGTAAAAGCAAAGTGAGTTACATCTGTTACATAGCGCATATCCACTGGTAAAAGCAAAGCGAGTTACATCTGTTACATAGCGCATAACCACTGGTAAAAGCAAAGCGAGTTACATCTGTTACATAGCGCATATCCACTGGTAAAAGCAAAGTGAGTTACATCTGTTACATAGCGCATATCCACTGGTAAAAGCAAAGCGAGTTACATGTTACATAGCGCATATCCACTGGTAAAAGCAAAGCGAGTTACATCTGTTCCATAGCGCATATCCACTGGTAAAAGCAAAGCGAAATACATCTGTTCCATAGCGCATATCCACTGGTAAAAGCAAAGTGAGTTACATCTGTTACATAGCGCATATCCACTGGTAAAAGCAAAGCGAGTTACATCTGTTACATAGCGCATATCCACTGGTAAAAGCAAAGTGAGTTACATCTATTACATAGGGCATATCCACTGGTAAAAGCAAAGCGAGTTACATCTGTTACATAGCGCATATCCACTGGTAAAAGCAAAGCGAGTTACATCTGTTACATAGCGCATATCCACTGGTAAAAGCAAAGCGAGTTACATCTGTTACATAGCGCATATCCACTGGTAAAAGCAAAGTGAGTTACATCTGTTACATAGCGCATATCCACTGGTAAAAGCAAAGCGAGTTACATCTGTTACATAGCGCATATCCACTGGTAAAAGCAAAGCGAGTTACATCTGTTACATACAGTAGCGCACATCCACTGGTAAAAGCAAAGTGAGTTACATCTGTTACATAGCGCATATCCACTGGTAAAAGCAAAGTGAGTTACATCTGTTACATAGCGCATATCTACTGGTAAAAGCAAAGTGAGTTACATCTGTTACATAGCGCATATCCACTGGTTAAAGCAAAGCGTGTTACATCTGTTACATAGCGCATATCCACTGGTAAAAGCAAAGCGAGATACATCTGTTACATAGCGCATATCCACTGGTAAAAGCAAAGCGAGTTACATCTGTTACATAGCGCATATCCACTGGTAAAAGCAAAGTGAGTTACATCTGTTACATAGCGCATATCCACGGGTAAAAGCAAAGTGAGTTACATCTGTTACATAGCGCATATCCACTGGTAAAATCAAAGTGAGTTACATCTGTTACATAGCACATATCCACTGGTAAAAGCAAAGTGAGTTACATCTGTTACATAGCGCATATCCACTGGTAAAAGCAAAGCGAGTTACATCTGTTACATAGCGCATATCCACTGGTAAAAGCAAAGCGAGATACATCTGTTACATAGCGCATATCCACTGGTAAAAGCAAAGTGAGTTACATCTGTTACATAGCGCATATCCACTGGTAAAAGCAAAGTGAGTTACATATGTTACATAGCGCATATCCACTGGTAAAAGCAAAGTGAGTTACATCTGTTACATAGCGCATATCCACTGGTAAAAGCAAAGCGAGTTACATCTGTTACATAGCGCATATCCACTGGTAAAAGCAAAGCGAATTACATCTGTTACATAGCGCACATCCACTGGTAAAAGCAAAGTGAGTTACATCTGTTACATAGTGCATACAGTATATCAACTGGTAAAAGCAAAGCGAGTTACATCTGTTACATAGCGCATATCCACTGGTAAAAGCAAAGCGAGTTACATCTGTTACATAGCGCATATCCAATGGTAAAAGCAAAGCGAGATACATCTGTTACATAGCGCATATCCACTGGTAAAAGCAAAGCGAGTTACATCTGTAATATAGCGCACATCCATTGGTAAAAGCAAAGCGTGTTACATCTGTTACATTGCGCATATCCACTGGTAAAAGCAAAGCGAGTAGCATCTGTTACATAGCGCATATCCACTGGTAAAAGCAAAGCGAGTTACATCTCTTACATAGCGCATATCCACTGGTAAAACCAAAGCGAGTTACATCTGTTACATAGCGCATATCCACTGGTAAAAGCAAAGCGAGATACATCTGTTACATAGCGCATATCCACTGGTAAAAGCAAAGCGAGTTACATCTGTTACATAGCGCATATCCACTGGTAAAAGCAAAGCGAGTTACATCTGTTACATAGCGCATATCACCTGGTAAAAGCAAAGCGAGTTACATCTGTTACATAGCGCATATCCACTGGTAAAAGCAAAGCGAGTAGCATCTGTTACATAGCGCATATCCACTGGTAAAAGTAAAGCGAGATACATCTGTTACATAGCGCATATCCACTGGTAAAAGCAAAGCGAGTTACATCTGTTACATAGCGCATATCCACTGGTAAAACCAAAGCGAGTTACATCTGTTACATGGCGCATATCCACTGGTAAAAGCAAAGCGAGTTACATCTGTTACATAGCGCATATCCACTGGTAAAAGCAAAGCGAGTTACATCTGTTACATATCGCACATCCACTGGTAAGAGCAAAGCGAGTTACATCTGTTACATAGCGCATATCCACTGGTAAAAGCAAAGCGAGTAGCATCTGTTACATAGCGCTTATCCACTGGTAAAAGCAATGCGAGTTACATCTGTTACATAGCGCATATCCACTGGTAAAAGCAAAGCGCGTTACATCTGTTACATAGCGCATATCACCTGGTAAAAGCAAAGCGAGTTACATCTGTTACATAGCGCATATCACCTGGTAAAAGCAAAGCGAGTTACATCTGTTACATAGCGCATATCCACTGGTAAAAGAAAGCGAGTAACATCTGTTATATAGCGCATATCCACTGGTAAAAGCAAAGCGAGATACATCTGTTACATAGTGCATATCACCTGGTAAAAGCAAAGCGAGTTACATCTGTTATATAGTGCATACAGTATATCAACTGGTAAAAGCAAAGCGAGTAGCATCTGTTACATAGCGCATATCCACTGGTAAAAGCAAAGCGTGTTACATCTGTTACATAGCGCATATCCACTGGTAAAAGCAAAGCGAGTTACATCTGTTACATAGCGCATATCCACTGGTAAAAGCAAAGCGAGTTACATCTGTTACATAGTGCATATCCACTGGTAAAAGCAAAGCGTGTTACATCTGTTACATAGCGCATATCCACTGGTAAAAGCAAAGCGAGTTACATCTCTTACATAGCGCATATCCACTGGTAAAAGCAAAGCGAGTTACATCTGTTACATAGCGCATATCCACTGGTAAAAGCAAAGCGAGTTACATCTGTTACATAGTGCATATCCACTGGTAAAAGCAAAGCGAGTTACATCTGTTACATAGCACATATCCACTGGTAAAAGCAAAGCGTGTTACATCTGTTACATAGCGCATATCCACTGGTAAAAGCAAAGCGTGTTACATCTGTTACATAGCGCATATCCACTGGTAAAAGCAAAGCGAGTTACATCTCTTACATAGCGCATATCCACTGGTAAAAGCAAAGCGAGTTACATCTGTTACATAGCGCATATCCACTGGTAAAAGCAACGCGAGTTACATCTGTTACATAGTGCATTTCCACTGGTAAAAGCAAAGCGAGTTACATCTGTTACATAGTGCATATCCACCTGTAAAAGCAAAGCGTGTTACATCTGTTACATAGCACATATCCACTGGTAAAAGCAAAGCGTGTTACATCTGTTACATAGCGCATATCCACTGGTAAAAGCAAAGCGAGTTACATCTCTTACATAGCGCATATCCACTGGTAAAAGCAAAGCGAGTTACATCTGTTACATAGCGCATATCCACTGGTAAAAGCAAAGCGAGTTACATCTGTTACATAGCGCACATCCACTGGTAAGAGCAAAGCGAGTTACATCTGTTACATAGCGCATATCACCTGGTAAAAGCAAAGCGAGTTACATCTGTTACATAGCGCATATCAACTGGTAAAAGCAAAGCGAAATACATCTGTTACATAGCGCATATCCACTGGTAAAAGCAAACCGAGTAGCATCTGTTACATAGCGCATATCCACTGGTAAAAGCAAAGCGAGTTACATCTGTTACATAGCGCATATCCACTGGTAAAAGCAAAGCGAGTTACATCTGTTACATAGCGCATATCACCTGGTAAAAGCAAAGCATGTTACATCTGTTAAATAGCGCATATCCACTGGTAAAAACAAAGCGTGTTACATCTGTTACATAGCGCATATCCACTGGTAAAAGCAAAGCGTGTTACATCTGTTACATAGCGCATATCCACTGGTAAAAGCAAAGTGAGTTACATCTGTTACATAGCGCATATCCACTGGTAAAAGCAAAGCGAGTAACATCTGTTACATAGCGCATATCACCTGGTAAAAGCAAAGCGAGTTACATCTGTTACATAGCGCATATCCACTGGTAAAAGCAAAGCGAGATCCATCTGTTACATAGCGCATATCCACTGGTAAAAGCAAAGCGAGTTACATCTGTTACATAGCGCATATCCACTGGTAAAAGCAAAGCGTGTTACATCTGTTACATAGCGCATATCCACTGGTAAAAGCAAAGCGAGTTACATCTGTTACATAGCGCATAGCACCTGGTAAAAGCAAAGCGTGTTACATCTGTTACATAGCGCATATCACCTGGTAAAAGCAAAGCGAGTTACATCTGTTACATAGCGCATATCCACTGGTAAAAGCAAAGCGAGTTACATCTGTTACATAGCGCATATCCACTGGTAAAAGCAAAGCGTGTTACATCTGTTACATAGCGCATATCCACTGGTAAAAGCAAAGCGAGATACATCTGTTACATAGCGCATATCCACTGGTAAAAGTAAAGCGAGTTACATCTGTTACATAGCGCATATCCACTGGTAAAAGCAAAGCGAGATACATCTGTTACATAGCGCATATCCACTGGTAAAAGCAAAGCGAGTTACATTTGTTACATAGCGCATATCACCTAGTAAAAGCAAAGCGAGTTACATCTGTTACATAGCGCATATCACCTGGTAAAAGAAAACGTGTTACATCTGTTACATAGCGCATATCCACTGGTAAAAGCAAAGCGAGTTACATCTGTTACATAGCGCATATCACCTGGTAAAAGCAAAGCGAGATACATCTGTTACAAAGCGCATATCCACTGGTAAAAGCAAAGTGAGTTACATCTGTTACATAGCGCATATCCACTGGTAAAAGCAAAGCGAGTTACATCTGTTACATAGCGCATAACCACTGGTAAAAGCAAAGCGAGTTACATCTGTTACATAGCGCATATCCACTGGTAAAAGCAAAGTGAGTTACATCTGTTACATAGCGCATATCCACTGGTAAAAGCAAAGCGAGTTACATCTGTTACATAGCGCATATCCACTGGTAAAAGCAAAGCGAGTTACATCTGTTCCATAGCGCATATCCACTGGTAAAAGCAAAGCGAGATACATCTGTTCCATAGCGCATATCCACTGGTAAAAGCAAAGTGAGTTACATCTGTTACATAGCGCATATCCACTGGTAAAAGCAAAGCGAGTTACATCTGTTACATAGCGCATATCCACTGGTAAAAGCAAAGTGAGTTACATCTGTTACATAGGGCATATCCACTGGTAAAAGCAAAGCGAGTTACATCTGTTACATAGCGCATATCCACTGGTAAAAGCAAAGCGAGTTACATCTGTTACATAGCGCATATCCACTGGTAAAAGCAAAGCGAGTTACATCTGTTACATAGCGCATATCCACTGGTAAAAGTAAAGCGAGTTACATCTGTTACATAGCGCATATCCACTGGTAAAAGCAAAGCGACTTACATCTGTTACATAGCGCATATCCACTGGTAAAAGCAAAGCGAGTTACATCTGTTACATAGCGCATATCCACTGGTAAAAGCAAAGCGAGTTACATCTGTTACATAGCGCATATCCACTGGTAAAAGCAAAGCGAGTTACATCTGTTACATAGCGCATATCCACTGGTAAAAGCAAAGTGAGTTACATCTGTTACATAGCGCATATCCACTGGTAAAAGCAAAGCGAGTTACATCTGTTACATACAGTAGCGCACATCCACTGGTAAAAGCAAAGTGAGTTACATCTGTTACATAGCGCATATCCACTGGTAAAAGCAAAGTGAGTTACATCTGTTACATAGCGCATATCTACTGGTAAAAGCAAAGTGAGTTACATCTGTTACATAGCGCATATCCACTGGTTAAAGCAAAGCGTGTTACATCTGTTACATAGCGCATATCCACTGGTAAAAGCAAAGCGAGATACATCTGTTACATAGCGCATATCCACTGGTAAAAGCAAAGCGAGTTACATCTGTTACATAGCGCATATCCACTGGTAAAAGCAAAGTGAGTTACATCTGTTACATAGCGCATATCCAATGGTAAAAGCAAAGTGAGTTAAATCTGTTACATAGCGCATATCCACTGGTAAAATCAAAGTGAGTTACATCTGTTACATAGCACATATCCACTGGTAAAAGCAAAGTGAGTTACATCTGTTACATAGCGCATATCCACTGGTAAAAGCAAAGTGAGTTACATCTGTTACATAGCGCATATCCACTGGTAAAAGCAAAGTGAGTTACATCTGTTACATAGCGCATATCCACTGGTAAAAGCAAAGCGAGTTACATCTGTTACATAGCGCATATCCACTGGTAAAAGCAAAGCGAATTACATCTGTTACATAGCGCACATCCACTGGTAAAAGCAAAGTGAGTTACATCTGTTACATAGCGCATATCCACTGGTAAAAGCAAAGCGAGTTACATCTGTTATATAGTGCATACAGTATATCAACTGGTAAAAGCAAAGCGAGTTACATCTGTTAAATAGCGCATATCCACTGGTAAAAGCAAAGCGTGTTACATCTGTTACATAGCGCATATCCAATGGTAAAAGCAAAGCGAGATACATCTGTTACATAGCGCATATCCACTGGTAAAAGCAAAGCGAGTTACATCTGTAATATAGCGCACATCCATTGGTAAAAGCAAAGCGTGTTACATCTGTTACATAGCGCATATCCACTGGTAAAAGCAAAGCGTGTTACATCTGTTACATAGCGCATATCCAATGGTAAAAGCAAAGCGAGATACATCTGTTACATAGCGCATATCCACTGGTAAAAGCAAAGCGAGTTACATCTGTAATATAGCGCACATCCATTGGTAAAAGCAAAGCGTGTTACATCTGTTACATTGCGCATATCCACTGGTAAAAGCAAAGCGAGTAGCATCTGTTACATAGCGCATATCCACTGGTAAAAGCAAAGCGAGTTACATCTCTTACATAGCGCATATCCACTGGTAAAACCAAAGCGAGTTACATCTGTTACATAGCGCATATCCACTGGTAAAAGCAAAGCGAGATACATCTGTTACATAGCGCATATCCACTGGTAAAAGCAAAGCGTGTTACATCTGTTACATAGCGCATATCCACTGGTAAAAGCAAAGCGAGTTACATCTGTTACATAGCGCATATCCACTGGTAAAAGCAAAGCGAGTTACATCTGTTACATAGCGCTTATCCACTGGTAAAAGCAAAGCGAGTAGCATCTGTTACATAGCGCATATCCACTGGTAAAAGTAAAGCGAGATACATCTGTTACATAGCGCATATCCACTGGTAAAAGCAAAGCGAGTTACATCTGTTACATAGCGCATATCCACTGGTAAAACCAAAGCGAGTTACATCTGTTACATGGCGCATATCCACTGGTAAAACCAAAGCGAGATACATCTGTTACATAGCGCATATCCACTGGTAAAAGCAAAGCGAGTTACATCTGTTACATAGCGCATATCCACTGGTAAAAGCAAAGCGAGTTACATCTGTTACATATCGCACATCCACTGGTAAGAGCAAAGCGAGTTACATCTGTTACATATCGCATATCCACTGGTAAAAGCAAAGCGAGTAGCATCTGTTACATAGCGCATATCCACTGGTAAAAGCAATGCGAGTTACATCTGTTACATAGCGCATATCCACTGGTAAAAGCAATGCGAGTTACATCTGTTACATAGCGCATATCCACTGGTAAAAGCAAAGTGCGTTACATCTGTTACATAGCGCATATCACCTGGTAAAAGCAAAGCGAGTTACATCTGTTACATAGCGCATATCACCTGGTAAAAGCAAAGCGAGTTACATCTGTTACATAGCGCATATCCACTGGTAAAAGAAAGCGAGTAACATCTGTTATATAGCGCATATCCACTGGTAAAAGCAAAGCGAGATACATCTGTTACATAGTGCATATCACCTGGTAAAAGCAAAGCGAGTTACATCTGTTATATAGTGCATACAGTATATCAACTGGTAAAAGCAAAGCGAGTAGCATCTGTTACATAGCGCATATCCACTGGTAAAAGCAAAGCGTGTTACATCTGTTACATAGCGCATATCCACTGGTAAAAGCAAAGCGAGTTACATCTGTTACATAGTGCATATCCACTGGTAAAAGCAAAGCGTGTTACATCTGTTACATAGCGCATATCCACTGGTAAAAGCAAAGCGAGTTACATCTGTTACATAGTGCATATCCACCTGTAAAAGCAAAGCGTGTTACATCTGTTACATAGCGCATATCCACTGGTAAAAGCAAAGCGTGTTACATCTGTTACATAGCGCATATCCACTGGTAAAAGCAAAGCGAGTTACATCTCTTACATAGCGCATATCCACTGGTAAAAGCAAAGCGAGTTACATCTGTTACATAGCGCATATCCACTGGTAAAATCAAAGCGAGTTACATCTGTTACATAGCGCACATCCACTGGTAAGAGCAAAGCGAGTTACATCTGTTACATAGCGCATATCACCTGGTAAAAGCAAAGCGAGTTACATCTGTTACATAGCGCATATCAACTGGTAAAAGCAAAGCGAAATACATCTGTTACATAGCGCATATCCACTGGTAAAAGCAAACCGAGTAGCATCTGTTACATAGCGCATATCCACTGGTAAAAGCAAAGCGAGTTACATCTGTTACATAGCGCATATCCACTGGTAAAAGCAAAGCGAGTTACATCTGTTACATAGCGCATATCACCTGGTAAAAGCAAAGCATGTTACATCTTTTAAATAGCGCATATCCACTGGTAAAAACAAAGCGTGTTACATCTGTTACATAGCGCATATCCACTGGTAAAAGCAAAGCGAGTTACATCTGTTACATAGCGCATATCCACTGGTAAAAGCAAAGCGAGTAACATCTGTTACATAGCGCATATCACCTGGTAAAAGCAAAGCGAGTTACATCTGTTACATAGCGCATATCCACTGGTAAAAGCAAAGCGAGATCCATCTGTTACATAGCGCATATCCACTGGTAAAAGCAAAGCGTGTTACATCTGTTACATAGCGCATATCCACTGGTAAAAGCAAAGCGAGTTACATCTGTTACATAGCGCATATCCACTGGTAAAAGCAAAGCGAGTTACATCTGTTACATAGCGCATATCCACTGGTAAAAGCAAAGCGAGTTACATCTGTAATATAGCGCACATCCATTGGTAAAAGCAAAGCGAGTTACATCTGTTAAATTGCGCATATCCACTGGTAAAAGCAAAGCGAGTTAAATCTGTAATATAGCGCACATCCACTGGAAAAAGCAAAGCGAGTTACATCTGTTACATAGCGCAAATCACCTGGTAAAAGCAAAGCGAGTTACATCTGTTACATAGCGCATATCCACTGGTAAAACCAAAGCGAGTTACATCTGTTACATAGCGCATATCCACTGGTAAAAGCAAAGCGAGATACATCTGTTACATAGCGCATATCCACTGGTAAAAGCAAAGCGAGTTACATCTGTTACATAGCGCATATCCACTGGTAAAAGCAAAGCGAGTTACATCTGTTACATAGCGCACATCCAATGGTAAGAGCAAAGCGAGTTACATCTGTTACATAGCGCACATCCACTGGTAAAAGCAAAGCGTGTTACATCTGTTACATAGCGCATATCCACTGGTAAAAGCAAAGCGAGAAACATCTGTTACATAGCGCATATCACCTGGTAAAAGCAAAGCGAGTTACATCTGTTACATAGCGCACATCCACTGGTAAAAGCAAAGCGAGTTACATCTGTTACATAGCGCATATCACCTGGTAAAAGCAAAGCGTGTTACATCTGTTACATAGCACATATCACCTGGTAAAAGCAAAGCGAGTTACATCTGTTACATAGCGCATATCCACTGGTAAAAGCAAAGCGAGTAGCATCTGTTACATAGCGCATATCCACTGGTAAAAGCAAAGCGAGTTACATCTGTTACATAGCGCATATCCACTGGTAAAAGCAAAGCGTGTTACATCTGTTACATAGCGCATATCCACTGGTAAAAGCAAAGTGAGTTACATCTGTTACATAGCGCATATCCACTGGTAAAAGCAAAGCGAGTTACATCTGTTACATAGCGCATATCACCTGGTAAAAGCAAAGCGAGTTACATCTGTTACATAGCGCATATCACCTGGTAAAAGCAATGCGAGTTACATCTGTTACATAGCGCATATCCACTGGTAAAAGCAAAGCGAGATCCATCTGTTACATAGCGCATATCCACTGGTAAAAGCAAAGCGTGTTACATCTGTTACATAGCGCATATCCACTGGTAAAAGCAAAGCGAGTTACATCTGTTACATAGCGCATATCCACTGGTAAAAGCAAAGCGAGTTACATCTGTTACATAGCGCATATCCACTGGTAAAAGCAAAGCGAGTTACATCTGTTACATAGCGCATATCCACTGGTAAAAGCAAAGCGAGTTACATCTGTTACATAGCACATATCCACTGGTAAAAGCAAAGCGAGATACATCTGTTACATAGCGCATATCCACTGGTAAAAGCAAAGCGAGTTACATCTGTTACATAGCGCATATCCACTGGTAAAAGCAAAGCGAGTTACATCTGTTACATAGCGCACATCCAATGGTAAGAGCAAAGCGAGTTACATCTGTAATATAGCGCACATCCATTGGTAAAAGCAAAGCGAGTTACATCTGTTAAATTGCGCATATCCACTGGTAAAAGCAAAGCGAGTTAAATCTGTAATATAGCGCACATCCACTGGAAAAAGCAAAGCGAGTTACATCTGTTACATAGCGCATATCCACTGGTAAAAGCAAAGCGAGTTACATCTGTTACATAGCGCATATCCACTGGTAAAACCAAAGCGAGTTACATCTGTTACATAGCGCATATCCACTGGTAAAAGCAAAGCGAGATACATCTGTTACATAGCGCATATCCACTGGTAAAAGCAAAGCGAGTTACATCTGTTACATAGCGCATATCCACTGGTAAAAGCAAAGCGAGTTACATCTGTTACATAGCGCACATCCAATGGTAAGAGCAAAGCGAGTTACATCTGTTACATAGCGCACATCCACTGGTAAAAGCAAAGCGTGTTACATCTGTTACATAGCGCATATCCACTGGTAAAAGCAAAGCGAGAAACATCTGTTACATAGCGCATATCACCTGGTAAAAGCAAAGCGAGTTACATCTGTTACATAGCGCACATCCACTGGTAAAAGCAAAGCGAGTTACATCTGTTACATAGCGCATATCACCTGGTAAAAGCAAAGCGTGTTACATCTGTTACATAGCGCATATCACCTGGTAAAAGCAAAGCGAGTTACATCTGTTACATAGCGCATATCCACTGGTAAAAGCAAAGCGAGTAGCATCTGTTACATAGCGCATATCCACTGGTAAAAGCAAAGCGAGTTACATCTGTTACATAGCGCATATCCACTGGTAAAAGCAAAGCGAGTAGCATCTGTTACATAGCGCATATCCACTGGTAAAAGCAAAGCGAGTAGCATCTGTTACATAGCGCATATCCACTGGTAAAAGCAAAGCGAGTTACATCTGTTACATAGCGCATATCCACTGGTAAAACCAAAGCGAGTTACATCTGTTACATAGCGCATATCCACTGGTAAAAGCAAAGCGAGATACATCTGTTACATAGCGCATATCCACTGGTAAAAGCAAAGCGAGTTACATCTGTTACATAGCGCATATCCACTGGTAAAAGCAAAGCGAGATACATCTGTTACATAGCGCATATCCACTGGTAAAACCAAAGCGAGTTACATCTGTTACATAGCGCATATCCACTGGTAAAAGCAAAGCGAGATACATCTGTTACATAGCGCATATCCACTGGTAAAAGCAAAGCGAGTTACATCTGTTACATAGCGCATATCACCTGGTAAAAGCAAAGCGAGTTACATCTGTTACATAGCGCATATTTACTGGTAAAACCAAAGCGAGTTACATCTGTTACATAGCGCATATCCACTGGTAAAACCAAAGCGAGATACATCTGTTACATAGCGCATATCCACTGGTAAAAGCAAAGCGAGTTACATCTGTTACATAGCGCATATCCACTGGTAAAAGCAAAGCGAGTTACATCTGTTACATAGCGCACATCCACTGGTAAGAGCAAAGCGAGTTACATCTGTTACATAGCGCATATCCACTGGTAAAAGCAAAGCGAGATACATCTGTTACATAGCGCATATCCACTGGTAAAAGCAAAGCGAGTAGCATCTGTTACATAGCGCATATCCACTGGTAAAAGCAATGCGAGTTACATCTGTTACATAGCGCATATCCACTGGTAAAAGCAAAGCGCGTTACATCTGTTACATAGCGCATATCACCTGGTAAAAGCAAAGCGAGTTACATCTGTTACATAGCGCATATCACCTGGTAAATGCAAAGCGAGTTACATCTGTTACATAGCGCATATCCACTGGTAAAAGCAAAGCGAGTAACATCTGTTACATAGCGCATATCCACTGGTAAAAGCAAAGCGAGATACATCTGTTACATAGCGCATATCACCTGGTAAAAGCAAAGCGAGTTACATCTGTTACATAGCGCATATCACCTGGTAAAAGCAAAGCGAGTTACATCTGTTACATAGCGCATATCCACTGGTAAAAGCAAAGCGAGTAACATCTGTTACATAGCGCATATCCACTGGTAAAAGCAAAGCGAGTTACATCTCTTAAATAGCGCATATCCACTGGTAAAAGCAAAGCGAGTTACATCTGTTACATAGCGCATATCCACTGGTAAAAGCAAAGCGTGTTACATCTGTTACATAGCGCATATCCACTGGTAAAAGCAAAGCGAGTTACATCTCTTACATAGCGCATATCCACTGGTAAAAGCAAAGCGAGTTACATCTGTTACATAGCGCATATCCACTGGTAAAAGCAAAGCGAGTTACATCTGTTACATAGCGCACATCCACTGGTAAGAGCAAAGCGAGTTACATCTGTTACATAGCGCATACCACCTGGTAAAAGCAAAGCGAGTTACATCTGTTACATAGCGCATATCAACTGGTAAAAGCAAAGCGAAATACATCTGTTACATAGCGCATATCCACTGGTAAAAGCAAAGCGAAATACATCTGTTACATAGCGCATATCCACTGGTAAAAGCAAACCGAGTAGCATCTGTTACATAGCGCATATCCACTGATAAAAACAAAGCGAGTTACATCTGTTACATAGCGCATATCCACTGGTAAAACAAAGCGAGTTACATCTGTTACATAGCGCATATCACCTGGTAAAAGCAAAGCATGTTACATCTGTTAAATAGCGCATATCCACTGGTAAAAGCAAAGCGTGTTACATCTGTTACATAGCGCATATCCACTGGTAAAAGCAAAGCGAGTTACATCTGTTACATAGCGCATATCCACTGGTAAAAGCAAAGCGAGTAACATCTGTTACATAGCGCATATCACCTGGTAAAAGCAAAGCGAGTTACATCTGTTACATAGCGCATATCCACTGGTAAAAGCAAAGCGAGTTACATCTGTTACATAGCGCATATCCACTGGAAAAAGCAAAGCGAGTTACATCTGTTACATAGCGCATATCCACTGGTAAAAGCAATGCGAGTTACATCTGTTACATAGCGCATATCCACTGGTAAAAGCAAAGCGAGTTACATCTGTTACATAGCGCATATCCACTGGTAAAAGCAAAGCGAGTTACATCTGTTACATAGCGCATATCCACTGGTAAAAGCAAAGCGAGTTACATCTGTTACATAGCGCATATCCACTGGTAAAAGCAAAGCGAGATCCATCTGTTACATAGCGCATATCCACTGGTAAAAGCAAAGCGTGTTACATCTGTTACATAGCGCATATCCACTGGTAAAAGCAAAGCGTGTTACATCTGTTACATAGCGCATATCCACTGGTAAAAGCAAAGCGAGTTACATCTGTTACATAGCGCATATCCACTGGTAAAAGCAAAGCGAGTTACATCTGTTACATAGCGCACATCCATTGGTAAAAGCAAAGCGAGTTACATCTGTTAAATTGCGCATATCCACTGGTAAAAGCAAAGCGAGTTACATCTGTTAAATTGCGCATATCCACTGGTAAAAGCAAAGCGAGTTACATCTGTAATATAGCGCACATCCACTGGTAAAAGCAAAGCGAGTTACATCTGTTACATAGCGCATATCCACTGGTAAAACCAAAGCGAGTTACATCTGTTACATAGCGCATATCCACTGGTAAAAGCAAAGCGAGTTACATCTGTTACATAGCGCATATCCACTGGTAAAAGCAAAGCGAGTTACATCTGTTACATAGCGCATATCCACTGGTAAAAGCAAAGCGAGTTACATCTGTTACATACCGCATATCCACTGGTAAAAGCAAAGCGAGATACATCTGTTACATAGCGCATATCCACTGGTAAAAGCAAAGCGAGTTACATCTGTTACATTGTGCATATCCACTGGTAAAAGCAAAGCGAGTTACATCTGTTACATAGTGCATATCCACTGGTAAAAGCAAAGCGAGTTACATCTGTTACATAGCGCATATCCACTGGTAAAAGCAAAGCGTGTTACATCTGTTACATAGTGCATATCCACTGGTAAAAGCAAAGCGAGTTACATCTGTTACATAGCGCATATCCACTGGTAAAAGCAAAGCGAGTTACATCTGTTACACAGCGCATATCCACTGGTAAAAGCAAAGCGAGATACATCTGTTACATAGCGCATATCCACTGGTAAAAGCAAAGCGAGTTACATCTGTTACATAGCGCATATCCACTGGTAAAAGCAAAGCGAGTTACATCTGTTACATACCGCATATCCACTGGTAAAAGCAAAGCGAGATACATCTGTTACATAGCGCATATCCACTGGTAAAAGCAAAGCGAGTTACATCTGTTACATAGCGCATATCCACTGGTAAAAGCAAAGCGAGTTACATCTGTTACATAGCGCATATCACCTGGTAAAAGCAAAGCGAGTTACATCTGTTACATAGCGCATATCCACTGGTAAAAGCAAAGCGAGTAGCATCTGTTACATAGCGCATATCCACTGGTAAAAGTAAAGCGAGATACATCTGTTACATAGCGCATATCCACTGGTAAAAGCAAAGCGAGTTACATCTGTTACATAGCGCATATCCACTGGTAAAACCAAAGCGAGTTACATCTGTTACATGGCGCATATCCACTGGTAAAACCAAAGCGAGATACATCTGTTACATAGCGCATATCCACTGGTAAAAGCAAAGCGAGTTACATCTGTTACATAGCGCATATCCACTGGTAAAAGCAAAGCGAGTTACATCTGTTACATAGCGCACATCCACTGGTAAGAGCAAAGCGAGTTACATCTGTTACATAGCGCATATCCACTGGTAAAAGCAAAGCGAGTAGCATCTGTTACATAGCGCATATCCACTGGTAAAAGCAATGCGAGTTACATCTGTTACATAGCGCATATCCACTGGTAAAAGCAAAGCGCGTTACATCTGTTACATAGCGCATATCACCTGGTAAAAGCAAAGCGAGTTACATCTGTTACATAGCGCATATCACCTGGTAAAAGCAAAGCGAGTTACATCTGTTACATAGCGCATATCCACTGGTAAAAGAAAGCGAGTAACATCTGTTATATAGCGCATATCCACTGGTAAAAGCAAAGCGAGATACATCTGTTACATAGTGCATATCACCTGGTAAAAGCAAAGCGAGTTACATCTGTTATATAGTGCATACAGTATATCAACTGGTAAAAGCAAAGCGAGTAGCATCTGTTACATAGAGCATATCCACTGGTAAAAGCAAAGCGTGTTACATCTGTTACATAGCGCATATCCACTGGTAAAAGCAAAGCGAGTTACATCTGTTACATAGCGCATATCCACTGGTAAAAGCAAAGCGAGTTACATCTGTTACATAGTGCATATCCACTGGTAAAAGCAAAGCGAGTTACATCTGTTACATAGCGCATATCCACTGGTAAAAGCAAAGCGAGTTACATCTGTTACATAGCGCATATCCACTGGTAAAAGCAAAGCGAGTTACATCTGTTACATACCGCATATCCACTGGTAAAAGCAAAGCGAGATACATCTGTTACATAGCGCATATCCACTGGTAAAAGCAAAGCGAGTTACATCTGTTACATAGTGCATATCCACTGGTAAAAGCAAAGCGAGTTACATCTGTTACATAGTGCATATCCACTGGTAAAAGCAAAGCGAGTTACATCTGTTACATAGCGCATATCCACTGGTAAAAGCAAAGCGTGTTACATCTGTTACATAGTGCATATCCACTGGTAAAAGCAAAGCGAGTTACATCTGTTACATAGCGCATATCCACTGGTAAAAGCAAAGCGAGTTACATCTGTTACATAGCGCATATCCACTGGTAAAAGCAAAGCGAGATACATCTGTTACATAGCGCATATCCACTGGTAAAAGCAAAGCGAGTTACATCTGTTACATAGCGCATATCCACTGGTAAAAGCAAAGCGAGTTACATCTGTTACATAGCGCATATCACCTGGTAAAAGCAAAGCGAGTTACATCTGTTACATAGCGCATATCCACTGGTAAAAGCAAAGCGAGTAGCATCTGTTACATAGCGCATATCCACTGGTAAAAGTAAAGCGAGATACATCTGTTACATAGCGCATATCCACTGGTAAAAGCAAAGCGAGTTACATCTGTTACATAGCGCATATCCACTGGTAAAACCAAAGCGAGTTACATCTGTTACATGGCGCATATCCACTGGTAAAACCAAAGCGAGATATATCTGTTACATAGCGCATATCCACTGGTAAAAGCAAAGCGAGTTACATCTGTTACATAGCGCATATCCACTGGTAAAAGCAAAGCGAGTTACATCTGTTACATAGCGCACATCCACTGGTAAGAGCAAAGCGAGTTACATCTGTTACATAGCGCATATCCACTGGTAAAAGCAAAGCGAGTAGCATCTGTTACATAGCGCATATCCACTGGTAAAAGCAATGCGAGTTACATCTGTTACATAGCGCATATCCACTGGTAAAAGCAAAGCGCGTTACATCTGTTACATAGCGCATATCACCTGGTAAAAGCAAAGCGAGTTACATCTGTTACATAGCGCATATCACCTGGTAAAAGCAAAGCGAGTTACATCTGTTACATAGCGCATATCCACTGGTAAAAGAAAGCGAGTAACATCTGTTATATAGCGCATATCCACTGGTAAAAGCAAAGCGAGATACATCTGTTACATAGTGCATATCACCTGGTAAAAGCAAAGCGAGTTACATCTGTTATATAGTGCATACAGTATATCAACTGGTAAAAGCAAAGCGAGTAGCATCTGTTACATAGCGCATATCCACTGGTAAAAGCAAAGCGTGTTACATCTTTTACATAGCGCATATCCACTGGTAAAAGCAAAGCAAGTTACATCTGTTACATAGCGCATATCCACTGGTAAAAGCAAAGCGAGTTACATCTGTTACATAGTGCATATCCACTGGTAAAAGCAAAGCGTGTTACATCTGTTACATAGCGCATATCCACTGGTAAAAGCAAAGCGAGTTACATCTCTTACATAGCGCATATCCACTGGTAAAAGCAAAGCGAGTTACATCTCTTACATAGCGCATATCCACTGGTAAAAGCAAAGCGAGTTACATCTGTTACATAGCGCATATCCACTGGTAAAAGCAAAGCGAGTTACATCTGTTACATAGTGCATATCCACTGGTAAAAGCAAAGCGAGTTACATCTGTTACATAGCGCACATCCACTGGTAAAAGCAAAGCGAGAAGCATCTGTTACATAGCGCATATCAACTGGTAAAAGCAAAGCGTGTTACATCTGTTACATAGCGCATATCCACTGGTAAAAGCAAAGCGTGTTACATCTGTTACATAGCGCATATCCACTGGTAAAAGCAAAGCGAGTTACATCTCTTACATAGCGCATATCCACTGGTAAAAGCAAAGCGAGTTACATCTGTTACATAGCGCATATCCACTGGTAAAAGCAAAGCGAGTTACATCTGTTACATAGTGCATATCCACTGGTAAAAGCAAAGCGAGTTACATCTGTTACATAGCGCATATCCACTGGTAAAAGCAAAGCGAGTTACATCTGTTACATAGCACATATCCACTGGTAAAAGCAAAGCGAGATACATCTGTTACATAGCGCATATCCACTGGTAAAAGCAAAGCGTGTTACATCTGTTACATAGCGCATATCCACTGGTAAAAGCAAAGCGTGTTACATCTGTTACATAGCGCATATCCACTGGTAAAAGCAAAGCGAGTTACATCTCTTACATAGCGCATATCCACTGGTAAAAGCAAAGCGAGTTACATCTGTTACATAGCGCATATCCACTGGTAAAAGCAAAGCGAGTTACATCTGTTACATAGCGCACATCCACTGGTAAGAGCAAAGCGAGTTACATCTGTTACATAGCGCATATCACCTGGTAAAAGCAAAGCGAGTTACATCTGTTACATAGCGCATATCAACTGGTAAAAGCAAAGCGAAATACATCTGTTACATAGCGCATATCCACTGGTAAAACAAACCGAGTAGCATCTGTTACATAGCGCATATCCACTGGTAAAAGCAAAGCGAGTTACATCTGTTACATAGCGCACATCCACTGGTAAGAGCAAAGCGAGTTACATCTGTTACATAGCGCATATCACCTGGTAAAAGCAAAGCGAGTTACATCTGTTACATAGCGCATATCAACTGGTAAAAGCAAAGCGAAATACATCTGTTACATAGCGCATATCCACTGGTAAAACAAACCGAGTAGCATCTGTTACATAGCGCATATCCACTGGTAAAAGCAAAGCGAGTTACATCTGTTACATAGCGCATATCCACTGGTAAAAGCAAAGCGAGTTACATCTGTTACATAGCGCATATCCACTGGTAAAAGCAAAGCGAGTTACATCTGTTACATAGCGCATATCCACTGGTAAAAGCAAAGCGTGTTACATCTGTTACATAGAGAATATCCACTGGTAAAAGCAAAGCGAGTTACATCTGTTACATAGCGCATATCCACTGGTAAAAGCAAAGCGAGTAACATCTGTTACATAGCGCATATCACCTGGTAAAAGCAAAGCGAGTTACATCTGTTACATAGCGCATATCCACTGGTAAAAGCAAAGCGAGATCCATCTGTTACATAGCGCATATCCACTGGTAAAAGCAAAGCGTGTTACATCTGTTACATAGCGCATATCCACTGGTAAAAGCAAAGCGAGTTACATCTCTTACATAGCGCATATCCACTGGTAAAAGCAAAGCGAGTTACATCTGTTACATAGCGCATATCCACTGGTAAAAGCAAAGCGAGTTACATCTGTTACATAGTGCATATCCACTGGTAAAAGCAAAGCGAGTTACATCTGTTACATAGTGCATATCCACCTGTAAAAGCAAAGCGTGTTACATCTGTTACATAGCGCATATCCACTGGTAAAAGCAAAGCGTGTTACATCTGTTACATAGCGCATATCCACTGGTAAAAGCAAAGCGAGTTACATCTCTTACATAGCGCATATCCACTGGTAAAAGCAAAGCGAGTTACATCTGTTACATAGCGCATATCCACTGGTAAAAGCAAAGCGAGTTACATCTGTTACATAGCGCACATCCACTGGTAAGAGCAAAGCGAGTTACATCTGTTACATAGCGCATATCACCTGGTAAAAGCAAAGCGAGTTACATCTGTTACATAGCGCATATCAACTGGTAAAAGCAAAGCGAAATACATCTGTTACATAGCGCATATCCACTGGTAAAAGCAAAGCGAAATACATCTGTTACATAGCGCATATCCACTGGTAAAAGCAAACCGAGTAGCATCTGTTACATAGCGCATATCCACTGGTAAAAGCAAAGCGAGTTACATCTGTTACATAGCGCATATCCACTGCTAAATGCAAAGCGAGTTACATCTGTTACATAGCGCATATCCACTGGTAAAAGCAAAGCGTGTTACATCTGTTACATAGCGCATATCCACTGGTAAAAGCAAAGCGAGTTACATCTGTTACATAGCGCATATCCACTGGTAAAAGCAAAGCGTGTTACATCTGTTACATAGCGCATATCCACTGGTAAAAGCAAAGCGAGTTACATCTGTTACATAGCGCATATCCACTGGTAAAAGCAAAGCGAGTAACATCTGTTACATAGCGCATATCACCTGGTAAAAGCAAAGCGAGTTACATCTGTTACATAGCGCATATCACCTGGTAAAAGCAAAGCGAGTTACATCTGTTACATAGCGCATATCCACTGGTAAAAGCAAAGCGAGTAACATCTGTTACATAGCGCATATCCACTGGTAAAAGCAAAGCGAGTTACATCTCTTACATAGCGCATATCCACTGGTAAAAGCAAAGCGAGATACATCTGTTACATAGCGCATATCCACTGGTAAAAGCAAAGCGAGATACATCTGTTACATAGCGCATATCACCTGGTAAAAGCAAAGCGAGTTACATCTGTTACATAGCGCATATCACCTGGTAAAAGCAAAGCGAGTTACATCTGTTACATAGCGCATATCCACTGGTAAAAGCAAAGCGAGTAACATCTGTTACATAGCGCATATCCACTGGTAAAAGCAAAGCGAGTTACATCTGTTACATAGCGCATATCCACTGGTAAAAGCAAAGCGAGTTACATCTGTTACATAGCGCATATCCACTGGTAAAAGCAAAGCGAGTTACATCTGTTACATAGCGCATATCCACTGGTAAAAGCAAAGCGAGTTACATCTGTTAAATAGTGCATATCCACTGGTAAAAGCAAAGCGTGTTACATCTGTTACATAGCGCATATCCACTGGTAAAAGCAAAGCGTGTTACATCTGTTACATAGCGCATATCCACTGGTAAAAGCAAAGCGAGTTACATCTCTTACATAGCGCATATCCACTGGTAAAAGCAAAGCGAGTTACATCTGTTACATAGCGCATATCCACTGGTAAAAGCAAAGCGAGTTACATCTGTTACATAGCGCACATCACCTGGTAAAAGCAAAGCGAGTTACATCTGTTACATAGCGCATATCAACTGGTAAAAGCAAAGTGAAATACATCTGTTACATAGCGCATATCCACTGGTAAAAGCAAAGCGAAATACATCTGTTACATAGCGCATATCCACTGGTAAAAGCAAACCGAGTAGCATCTGTTACATAGCGCATATCCACTGGTAAAAGCAAAGCGAGTTACATCTGTTACATAGCGCATATCCACGGGTAAAAGCAAAGCGAGTTACATCTGTTAAATAGCGCATATCCACTGGTAAAAGCAAAGCGTGTTACATCTGTTACATAGCGCATATCCACTGGTAAAAGCAAAGCGAGTTACATCTGTTACATAGCGCATATCCACTGGTAAAAGCAAAGCGAGTAACATCTGTTACATAGCGCATATCACCTGGTAAAAGCAAAGCGAGTTACATCTGTTACATAGCGCATATCCACTGGTAAAAGCAAAGCGAGTTACATCTGTTACATAGCGCATATCCACTGGTAAAAGCAAAGCGAGTTACATCTGTTACATAGCGCATATCCACTGGTAAAAGCAAAGCGAGTTACATCTGTTACATAGCGCATATCCACTGGTAAAAGCAAAGCGAGTTACATCTGTTACATAGCGCATATCCACTGGTAAAAGCAAAGCGTGTTACATCTGTTACATAGCGCATATCCACTGGTAAAAGCAAAGCGAGTTACATCTGTTACATAGCGCATATCCACTGGTAAAAGCAAAGCGAGTAACATCTGTTACATAGCGCATATCACCTGGTAAAAGCAAAGCGAGTTACATCTGTTACATAGCGCATATCCACTGGTAAAAGCAAAGCGAGTTACATCTGTTACATAGCGCATATCCACTGGTAAAAGCAAAGCGAGTTACATCTGTTACATAGCGCATATCCACTGGTAAAAGCAAAGCGAGTTACATCTGTTACATAGCGCATATCCACTGGTAAAAGCAAAGCGAGTTACATCTGTTACATAGCGCATATCCACTGGTAAAAGCAAAGCGAGTTACATCTGTTACATAGCGCATATCCACTGGTAAAAGCAAAGCGAGATCCATCTGTTACATAGCGCATATCCACTGGTAAAAGCAAAGCGTGTTACATCTGTTACATAGCGCATATCCACTGGTAAAAGCAAAGCGTGTTACATCTGTTACATAGCGCATATCCACTGGTAAAAGCAAAGCGAGTTACATCTGTTACATAGCGCATATCCACTGGTAAAAGCAAAGCGAGTTACATCTGTTACATAGCGCACATCCATTGGTAAAAGCAAAGCGAGTTACATCTGTTAAATTGCGCATATCCACTGGTAAAAGCAAAGCGAGTTACATCTGTTAAATTGCGCATATCCACTGGTAAAAGCAAAGCGAGTTACATCTGTAATATAGCGCACATCCACTGGTAAAAGCAAAGCGAGTTACATCTGTTACATAGCGCATATCCACTGGTAAAACCAAAGCGAGTTACATCTGTTACATAGCGCATATCCACTGGTAAAAGCAAAGCGAGATACATCTGTTACATAGCGCATATCCACTGGTAAAAGCAAAGCGAGTTACATCTGTTACATAGCGCATATCCACTGGTAAAAGCAAAGCGAGTTACATCTGTTACATAGCGCATATCCAATGGTAAGAGCAAAGCGAGTTACATCTGTTACATAGCGCACATCCACTGGTAAAAGCAAAGCGAGTTACATCTGTTACATAGCGCAAATGTACTGGTAAAAGCAAAGCGTGTTACATCTGTTACATAGCGCATATCCACTGGTAAAAGCAAAGCGAGAAACATCTGTTACATAGCGCATATCACCTGGTAAAAGCAAAGCGAGTTACATCTGTTACATAGCGCACATCCACTGGTAAAAGCAAAGCGAGTTACATCTGTTACATAGCGCATATCACCTGGTAAAAGCAAAGCGTGTTACATCTGTTACATAGCGCATATCACCTGGTAAAAGCAAAGCGAGTTACATCTGTTACATAGCGCATATCCACTGGTAAAAGCAAAGCGAGTAGCATCTGTTACATAGCGCATATCCACTGGTAAAAGCAAAGCGAGTTACATCTGTTACATAGCGCATATCCACTGGTAAAAGCAAAGCGAGTTACATCTGTTACATAGCGCATATCCACTGGTAAAAGCAAAGCGAGTTACATCTGTTACATAGCGCATATCCACTGGTAAAACCAAAGCGAGTTACATCTGTTACATAGCGCATATCCACTGGTAAAAGCAAAGCGAGTTACATCTGTTACATAGCGCATATCCACTGGTAAAAGCAAAGCGAGATACATCTGTTACATAGCGCATATCCACTGGTAAAAGCAAAGCGAGTTACATCTGTTACATAGCGCACATCCACTGGTAAGAGCAAAGTGAGTTACATCTGTTACATAGCGCATATCCACTGGTAAAAGCAAAGCGAGATACATCTGTTACATAGCGCATATCCACTGGTAAAAGCAAAGCGAGTAGCATCTGTTACATAGCGCATATCCACTGGTAAAAGCAATGCGAGTTACATCTATTACATAGCGCATATCCACTGGTAAAAGCAAAGCGCGTTACATCTGTTACATAGCGCATATCACCTGGTAAAAGCAAAGCGAGTTACATCTGTTACATAGCGCATATCACCTGGTAAAAGCAAAGCGAGTTACATCTGTTACATAGCGCATATCCACTGGTAAAAGCAAAGCGAGTAACATCTGTTACATAGCGCATATCCACTGGTAAAAGCAAAGCGAGATACATCTGTTACATAGCGCATATCACCTGGTAAAAGCAAAGCGAGTTACATCTCTTACATAGCGCATATCCACTGGTAAAAGCAAAGCGAGTTACATCTGTTACATAGCGCATATCCACTGGTAAAAGCAAAGCGAGTTACATCTGTTACATAGTGCATATCCACTGGTAAAAGCAAAGCGAGTTACATCTGTTACATAGTGCATAACCACTGGTAAAAGCAAAGCGTGTTACATCTGTTACATAGCGCATATCCACTGGTAAAAGCAAAGCGTGTTACATCTGTTACATAGCGCATATCCACTGGTAAAAGCAAAGCGAGATACATCTGTTACATAGCGCATATCCACTGGTAAAAGCAAAGCGTGTTACATCTGTTACATAGCGCATATCCACTGGTAAAAGCAAAGCGAGTTACATCTGTTACATAGCGCACATCCACTGGTAAAAGCAAAGCGAAATACATCTGTTACATAGCGCATATCCACTGGTAAAAGCAAAGCGAAATACATCTGTTACATAGCGCATATCCACTGGTAAAAGCAAACCGAGTAGCATCTGTTACATAGCGCATATCCACTGGTAAAAGCAAAGCGAGTTACATCTGTTACATAGCGCATATCCACTGGTAAAAGCAAAGCGAGTTACATCTGTTACATAGCGCATATCACCTGGTAAAAGCAAAGCGTGTTACATCTGTTAAATAGCGCATATCCACTGGTAAAAGCAAAGCGTGTTACATCTGTTACATAGCGCATATCCACTGGTAAAAGCAAAGCGAGTTACATCTGTTACATAGCGCATATCCACTGGTAAAAGCAAGGCGAGTAACATCTGTTACATAGCGCATATCACCTGGTAAAAGCAAAGCAAGTTACATCTGTTACATAGCGCATATCCACTGGTAAAAGCAAAGCGAGTTACATCTGTTACATAGCGCATATCCACTGGTAAAAGCAAAGTGAGTAACATCTGTTACATAGCGCATATCCACTGGAAAAAGCAAAGCGAGTTACATCTGTTACATAGCGCATATCCACTGGTAAAAGCAAAGCGAGATCCATCTGTTACATAGCGCATATCCACTGGTAAAAGCAAAGCGTGTTACATCTGTTACATAGCGCATATCCACTGGTAAAAGCAAAGCGTGTTACATCTGTTACATAGCGAATATCACCTGGTAAAAGCAAAGCGTGTTACATCTGTTACATAGCGCATATCCACTGGTAAAAGCAAAGCGAGTTACATCTGTTACATAGCGCATATCACCTGGTAAAAGCAAAGCGTGTTACATCTGTTACATAGCGCATATCCACTGGTAAAAGCAAAGCGTGTTACATCTGTTACATAGCGCATATCAACTGGTACAAGCAAAGCATGTTACATCTGTTACATAGCGCATATCCACTGGTAAAAGCAAAGCGAGATACATCTGTTACATAGCGCATATCCACTGGTAAAAGCAACGCGAGATCCATCTGTTACATAGCGCATATCCACTGGTAAAAGCAAAGCGAGATCCATCTGTTACATAGCGCACATCCATTGGTAAAAGCAAAGCGAGTTACATCTGTTACATAGCGCATATCCACTGGTAAAAGCAAAGCGAGTAGCATCTGTTACATAGCGCACATCCACTGGTAAAAGCAATGCGAGTTACATCTGTTACATAGCGCATATCCACTGGTAAAAGCAAAGCGCGTTACATCTGTTACATAGCGCATATCACCTGGTAAAAGCAAAGCGAGTTACATCTGTTACATAGCGCATATCACCTGGTAAAAGCAAAGCGAGTTACATCTGTTACATAGCGCATATCCACTGGTAAAAGCAAAGCGAGTAACATCTGTTACATAGCGCATATCCACTGGTAAAAGCAAAGCGTGTTACATCTGTTACATAGCGCATATCCACTGGTAAAAGCAAAGCGAGTTACATCTGTTACATAGCGCATATACACTGGTAAAAGCAAAGCGAGTTACATCTGTTACATAGCGCATATCCACTGGTAAAAGCAAAGCGAGTTACATCTCTTACATAGCGCATATCCACTGGTAAAAGCAAAGCGAGATACATCTGTTACATAGCGCATATCCACTGGTAAAAGCAAAGCGAGATACATCTGTTACATAGCGCATATCACCTGGTAAAAGCAAAGCGAGTTACATCTGTTACATAGCGCATATCACCTGGTAAAAGCAAAGCGAGTTACATCTGTTACATAGCGCATATCCACTGGTAAAAGCAAAGTGAGTAACATCTGTTACATAGCGCATATCCACTGGTAAAAGCAAAGCGTGTTACATCTGTTACATAGCGCATATCCACTGGTAAAAGCAAAGCGAGTTACATCTCTTACATAGCGCATATCCACTGGTAAAAGCAAAGCGTGTTACATCTGTTACATAGCGCATATCCACTGGTAAAAGCAAAGCGAGTTACATCTCTTACATAGCGCATATCCACTGGTAAAAGCAAAGCGAGATACATCTGTTACATAGCGCATATCCACTGGTAAAAGCAAAGCGAGATACATCTGTTACATAGCGCATATCACCTGGTAAAAGCAAAGCGAGTTACATCTGTTACATAGCGCATATCACCTGGTAAAAGCAAAGCGAGTTACATCTGTTACATAGCGCATATCCACTGGTAAAAGCAAAGCGAGTAACATCTGTTACATAGCGCATATCCACTGGTAAAAGCAAAGCGAGTTACATCTGTTACATAGCGCATATCCACTGGTAAAAGCAAAGCGAGTTACATCTGTTACATAGCGCATATCCACTGGTAAAAGCAAAGCGAGTTACATCTGTTAAATAGTGCATATCCACTGGTAAAAGCAAAGCGTGTTACATCTGTTACATAGCGCATATCCACTGGTAAAAGCAAAGCGTGTTACATCTGTTACATAGCGCATATCCACTGGTAAAAGCAAAGCGAGTTACATCTCTTACATAGCGCATATCCACTGGTAAAAGCAAAGCGAGTTACATCTGTTACATAGCGCATATAAACTGGTAAAAGCAAAGCGAGTTACATCTGTTACATAGCGCACATCACCTGGTAAAAGCAAAGCGAGTTACATCTGTTACATAGCGCATATCAACTGGTAAAAGCAAAGTGAAATACATCTGTTACATAGCGCATATCCACTGGTAAAAGCAAAGCGAAATACATCTGTTACATAGCGCATATCCACTGGTAAAAGCAAACCGAGTAGCATCTGTTACATAGCGCATATCCACTGGTAAAAGCAAAGCGAGTTACATCTGTTACATAGCGCATATCCACGGGTAAAAGCAAAGCGAGTTACATCTGTTACATAGCGCATATCACCTGGTAAAAGCAAAGCATGTTACATCTGTTAAATAGCGCATATCCACTGGTAAAAGCAAAGCGTGTTACATCTGTTACATAGCGCATATCCACTGGTAAAAGCAAAGCGAGTTACATCTGTTACATAGCGCATATCCACTGGTAAAAGCAAAGCGAGTAACATCTGTTACATAGCGCATATCACCTGGTAAAAGCAAAGCGAGTTACATCTGTTACATAGCGCATATCCACTGGTAAAAGCAAAGCGAGTTACATCTGTTACATAGCGCATATCCACTGGAAAAAGCAAAGCGAGTTACATCTGTTACATAGCGCATATCCACTGGTAAAAGCAATGCGAGTTACATCTGTTACATAGCGCATATCCACTGGTAAAAGCAAAGCGAGTTACATCTGTTACATAGCGCATATCCACTGGTAAAAGCAAAGCGAGTTACATCTGTTACATAGCGCATATCCACTGGTAAAAGCAAAGCGAGTTACATCTGTTACATAGCGCATATCCACTGGTAAAAGCAAAGCGAGATCCATCTGTTACATAGCGCATATCCACTGGTAAAAGCAAAGCGTGTTACATCTGTTACATAGCGCATATCCACTGGTAAAAGCAAAGCGTGTTACATCTGTTACATAGCGCATATCCACTGGTAAAAGCAAAGCGAGTTACATCTGTTACATAGCGCATATCCACTGGTAAAAGCAAAGCGAGTTACATCTGTTACATAGCGCACATCCATTGGTAAAAGCAAAGCGAGTTACATCTGTTAAATTGCGCATATCCACTGGTAAAAGCAAAGCGAGTTACATCTGTTAAATTGCGCATATCCACTGGTAAAAGCAAAGCGAGTTACATCTGTAATATAGCGCACATCCACTGGTAAAAGCAAAGCGAGTTACATCTGTTACATAGCGCATATCCACTGGTAAAACCAAAGCGAGTTACATCTGTTACATAGCGCATATCCACTGGTAAAAGCAAAGCGAGTTACATCTGTTACATAGCGCATATCCACTGGTAAAACCAAAGCGAGTTACTGCACCGACACACTTTATTCGAGCAAATACCCAGTATGTACCTGGCAGATACCTGGAATGCGCCGCTCCTCACCTCTGACAAGCCCCGTTGTGTTTGCCTTCCCAGCCTGGGTTCATGCCTGGCTGACGGGCGGCTGATCTGTTAAATGATAATGATTAGGATTTAATAGGCTGCAATGCTTCGCGTGTCTACCAGATGGCATAAATTCATGAATTGTAATGCAGTATATATATATATACTGTGCAGTATTGCAGCCAGCGGGAATAAAATGCTTCAATCCCTGCCTGGAAAATACCTCAATGCACTCGGGCAGAAAACAGTCACAAACCTCAATACACCCGGGTATACCCGAATTCGTGGGACTAGCCGAGCTCAAATAAAGTGTGTCGCCAGTGTACATCTGTTACATAGCGCATATCCACTGGTAAAAGCAAAGCGAGTTACATCTGTTACATAGCGCATATCCACTGGTAAAAGCAAAGCGAGTTACATCTGTTACATAGCGCATATCCACTGGTAAAAGCAAAGCGAGTTACATCTGTTACATAGCGCATATCCAATGGTAAGTGCAAAGCGAGTTACATCTGTTACATAGCGCACATCCACTGGTAAAAGCAAAGCGAGTTACATCTGTTACATAGCGCAAATGTACTGGTAAAAGCAAAGCGTGTTACATCTGTTACATAGCGCATATCCACTGGTAAAAGCAAAGCGAGAAACATCTGTTACATAGCGCATATCACCTGGTAAAAGCAAAGCGAGTTACATCTGTTACATAGCGCACATCCACTGGTAAAAGCAAAGCGAGTTACATCTGTTACATAGCGCATATCACCTGGTAAAAGCAAAGCGTGTTACATCTGTTACATAGCGCATATCACCTGGTAAAAGCAAAGCGAGTTACATCTGTTACATAGCGCATATCCACTGGTAAAAGCAAAGCGAGTAGCATCTGTTACATAGCGCATATCCACTGGTAAAAGCAAAGCGAGTTACATCTGTTACATAGCGCATATCCACTGGTAAAAGCAAAGCGAGTTACATCTGTTACATAGCGCATATCCACTGGTAAAAGCAAAGCGAGTTACATCTGTTACATAGCGCATATCCACTGGTAAAACCAAAGCGAGTTACATCTGTTACATAGCGCATATCCACTGGTAAAACCAAAGCGAGTTACATCTGTTACATAGCGCATATCCACTGGTAAAAGCAAAGCGAGATACATCTGTTACATAGCGCATATCCACTGGTAAAAGCAAAGCGAGTTACATCTGTTACATAGCGCACATCCACTGGTAAGAGCAAAGTGAGTTACATCTGTTACATAGCGCATATCCACTGGTAAAAGCAAAGCGAGATACATCTGTTACATAGCGCATATCCACTGGTAAAAGCAAAGCGAGTAGCATCTGTTACATAGCGCATATCCACTGGTAAAAGCAATGCGAGTTACATCTATTACATAGCGCATATCCACTGGTTAAAGCAAAGCGCGTTACATCTGTTACATAGCGCATATCACCTGGTAAAAGCAAAGCGAGTTACATCTGTTACATAGCGCATATCACCTGGTAAAAGCAAAGCGAGTTACATCTGTTACATAGCGCATATCCACTGGTAAAAGCAAAGCGAGTAACATCTGTTACATAGCGCATATCCACTGGTAAAAGCAAAGCGAGATACATCTGTTACATAGCGCATATCACCTGGTAAAAGCAAAGCGAGTTACATCTCTTACATAGCGCATATCCACTGGTAAAAGCAAAGCGAGTTACATCTGTTACATAGCGCATATCCACTGGTAAAAGCAAAGCGAGTTACATCTGTTACATAGTGCTGACGAAGTTGAGACATTAGGGGGTCTGGCATAACAACATAACAGCATTTAGGATGAAGCCATTTTGTGTGAATATTGCAATCCGCCATTTTGTCTTGTCTTTGTGAGTCTAATTTCTGTGTTTCATTTCTGTATAAACAAATGTGTGAAGCAGAGAAAGGAATGTTTTCGCTCTTATTGACTCTTCCTCATCCAATCAGCTTCAAATTGAAAGTGTAAACAGGCTAAAAGTTATGAGAACCCATGAGATAAGTTTAGATTCTTGCAGTAGAATTTATTCTCATAACATATTGCTAGGCGACAGAATAGGCACATCCCATTTAACCCCAGAATGGTTTCTAGCTGACAGGTAGTTATACAATATTGTTATGTATTACAAAATGACATCAACTTTAATATTGTTATGTATTACAAAATGAGGTAATGTTTAGTGACGTGCAAGCCCCCCCATAAAGGGGTGGAGCTTTAGGATTTAGGGTATAAATATATGGCATATCGTGTTATTATTTAGAGAGCTTTTGTTTTGAAGCTGTCTCCGTTGTGCACTTGACTTGAATAAATTCACGTGTTATTCTGTTTCAAAATAACCTCACACTGTGTTTTTTATTTACGCTTTCGACAGATGGCGCAATCCGAAGTAGGGACTCAATATCATCGGAATCAAGCACCCGGATGAATCACTCCTCCATCACTCAAACCTGAGCTCACATATGAATCAAGGTAAGGCTACCTACATTTTTTAGACAAACAGCCTGATTAAATTGTTTTGAGTGGTGTGTGGAGCTGATTTTTGAACGGTGTCTTATCTGATGTGACGAGTAAGAATCCCTAGCAGTTTCACGTGAATTTATTATTCTCTGTTCCTGTATTCATTTTAAAGTGTAAGAGTTGTTAAGAGTTGTTAGGGGCTAAGGTAAGAGTCCCGTTAAAGGTTTTGGTGTTTTGGTGATGAAAGTGAGTGTTTTTGTGCTTAAAGGGATTGTTTTCAGACCGTCCTGGGTTGTGATAAATATTTTTGTTGTCGGAGCAGGACGGGTCCCTGATTGTACATTTGCTCTGTTTTGTCATTTACATACCAAGTGAGTTCATGGATATCTGGTTAGAAGGTCTTATCTGTATCCATGTTATAAAAGTATAAGGTTTATCAGGACTGGGTTGGACCCGCTGAAGTGATTCAAGTTTTTCTTTGGTATAGTTATGGTGAGAAAATGTGATTGGGGAACAGTCTCGTGACAGGTCCTTATCTGCATATTTACACTATTCAGAACAATAACATGCCAAAAGAGTTGTACGTAATCAGCTTGCGTTGATTATTGTAACGCTAAATTGTACAGGTCAATTAACAGTTGATTGCTGTAGCCGAAGTATTGTACAGGTCAATTAAATTTGATTTCTGTAACAGAAGAAGTATTGTACAGGTCAATTAAATTTGATTTCTGTAACAGGGGAATAATGGGAAACCAAAAATTCTCAAAGGATTGTGTGTCTGCAGACGAAAATAATAAAGAATGAATACAGAGACCGAAAAGAGACAATATAAATATTTTGTTGGCCAGTGAATGGCACTGTTTTTGTTTGTACTATTATCAACTAATTGCGCAGATGTTTAAATGAAAGAGGGGTCTTTTTCTGTGGGATTGATAAGCTCAGGGAGCGCCGTCTCGTGTGTTTTTGAATCCCACAGGGAAACATACCTTACGTTAATATGGGTCAAAAGAATTCTGTTGAGGGACAGAAGGGTCCCGCTGTATTAATTTTTACTATTGCCAGGACAGAAGTTAATATAATAACAAGTGAAAAAGAAAGTGAATAGGAAAGAAATAGCAAGTGAATTTGCCGATAGATAATTAAGGCATATGTGGTGTTGAGGAAGTAGAGGGTTATTTTTATGAAAAGTTTATATGCAAAAATTGGGATAAAATTAGAGACTGTGTGTATATTGTTTGGAAGGGACATAAAGTGTTATAAGTGTAAAAAGGTAGGACATGTTGCCAGTAATTGCAGAGCAGCCCTAAGAGAGAGAGTAGAAGAAAAAGAATAGAATTGAAAAGATTTGTTCGTACTGGCCACACGAATAGGTCTTTTGAACCAGAAAATATTCTTTTTCCTTCTGTTCTAATGGCAACTAGAAAGAGAATAAAAGCAGGTTATTTATATGAGAAGCTGTGTAGGAGAGAAGTTTGTGTCTATGTTCTTTGGGTGTCTGTATTGTGTGTGTTCTGTATTGTGTGTAACCAGTAAAAACACATGGAATATTTTGTGTTTAAAAATATGGGTAAAAGCTCATAAGCATTGTTTGAAGTATATATTGTATTGTATGTTTTCATGTATAGAACGCCATTAATAGGCTCAGCGCTTCACAGGAGTGGTGCATGTCGTAATCATATAGTTATCAAATGGTAAAGGTAAGAGGTCATAGAATAAGTGATCCAGACATAAAAGTAAAAGTTGAGCAAAGAGAAGTCACTGCTCTGAGGAGCTTACAATCTACTTGGTAGGTAGGGAGAGCATACAGAAACAGTAGGACTTGATTAGAAACCAGGAGAGGAATTTCAGGAGGGGAAACGCAGAATCAGAGTTTAAAGAGTAGAGTGATTCTCGCAGCAGCGTTTGGGATAGATAGTAGGGAAGACAGGTGAAAGTCAGGAAGCTGGGATAGCAGGGGATTACAGTAATCAAGAGGGGAGATAATAAGGGTCTGAATCAGAGTTTTTAATAGTTGAGCAACAGAGGAACAGGTGTATCTTTGTGATATTGTGGAGGAAAAAGCGACAGTTATAGAAATGTTTTGAATGAAAGAGGAGAATATGAGAGAGGAGTTGGGAGTGACCCCTAAGCAGCGTGCTTGAGCTACTGGATGGAAGATTCAACAGGATAATGTGGAAGGAGATAATAGGGTCAGGTTTGGGAGGAAGTATGAGGAACTCTGTTTTTGCCATGTTTAATTTAAGGCAAAAGAGGATCTTCCAGGATGAGATAACAGAGAGACATTCAGAAACGTAGGTTTGTATGGCAGGTGTAAGGTCAGGGGTTGAAAAGTAAATGAGGGTGTTGTCAGCATAGTGGTGATATTTAAACCTAAGAAATGTTATTAGGTCACCTAGAGAGAGTGTGTACAGAGAAAAGAGAAGAGTGTGGTCCACAGAGGCAAATGCTTCAGAGAGGTGGAGTAATAGGAGCAGAGTGTAATGACCTCTGTCTTGGGCAGCATGTAATTCATGAGTTATTTTAGTGAGAATTGTCTCCGTGGAGGGAGCAGTGCAGATGTCAGATTGTAGAGGGTTAAGGAGAGAATGGGTGTGAGAAAATGGAGCAAGCAGGAGAATGCAAGACATGTTCAGTAGTTAGAAAGAGAGGTAGGGTCAAGCTTGCTATTTTTGAGTCATGGTATAACTATTACATGTTTGAAGGAGAATGGAAATGTAGCAGATTAGAGGGAGAAGAGGAGATCAACAGTGATGGTGACACTCTTTTGAGACAGTGGAAAAAGAGTCAAGGAAAGCAGGCAGAGAGTTGGAAGCAAAGTAGGATAGGAGGAAAAAGAGGGAATGTTCTGGTGTATGGATTCAACCTCTTTCTTAAAAATAGTCAGCAAAAGCCTGAGGTGAGATGAAGGAAGAATTTGTGTGGGGTAGACTTATGAGTGTTGATTAATGGAAAGAAATAGGTTTGTGTAGCTTGAGAAAGGACAGAATTGCAACAGGATAGCATAAATTTGTAGTGAATTAAATCAGTGAAACTATGAAAGTTCATACAGAAGGCATTAAAGAGAACTGAGTGGAGGGAGATAGCATGAGCGTGTGGCGTTATTTGTGTGTTAAGAAGTTATATGAACCTCAGCTATATAAAGGCCCGTTGGTTAATTTTTGAAAGGTCATAAAAAATGTAGTTCTTAGGGCTCTGGATAAAGCTCCATGTATTTAAACTTTAAGCAAAAGTTCCAATCCAATAATAATTATTTTTAGGAGGAAGCGGTGGTGTGTCATTATCTTATCTTTTCAGGGTCAATTGGCGAAACGCCCAGAAACAAAATGGCTCTTTGCCCGGAAACAAGTCTTATAGAAAATATTTTTTCTTTAGTCAGATGAATATGCAGAGTGTCTTTAAAATGATAAAGCTGACCGTGTGCTCAGCACTGTGCAAAGAGATTATATAAAGCAAGACATTAGTGTGAAGTCTTATACAAAATCATTTGTCTATTAACTGAATATGTGATATATTTTATAATTTTTAACCATTTATTTTTCCATTGGTGTTCTATTTTATTATAAGAAGTAGTTATTGTTAAAATATTTTTAGAATGTTTTGCCAAAGTGGTGCATTTGGAGTCACCTCTCGTTTTTGGATATGTTCTAGGTATAGAGTTAAAGGACAGGTGATATATAGTGGCAAATACAGTTACATAAGTGAGCAGGGTATATATTATATGCAAGGCATTTCACATTTTAGCAGAATAGTTACAATGGAGTGTTTGGGGTGGAGGCCTGACTGGAATTGGCTAGGGGTATTTGTCTTAGTATAGTAATTGTTTAATTGGGAGTGAACACATTTTTGTCCATGACTTTGGATAGTAGTGTATTGCAATGTATGACTTTATATATATAGCGTCAAAAATGTTCTCAGCACTTCATAAAGAATACAGTAGAGGGAATTATGATAGAATAGTAAGTGCAGCAAAATCAGACAATAGGAAAGGAAATCCCTGCCCTTAAGAGCTTACAATCTAAGGTTTAAGGGAAATTTACAGAGATAGCAGGTGAGGGAATAAGTGCTGTAGATGGCAGTGCTTGGCCACAATGGGTGTGGTAGGAGTGACTGTGTGTGAAATAATAGCCATGAGTGCAGGCTATTGGGATGTTTAATTTGTGGGGCAAGTTTTAAGGTTAGTTAGTATTTTATGAAAAGGTTGATACCATTTGCATCGGAGGAGATGATAGTGAGGCATGAATGAGAGCAAGTGTGTATTGGGAGAAGAGATATTGGTCTGTAGTTTGAGACAGTGTTTTTGTCCCCACTTTTGAAGATTGGGACAGCTCTGGTAGTTTTCCAGGTTTTAGGGATATGGCCTGTAGACAGGATAGAGTTGATTATGGAAGCAATTGGTTTGACAATGACTGAGGCCCAAAGCCTTAGGAACTTAGATTGTAGTGCAGTAAAGTCCACATTAGCTGCTTAGTTTTAAATATGAGGAGCATTAATAGGAGATACCTCTGTCTATATGTGGATGCTAAGACAGGAGTAAACACATTGATACAAGAATTTAGTCCTAGGTATAAATTATCTCCCTATGAGACACTTATGGGATGACTTATGACTATCAGTAGTTCAAAGGAACAAATTAAGGACCATCTATTGGTAATAAAACAATTAATAAGTATTGTATGCCACTAATATATTTTTTGAGTCTCTCTAGGCATAAGGTATGATAAAAGTGCACCTACACGAGACGGAGTTAAAGGTCAAGTAGTTCCTAAACAAGCATGCTCTTCATCCCAGATGAAAGGGCCCGTACTAACCACCAATACAGCAATTAAAGTGGCAGAGTTCTTTTCCTGGACCCAAAGTACAGTAAAGCTCGTTCCAGTTCCACCAAACGTTCCAGCGACATCAAAGACCAAAGTCACCTAAAGCACAGCCGCATCAAGTTAACGTCTTGCCGAGTCAAAACTCTAACCGTTAACCAACGAGGAAAATAAGATACCAGGCAGAGGCCTGGTCTTATCAGGAACATTTCATTTTTTCAAAGACTCAAAACATTCTATTTTTTAGAGACTCAATATTCCTGATTTCTATCAGAACATTTCATTTTTCAGAGACTCAATATTTTTATTTTTTAGAGTGTGTTTAAGTTAGAAATTTAAGGTGTATGTAGAAATGAGCCTTGATGGGAGGATTGGTTTCCTGGAAGTGAGGCTTGTGAAAACTCTTGTATGTGTTTTGGCAGTACTCATCACTCTCTATGTATGTGTCATATGCAGCAAAACTTTGATCCAGAAGTGTGTTGCACCTCCAACGAGAGGAGGGGGTCACCCAGGGGGTGTGTCAGCCACAAGGATAGGATCATAAGTCAGCCATGTTGACCATCGCAGACATTGTCTGTTCTGATATTCAGAGTGAATGATGTATACAATGCGTGCAGGGGTGAGGATCATGCATTTCGCTTCCACAGATACCAAACCCCTTCAATTCTCAGTAATAGCTGAAAGTATATGATGATAGAGATAGATGCAATTTCCTTTATCTAGCAACTGCATATCCAAAGAAAGGTTGCTTGCATAAAATAAGGTTTTTAGTATTATGTGTATAATTTCTGTATTTTCCCATTTTTTAAGGGAACCTCTTTAAAGGGTGTATCACACACTAGGAACAAGAATCAATTTATGGGTCAAGTGTCTCCACCAAACAATGAAACCTGTGTAAAAATGTATGTTCAGTCAGATAACAATTTACAGGAAGGATGTGGCCTTAATTTTGCAGTTTTTAATGTCATCATTAAACCAAGAACAGGTTCAGATCAGGCTTATGGCCTTACAAAACAGAATGGCTTTAGATTACATTTTAGCATCAAAAGGAGGTGTATGTGCCCTAATTAAAGAACAATGTTGTGTTTTCATCCAAGATCAGAGTGGCTAGGTACAACATGAGTTAGATAAGATAGGAGAAATTCAAGAAAGACTTAGGAAGGAAGGTGACACAGACTGGGACCCTTTGGGGCTGACTGGATTGGTGGGATCACTAGGAGCGAAATTTTTGAATGTGTATGATTGTGATACTCGTTGTCTACTATGTTTGTGTTACGTTTGTCAAAGGCATGATCCACAAATATGCAACCCCCTCTGCAGACATGATGCCATTGTTTGCAGAACCAATCTACAGCAGTCCCTTGAAGAAAGAAGATGCCAAGTACAATGTTCTAACTCCGGAAAAGAATTTGGCTATAACGCCATACTACGAGACTATGACTACATTTGGCAGGCACCCTCGTGCACTGTCCTATACCCTCAAGCAGCATTATGAAATGATGGAGCACCCTTGTGCCTCCCAACGTGTTTCTGGACTAAAATCATACCAATAATTCTCAAAAAGCAATGTTTTAAAGAATCAGAGGAGGGACTGACGAAGTTGAGACATTAGGGGGTCTGGCATAACAACATAACAGCATTTAGGATGAAGCCATTTTGTGTGAATATTGCAATCCGCCATTTTGTCTTGTCTTTGTGAGTCTAATTTCTGTGTTTCATTTCTGTATAAACAAATGTGTGAAGCAGAGAAAGGAATGTTTTCGCTCTTATTGACTCTTCCTCATCCAATCAGCTTCAAATTGAAAGTGTAAACAGGCTAAAAGTTATGAGAACCCATGAGATAAGTTTAGATTCTTGCAGTAGAATTTATTCTCATAACATATTGCTAGGCGACAGAATAGGCACATCCCATTTAACCCCAGAATGGTTTCTAGCTGACAGGTAGTTATACAATATTGTTATGTATTACAAAATGACATCAACTTTAATATTGTTATGTATTACAAAATGAGGTAATGTTTAGTGACGTGCAAGCCCCCCCATAAAGGGGTGGAGCTTTAGGATTTAGGGTATAAATATATGGCATATCGTGTTATTATTTAGAGAGCTTTTGTTTTGAAGCTGTCTCCGTTGTGCACTTGACTTGAATAAATTCACGTGTTATTCTGTTTCAAAATAACCTCACACTGTGTTTTTTATTTACGCTTTCGACAGTGCATATCCACTGGTAAAAGCAAAGCGAGTTACATCTGTTACATAGTGCATAACCACTGGTAAAAGCAAAGCGTGTTACATCTGTTACATAGCGCATATCCACTGGTAAAAGCAAAGCGTGTTACATCTGTTACATAGCGCATATCCACTGGTAAAAGCAAAGCGAGTTACATCTCTTACATAGCGCATATCCACTGGTAAAAGCAAAGCGAGTTACATCTGTTACATAGCGCATATCCACTGGTAAAAGCAAAGCGAGTTACATCTGTTACATAGCGCACATCCACTGGTAAGAGCAAAGCGAGTTACATCTGTTACATAGCGCAAATCACCTGGTAAAAGCAAAGCGAGTTACATCTGTTACATAGCGCATATCCACTGGTAAAAGCAAAGCGTGTTACATCTGTTACATAGCGCATATCCACTGGTAAAAGCAAAGCGAGATACATCTGTTACATAGCGCATATCCACTGGTAAAAGCAAAGCGTGTTACATCTGTTACATAGCGCATATCCACTGGTAAAAGCAAAGCGAGTTACATCTGTTACATAGCGCACATCCACTGGTAAAAGCAAAGCGAAATACATCTGTTACATAGCGCATATCCACTGGTAAAAGCAAACCGAGTAGCATCTGTTACATAGCGCATATCCACTGGTAAAAGCAAAGCGAGTTACATCTGTTACATAGCGCATATCCACTGGTAAAAGCAAAGCGAGTTACATCTGTTACATAGCGCATATCACCTGGTAAAAGCAAAGCGTGTTACATCTGTTAAATAGCGCATATCCACTGGTAAAAGCAAAGCGTGTTACATCTGTTACATAGCGCATATCCACTGGTAAAAGCAAAGCGAGTTACATCTGTTACATAGCGCATATCCACTGGTAAAAGCAAAGCGAGTAACATCTGTTACATAGCGCATATCACCTGGTAAAAGCAAAGCAAGTTACATCTGTTACATAGCGCATATCCACTGGTAAAAGCAAAGCGAGTTACATCTGTTACATAGCGCATATCCACTGGTAAAAGCAAAGTGAGTAACATCTGTTACATAGCGCATATCCACTGGAAAAAGCAAAGCGAGTTACATCTGTTACATAGCGCATATCCACTGGTAAAAGCAAAGCGAGATCCATCTGTTACATAGCGCATATCCACTGGTAAAAGCAAAGCGTGTTACATCTGTTACATAGCGCATATCCACTGGTAAAAGCAAAGCGTGTTACATCTGTTACATAGCGCATATCAACTGGTACAAGCAAAGCGTGTTACATCTGTTACATAGCGAATATCACCTGGTAAAAGCAAAGCGTGTTACATCTGTTACATAGCGCATATCCACTGGTAAAAGCAAAGCGAGTTACATCTGTTACATAGCGCATATCACCTGGTAAAAGCAAAGCGTGTTACATCTGTTACATAGCGCATATCCACTGGTAAAAGCAAAGCGTGTTACATCTGTTACATAGCGCATATCAACTGGTACAAGCAAAGCATGTTACATCTGTTACATAGCGCATATCCACTGGTAAAAGCAAAGCGAGATACATCTGTTACATAGCGCATATCCACTGGTAAAAGCAACGCGAGTTACATCTGTAATATAGCGCACATCCACTGGAAAAAGCAAAGCGAGTTACATCTGTTACATAGTGCATATCCACTGGTAAGAGCAAAGCGAGTTACATCTGTTACATAGCGCAAATCACCTGGTAAAAGCAAAGCGAGTTACATCTGTTACATAGCGCATATCCACTGGTAAAAGCAAAGCGTGTTACATCTGTTACATAGCGCATATCCACTGGTAAAAGCAAAGCGAGATACATCTGTTACATAGCGCATATCCACTGGTAAAAGCAAAGCGTGTTACATCTGTTACATAGCGCATATCCACTGGTAAAAGCAAAGCGAGTTACATCTGTTACATAGCGCACATCCACTGGTAAAAGCAAAGCGAAATACATCTGTTACATAGCGCATATCCACTGGTAAAAGCAAAGCGAAATACATCTGTTACATAGCGCATATCCACTGGTAAAAGCAAACCGAGTAGCATCTGTTACATAGCGCATATCCACTGGTAAAAGCAAAGCGAGTTACATCTGTTACATAGCGCATATCCACTGGTAAAAGCAAAGCGAGTTACATCTGTTACATAGCGCATATCACCTGGTAAAAGCAAAGCGTGTTACATATGTTAAATAGCGCATATCCACTGGTAAAAGCAAAGCGTGTTACATCTGTTACATAGCGCATATCCACTGGTAAAAGCAAAGCGAGTTACATCTGTTACATAGCGCATATCCACTGGTAAAAGCAAAGCGAGTAACATCTGTTACATAGCGCATATCACCTGGTAAAAGCAAAGCAAGTTACATCTGTTACATAGCGCATATCCACTGGTAAAAGTAAAGCGAGTTACATCTGTTACATAGCGCATATCCACTGGTAAAAGCAAAGTGAGTAACATCTGTTACATAGCGCATATCCACTGGAAAAAGCAAAGCGAGTTACATCTGTTACATAGCGCATATCCACTGGTAAAAGCAAAGCGAGATCCATCTGTTACATAGCGCATATCCACTGGTAAAAGCAAAGCGTGTTACATCTGTTACATAGCGCATATCCACTGGTAAAAGCAAAGCGTGTTACATCTGTTACATAGCGCATATCAACTGGTACAAGCAAAGCGTGTTACATCTGTTACAGTACATAGCGAATATCACCTGGTAAAAGCAAAGCGTGTTACATCTGTTACATAGCGCATATCCACTGGTAAAAGCAAAGCGAGTTACATCTGTTACATAGCGCATATCACCTGGTAAAAGCAAAGCGTGTTACATCTGTTACATAGCGCATATCCACTGGTAAAAGCAAAGCGTGTTACATCTGTTACATAGCGCATATCAACTGGTACAAGCAAAGCATGTTACATCTGTTACATAGCGCATATCCACTGGTAAAAGCAAAGCGAGATACATCTGTTACATAGCGCATATCCACTGGTAAAAGCAACGCGAGTTACATCTGTAATATAGCGCACATCCACTGGAAAAAGCAAAGCGAGTTACATCTGTTACATAGCGCATATCAACTGGTAAAAGCAAAGCGAGTTACATCTGTTAAATAGCGCATATCAACTGGTAAAAGCAAAGCGTGTTACATCTGTTACATAGCGCATATCTACTGGTAAAAGCAAAGCGAGTTACATCTGTTACATAGCGCATATCCACTGGTAAAAGCAAAGCGAGTTACATCTGTTACATAGCGCATATCCACTGATAAAGCAAAGCGAGTTACATCTGTTACATAGCGCATATCACCTGGTAAAAGCAAAGCGAGTTACATCTGTTACATAGCGCATATCCACTGGTAAAAGCAAAGCGAGTTACATCTGTTACATAGCGCATATCCACTGGTAAAAGCAAAGCGAGTTACATCTGTTACATAGCGCATATCCACTGGTAAAAGCAAAGCGCGTTACATCTGTTACATAGCGCATATCCACTGGTAAAAGCAAAGCAAGATCCATCTGTTACATAGCGCATTTCCACTGGTAAAAGCAAAGCGAGTTACATCTGTTACATAGCGCATATCCACTGGTAAAAGCAAAGCGAGATACATCTGTTACATAGCGCATATCCACTGGTAAAAGCAAAGCGAGTTACATCTGTTACATAGCGCATTTCCACTGGTAAAAGCAAAGCGAGTTACATCTGTTACATAGCGCAAATGTACTGGTAAAAGCAAAGCGTGTTACATCTGTTACATAGCGCATATCCACTGGTAAAAGCAAAGCGAGAAACATCTGTTACATAGCGCATATCACCTGGTAAAAGCAAAGCGAGTTACATCTGTTACATAGCGCACATCCACTGGTAAAAGCAAAGCGAGTTACATCTGTTACATAGCGCATATCACCTGGTAAAAGCAAAGCGAGTTACATCTGTTACATAGCGCATATCCACTGGTAAAAGCAAAGCGAGTAGCATCTGTTACATAGCGCATATCCACTGGTAAAAGCAAAGCGAGTTACATCTGTTACATAGCGCATATCCACTGGTAAAAGCAAAGCGAGTTACATCTGTTACATAGCGCATATCCACTGGTAAAAGCAAAGCGAGTTACATCTGTTACATAGCGCATATCCACTGGTAAAACCAAAGCGAGTTACATCTGTTACATAGCGCATATCCACTGGTAAAACCAAAGCGAGTTACATCTGTTACATAGCGCATATCCACTGGTAAAAGCAAAGCGAGATACATCTGTTACATAGCGCATATCCACTGGTAAAAGCAAAGCGAGTTACATCTGTTACATAGCGCACATCCACTGGTAAGAGCAAAGTGAGTTACATCTGTTACATAGCGCATATCCACTGGTAAAAGCAAAGCGAGATACATCTGTTACATAGCGCATATCCACTGGTAAAAGCAAAGCGAGTAGCATCTGTTACATAGCGCATATCCACTGGTAAAAGCAATGCGAGTTACATCTGTTACATAGCGCATATCCACTGGTAAAAGCAAAGCGCGTTACATCTGTTACATAGCGCATATCACCTGGTAAAAGCAAAGCGAGTTACATCTGTTACATAGCGCATATCCACTGGTAAAAGCAAAGCGCGTTACATCTGTTACATAGCGCATATCACCTGGTAAAAGCAAAGCGAGTTACATCTGTTACATAGCGCATATCACCTGGTAAAAGCAAAGCGAGTTACATCTGTTACATAGCGCATATCCACTGGTAAAAGCAAAGCGAGTAACATCTGTTACATAGCGCATATCACCTGGTAAAAGCAAAGCGAGTTACATCTCTTACATAGCGCATATCCACTGGTAAAAGCAAAGCGAGTTACATCTGTTACATAGCGCATATCCACTGGTAAAAGCAAAGCGAGTTACATCTGTTACATAGTGCATATCCACTGGTAAAAGCAAAGCGAGTTACATCTGTTACATAGTGCATAACCACTGGTAAAAGCAAAGCGTGTTACATCTGTTACATAGCGCATATCCACTGGTAAAAGCAAAGCGTGTTACATCTGTTACATAGCGCATATCCACTGGTAAAAGCAAAGCGAGTTACATCTCTTACATAGCGCATATCCACTGGTAAAAGCAAAGCGAGTTACATCTGTTACATAGCGCATATCCACTGGTAAAAGCAAAGCGAGTTACATCTGTTACATAGCGCACATCCACTGGTAAGAGCAAAGCGAGTTACATCTGTTACATAGCGCAAATCACCTGGTAAAAGCAAAGCGAGTTACATCTGTTACATAGCGCATATCCACTGGTAAAAGCAAAGCGTGTTACATCTGTTACATAGCGCATATCCACTGGTAAAAGCAAAGCGAGATACATCTGTTACATAGCGCATATCCACTGGTAAAAGCAAAGCGTGTTACATCTGTTACATAGCGCATATCCACTGGTAAAAGCAAAGCGAGTTACATCTGTTACATAGCGCACATCCACTGGTAAAAGCAAAGCGAAATACATCTGTTACATAGCGCATATCCACTGGTAAAAGCAAAGCGAAATACATCTGTTACATAGCGCATATCCACTGGTAAAAGCAAACCGAGTAGCATCTGTTACATAGCGCATATCCACTGGTAAAAGCAAAGCGAGTTACATCTGTTACATAGCGCATATCCACTGGTAAAAGCAAAGCGAGTTACATCTGTTACATAGCGCATATCACCTGGTAAAAGCAAAGCGTGTTACATCTGTTAAATAGCGCATATCCACTGGTAAAAGCAAAGCGTGTTACATCTGTTACATAGCGCATATCCACTGGTAAAAGCAAAGCGAGTAACATCTGTTACATAGCGCATATCACCTGGTAAAAGCAAAGCAAGTTACATCTGTTACATAGCGCATATCCACTGGTAAAAGCAAAGCGAGTTACATCTGTTACATAGCGCATATCCACTGGTAAAAGCAAAGTGAGTAACATCTGTTACATAGCGCATATCCACTGGAAAAAGCAAAGCGAGTTACATCTGTTACATAGCGCATATCCACTGGTAAAAGCAAAGCGAGATCCATCTGTTACATAGCGCATATCCACTGGTAAAAGCAAAGCGTGTTACATCTGTTACATAGCGCATATCCACTGGTAAAAGCAAAGCGTGTTACATCTGTTACATAGCGCATATCAACTGGTACAAGCAAAGCGTGTTACATCTGTTACATAGCGAATATCACCTGGTAAAAGCAAAGCGTGTTACATCTGTTACATAGCGCATATCCACTGGTAAAAGCAAAGCGAGTTACATCTGTTACATAGCGCATATCACCTGGTAAAAGCAAAGCGTGTTACATCTGTTACATAGCGCATATCCACTGGTACAAGCAAAGCATGTTACATCTGTTACATAGCGCATATCCACTGGTAAAAACAAAGCGAGATACATCTGTTACATAGCGCATATCCACTGGTAAAAGCAACGCGAGTTACATCTGTAATATAGCGCACATCCACTGGAAAAAGCAAAGCGAGTTACATCTGTTACATAGTGCATATCCACTGGTAAGAGCAAAGCGAGTTACATCTGTTACATAGCGCAAATCACCTGGTAAAAGCAAAGCGAGTTACATCTGTTACATAGCGCATATCCACTGGTAAAAGCAAAGCGTGTTACATCTGTTACATAGCGCATATCCACTGGTAAAAGCAAAGCGAGATACATCTGTTACATAGCGCATATCCACTGGTAAAAGCAAAGCGTGTTACATCTGTTACATAGCGCATATCCACTGGTAAAAGCAAAGCGAGTTACATCTGTTACATAGCGCACATCCACTGGTAAAAGCAAAGCGAAATACATCTGTTACATAGCGCATATCCACTGGTAAAAGCAAAGCGAAATACATCTGTTACATAGCGCATATCCACTGGTAAAAGCAAACCGAGTAGCATCTGTTACATAGCGCATATCCACTGGTAAAAGCAAAGCGAGTTACATCTGTTACATAGCGCATATCCACTGGTAAAAGCAAAGCGAGTTACATCTGTTACATAGCGCATATCACCTGGTAAAAGCAAAGCGTGTTACATCTGTTAAATAGCGCATATCCACTGGTAAAAGCAAAGCGTGTTACATCTGTTACATAGCGCATATCCACTGGTAAAAGCAAAGCGAGTTACATCTGTTAAATAGCGCATATCCACTGGTAAAAGCAAAGCGAGTAACATCTGTTACATAGCGCATATCACCTGGTAAAAGCAAAGCAAGTTACATCTGTTACATAGCGCATATCCACTGGTAAAAGCAAAGCGAGTTACATCTGTTACATAGCGCATATCCACTGGTAAAAGCAAAGTGAGTAACATCTGTTACATAGCGCATATCCACTGGAAAAAGCAAAGCGAGTTACATCTGTTACATAGCGCATATCCACTGGTAAAAGCAAAGCGTGTTACATCTGTTACATAGCGCATATCCACTGGTAAAAGCAAAGCGTGTTACATCTGTTACATAGCGCATATCAACTGGTACAAGCAAAGCGTGTTACATCTGTTACATAGCGAATATCACCTGGTAAAAGCAAAGCGTGTTACATCTGTTACATAGCGCATATCCACTGGTAAAAGCAAAGCGAGTTACATCTGTTACATAGCGCATATCACCTGGTAAAAGCAAAGCGTGTTACATCTGTTACATAGCGCATATCCACTGGTAAAAGCAAAGTGTGTTACATCTGTTACATAGCGCATATCAACTGGTACAAGCAAAGCATGTTACATCTGTTACATAGCGCATATCCACTGGTAAAAGCAAAGCGAGATACATCTGTTACATAGCGCATATCCACTGGTAAAAGCAACGCGAGTTACATCTGTAATATAGCGCACATCCACTGGAAAAAGCAAAGCGAGTTACATCTGTTACATAGCGCATATCAACTGGTAAAAGCAAAGCGAGTTACATCTGTTAAATAGCGCATATCAACTGGTAAAAGCAAAGCGTGTTACATCTGTTACATAGCGCATATCTACTGGTAAAAGCAAAGCGAGTTACATCTGTTACATAGCGCATATCCACTGGTAAAAGCAAAGCGAGTTACATCTGTTACATAGCGCATATCCACTGATAAAGCAAAGCGAGTTACATCTGTTACATAGCGCATATCACCTGGTAAAAGCAAAGCGAGTTACATCTGTTACATAGCGCATATCCACTGGTAAAAGCAAAGCGAGTTACATCTGTTACATAGCGCATATCCACTGGTAAAAGCAAAGCGAGTTACATCTGTTACATAGCGCATATCCACTGGTAAAAGCAAAGCGCGTTACATCTGTTACATAGCGCATATCCACTGGTAAAAGCAAAGCAAGATCCATCTGTTACATAGCGCATTTCCACTGGTAAAAGCAAAGCGAGTTACATCTGTTACATAGCGCATATCCACTGGTAAAAGCAAAGCGAGATACATCTGTTACATAGCGCATATCCACTGGTAAAAGCAAAGCGAGTTACATCTGTTACATAGCGCATTTCCACTGGTAAAAGCAAAGCGAGTTACATCTGTTACATAGCGCAAATGTACTGGTAAAAGCAAAGCGTGTTACATCTGTTACATAGCGCATATCCACTGGTAAAAGCAAAGCGAGAAACATCTGTTACATAGCGCATATCACCTGGTAAAAGCAAAGCGAGTTACATCTGTTACATAGCGCACATCCACTGGTAAAAGCAAAGCGAGTTACATCTGTTACATAGCGCATATCACCTGGTAAAAGCAAAGCGTGTTACATCTGTTACATAGCGCATATCACCTGGTAAAAGCAAAGCGAGTTACATCTGTTACATAGCGCATATCCACTGGTAAAAGCAAAGCGAGATACATCTGTTACATAGCGCATATCACCTGGTAAAAGCAAAGCGAGTTACATCTCTTACATAGCGCATATCCACTGGTAAAAGCAAAGCGAGTTACATCTGTTACATAGCGCATATCCACTGGTAAAAGCAAAGCGAGTTACATCTGTTACATAGTGCATATCCACTGGTAAAAGCAAAGCGAGTTACATCTGTTACATAGTGCATAACCACTGGTAAAAGCAAAGCGTGTTACATCTGTTACATAGCGCATATCCACTGGTAAAAGCAAAGCGTGTTACATCTGTTACATAGCGCATATCCACTGGTAAAAGCAAAGCGAGTTACATCTCTTACATAGCGCATATCCACTGGTAAAAGCAAAGCGAGTTACATCTGTTACATAGCGCATATCCACTGGTAAAAGCAAAGCGAGATACATCTGTTACATAGCGCATATCCACTGGTAAAAGCAAAGCGAGTTACATCTGTTACATAGCGCACATCCACTGGTAAGAGCAAAGCGAGTTATATCTGTTACATAGCGCATATCACCTGGTAAAAGCAAAGCGAGTTACATCTGTTACATAGCGCATATCGACTGGTAAAAGCAAAGCGTGTTACATCTGTTACATAGCGCATATCCACAGGTAAAAGCAAAGCGAGATACATCTGTTACATAGCGCATATCCACTGGTAAAAGCAAAGCGTGTTACATCTGTTACATAGCGCATATCCACTGGTAAAAGCAAAGCGAGTTACATCTGTTACATAGCGCACATCCACTGGTAAAAGCAAAGCGAAATACATCTGTTACATAGCGCATATCCACTGGTAAAAGCAAAGCGAAATACATCTGTTACATAGCGCATATCCACTGATAAAAGCAAACCGAGTAGCATCTGTTACATAGCGCATATCCACTGGTAAAAGCAAAGCGAGTTACATCTGTTACATAGCGCATATCCACTGGTAAAAGCAAAGCGAGTTACATCTGTTACATAGCGTATATCACCTGGTAAAAGCAAAGCGTGTTACATCTGTTAAATAGCGCATATCCACTGGTAACAGCAAAGCGTGTTACATCTGTTACATAGCGCATATCCACTGGTAAAAGCAAAGCGAGTTACATCTGTTACATAGCGCATATCCACTGGTAAAAGCAAAGCGAGTAACATCTGTTACATAGCGCATATCACCTGGTAAAAGCAAAGCGAGTTACATCTGTTACATAGCGCATATCCACTGGTAAAAGCAAAGCGAGTTACATCTGTTACATAGCGCATATCCACTGGTAAAAGCAAAGCGAGTAACATCTGTTACATAGCGCATATCCACTGGTAAAAGCAAAGCGAGTAACATCTGTTACATAGCGCATATCACCTGGTAAAAGCAAAGCGAGTTACATCTGTTACATAGCGCATATCCACTGGTAAAAGCAAAGCGAGTTACATCTGTTACATAGCGCATATCCACTGGTAAAAGCAAAGCGAGTAACATCTGTTACATAGCGCATATCCACTGGTAAAAGCAAAGCGAGTTACATCTGTTACATAGCGCATATCCACTGGAAAAAGCAAAGCGAGTTACATCTGTTACATAGCGCATATCCACTGGTAAAAGCAAAGCGAGATCCATCTGTTACATAGCGCATATCCACTGGTAAAAGCAAAGCGTGTTACATCTGTTACATAGCGCATATCCACTGGTAAAAGCAAAGCGTGTTACATCTGTTACATAGCGCATATCAACTGGTACAAGCAAAGCGTGTTACATCTGTTACATAGCGAATATCACCTGGTAAAAGCATAGCGTGTTACATCTGTTACATAGCGCATATCCACTGGTAAAAGCAAAGCGTGTTACATCTGTTACATAGCGCATATCAACTGGTACAAGCAAAGCATGTTACATCTGTTACATAGCGCATATCCACTGGTAAAAGCAAAGCGAGATACATCTGTTACATAGCGCATATCCACTGGTAAAAGCAACGCGAGTTACATCTGTAATATAGCGCACATCCACTGGAAAAAGCAAAGCGAGTTACATCTGTTACATAGCGCATATCAACTGGTAAAAGCAAAGCGTGTTACATCTGTTACATAGCGCATATCTACTGGTAAAAGCAAAGCGAGTTACATCTGTTACATAGCGCATATCCACTGGTAAAAGCAAAGCGAGTTACATCTGTTACATAGCGCATATCCACTGATAAAGCAAAGCGAGTTACATCTGTTACATAGCGCATATCACCTGGTAAAAGCAAAGCGAGTTACATCTGTTACATAGCGCATATCCACTGGTAAAAGCAAAGCGTGTTACATCTGTTACATAGCGCATATCCACTGGTAAAAGCAAAGCGAGTTACATCTGTTACATAGCGCATATCCACTGGTAAAAGCAAAGCGTGTTACATCTGTTACATAGCGCATATCCACTGGTAAAAGCAAAGCGTGTTACATCTGTTACATAGCGCATATCCACTGGTAAAAGCAAAGCGAGTTACATCTGTTACATAGCGCATATCCACTTGAGAAAGACCGCATGGTCGAAACGTTGTGTTCCTGGCTTCAATACATTAGAGTTGAGTAAACACAAAAAACAAAACTGTGCGCTACTACCTAACTACCTATAAAGTTTAAATGTATAAATATATACAGTGCAGTGACTATACCATCAATTTAGTGATAAAAAATTTATAAAAAATTAAACCACAACTCCCACAGTGAGATAATTAAACATTAAATAATAAGTGCCACATAACCGTGTTGGGGATAATGGCGTCTGCAGCTGTAAACGCAGGGGTGGCTCAGCACCCCACACACACTAAGAGAATGGAAACAAAAGAAAACAGCGCACAATGCCAAATAGTGAAGCAAATTCAACAATATATTATAGAATTAAAAAGGGGGTAATACTGTATATCTGCGTACATGAAAAAAGTTGGTAAAAGGCATGTAGTGTGTATCACACTGTTTACCACTCGGCAGCTGTTAGCTGTAGATTCAGGTGCTTGCTTCCCTCTGCTGCTGCAGCTCAGTTGATTCTGGGGCAGGACGTCAGTCTTTTCACTCCCAAGGGGATTTCCCTTCATGCAGCCAGGTCAGCAGCTGGTACTGGGGCTCGGTGAAATCGCTCCTGCTTCCTAGCCGATATGAAGCTGCTCCTGTACCTCGGCAGGTGTATCCTCTGCACAGAAGTTAAAACGCAGCTTGCTGCTGTCTTCACAGCAGTGGTGGATTCAATAGGGAAGTTTGAACAGTCTTACAGAGTCTCTCACAAGTGTCCAAAACAGCACACAGGATGAAATAAAAACAGGACAGGCCAACACATAGACAAAGGCCAATGTAAGCAGATATAAGGCAATAGAATGTTACATCCAACTAGTTTCGTAGAATTAACTACTTCTTCAGGGAATGAATGATTAGTGCGGTGGTTAAGGGCGTTCAGTTAGCTTTATTGCCGATGACAACGTTATTATCCACTAAGCAAGCAGTGGAGGCATGCAAGTCAAGTGAGCGGCAGGGGGGGTCAGATTCAGTGCTTGACGGGGGGAGCAACCGTGGAACAGTGGGTGGAGAGTTGGCTCAGGTGTCTTTGGGTGTGGAGAGTACAGCAGGTTGTACCCTTAGCACAGTGCCGAAAGTTATTCAAGATGCGTTGGCATCGGCCACAGCATTGCCGGTGCAGGTGGCGGGACAAGGAGCTGATTTAACGGCAGTTGTTAGTTTGTTAGGTGAGCATCCGGTGGTGAATTCAGGTGCTGGGCATGGGACAGGGCTCGGAAGGCCATTGGCAGGTTCAAAAAGGTTGCCGGATGCGGCCTATGGGGACTCATGTACGACCATATCACGTTCCTTAGGCGTGCATTTGTCAAAGGAAGTAAAGGAAAAGATTTTGGGCGGGTGATTACGTTGAGATTTGGTCATTGCTTCCGGGTTACAATGAAGCGGTAGCTAAATCCGGAAAAAAAAAAAAAAAAAAAAAGGGGGAGGCTAAAAAGGAGGATGTGGAAAAGCGTCTTTTTCCTCGCACGTTCAGTAATTGGTCGCAGGCATTTGGGATTTTGGCGAGCGTTGCGGGGGAAAAGGATCCGCATTTATGCTCGGCGCTTTTTAAGTATCAGGATACGATTAGAAAAGCGTTTCAGAAACACTGGGGTCGTCCTTTCGTGGGTCAAATAGCCTCAAAGGGGTCTGGCGGGAGCATTTTCAGGTACGCACATCAGGGAGAGGGCGTGCAGGTGGGAAGCAGTCGGGGGTATGTTGGCGTTACAACGAGTCAAGATGCAGATTTGAGAATTGTAGATTCCAGCACACTTGCGCTGGGTGTGGGGGTCAGCATCCCAAATCAAAGTGCTTTAAGAAAGATAGTAAGGGTTTCAAGGGAGCAGGACAGCAGGCTGTTCAGGAAGGCGGGAACGCCAGTTTCAGCAGGGGCAATGGCGCCTTGGCTGGAAAAATACCCCAATAGACGGGCAGCTAGCTTATTACGAGAGGGGTTTAAGGAAGGATTCAGGATCCCCTTTGAGTATCAGGAGGGATCGGGGGGCGAGAGGAATTTGAAGTCGGTCAGGTTGAATGGGGATGTGGCAAAAGAAAAAATTGATAAAGAGATTGAGTTGGGCAGAATGGCGGGTCCTTTCCTTTCCCCGCCCCCCAAAAAATCTTAGGGTGTCAACGTTGGGGGTGGTTCCGAAAAAGGAGGTGGAGGCTTTCAGGTTAATTCAACATCTGTCTTACCCGAAAGGGTCGTCAGTTAATGACGGGATAGATAGGGACTTATGCTCCGTAAGCTACGCCACTTTTGATCAGGCGGCGGCTTTGGTGGGAAGGATGGGGCAGGGGGCATTGATGGCGAAGGCTGACGTTAAGTCAGCTTTCAGACTCTTGCCGGTACATCCAGATTGTTTTCATTTATTGGGCTGTATGTTGGAAGGGCGTTATTGTGTTGACCTTTGTTTACCTATGGGTTGTGCATTGTCTTGTTTTTATTTTGAAACATTCAGCACATTTTTGGAGTGGGTGGTCCACAATAGGGTGTAGGCAGCAGGGATCATACATTATTTGGATGATTTCCTTTTCGTTGGTCCGCAGGGGTCTGATTTGTGCGCAAGGTGGCTTTTTCATTTTCAGCCATGGCGCGCGAATTTGGGGTTCCTTTGGCGAATGAAAAAACAGTGGCACCCACGACCACTCTCAGTTTTCTGGGCATAGTAATTGATTCAGTGAACAGGGAATATAGGGTACCTCCTGAGAAGTTAGTTGTTTTGGAGAGTATGATAAAGGATTTCATGCTTCTTAGGAAGGCCTCATTAAGACAGTTTCAGGTTTTGCTGGGCCATTTGGTGTTTGCAGCTCGCATTATGCCTGTGGGAAGGGTGTTTTCCAGGCGCTTGTCAGCAGCTACAGCGGGGGTAAGGCGTCCCAACCACTTCATTCGGGTCACAACAGATATTCGGAAGGATTTGGCGGTGTGGCTAAAATTCTTACAGAGTTACAATGGGAGGACGTTGTGGAGGGGGCGTCCAGCGCGGAACGATGAGCTGCAGCTATTTACGGATGCGGCTGGGTCAGTAGGGTTTGGTGCATATTTTAATGGAGCTTGGTGTGCGGAGGAATGGCCAGAGGATTGGCGAGGGACTCAGCTTATCAGGAATGTGACATTTTTGGAACTTTTCCCTTTACTAGTGGCTGTACATCTTTGGGGGGACAAGTTTGCTAACAGGGAGGTGACGTTTTGGTCCGACAACTTGGGTGTGGTGGAGGCTGTGAATAATTTTGGTTCACGGTCCCCACCAGTGTTGGTTCTGTTGAGGCATTTTGTGTTACGGTGTTTACAGCTTAATATAGGTTTCAAGGCTAGGCACGTTCCTGGGGTGGAGAACAACATTGCTGATGCATTATCACGTTTGCAGATGGAGCTGTTTCGGAGGTTGGCACCGGGGGCGGAGACCCAGGGCGAACAGTGCCCAGCAGTCTTGTGGGATTTGGTAACGGAGGTGTGATTGATTTAATCAAGGCTTCACTCGCCCCGGGTACGTGGGGTGCTTAGGTGGCTGCTTGGCGAGAATTTCGGGAGGCGGAAAGGTTGGCGGGAGGAAAGATCTCGGAGGTAGACATTTTGCTGGGTCACATGATGAGTTTGAGGGACAAGGGTTTAGCTGGTGGATCCATAGGGAGAAAGATGGCGGGTATATCGTTCTTCCTTAGGCTGAATGGTAGGGTTGATGTGTCCAAGTGTTTTGTGGTAAGGAAGGTGCTAGCAGGCATGGTTAAAGGGATAACTAGCAGGGACGGCAGAAGACCAGTGACGCCGGTAATTTTGGAAGGTTTGTTGCGGGCCACAGACGTGGTATGCTCTTCCAGTTTTGAGGCAGTACTTTTTAAGGTCACATTCATCATAGCATTTTTTGCAGCTCTGCGTGCAGGTGAATTGGTTTGTGTATCCAAGAAAGGAGGTGGTGGCTTGCAGCGGGCTGACGTAAGTTTAGGAGAAGGTTTGGTGAGGTTGCTGGTACGGAGGTCTAAAACGGATCAGAAAGGAAAGGGAGCGGGGATCTTGTTGAAGGGCTTGCCTGGAAGTGTGTTGTGCCCAGTAAAAGCGTTGGAAGATTAGTTGGCCATTAGGCCAGAACAAGGGGGTCCACTGTTAGTGCACAAGAACGGGGGGGCATTGTCAAAGTTTCAATATTTGCGGGTCTTTCGGATGTGTCTCAAGCAGCAAGGGTTAGAAGGGGGGCAGTATGGAACGCATTCTTTTCGCATTGGGGCAGCGACGGAAGCAGCACGCCTTGGGCTCGCGGTTGCAAAGATACGGAGGATTGGGCGCTGGAAGTCAGACAGTTACCGGACATACATCAGGCCGGATTTGGTAGGGGAGAATGTTGCGATAGAGTAATCACTCTGCTGTTGTTTTTCTTTTTTCCCACCATGTTTTTGCCTCCTCAGATTTCGTGGTAATTTGGATCGTGGGAGATTCAATGGTACACTGGGCGGGGAAGAGGGCGGATTCGCGCCCCTATGGAAAGAATTTAAGTTTGAGTATGGAGCAGGTGGAGGTAACGTGGTGGGGGATGAGAAGGATGCGGTGGGAACGTCTTTTTCCGCTGCTAATTTCTAGGGCCAGGGGTAGGAGGGCACCGGACATCATCATTATTCATGTTGGGGGTAATGATGTGGCAAAATTGCGGTCGATTGATTTATTCCAGCAGATTAAGCAAGATTTGGCGCGCATGTTAGCGTTTTGGCCAAGGGTGCAATTATTTTGGTTCGAGATAATATGCAGGTTGGTTTGGAAAGGTGCGCGTATCCCGGGGAGAGTTAACAAGACGAGGAAGAGGTTAAACAGGAAGGTGGGGAATTTCTTGGTTCAATGTGGGGGTTGGGTTATTCGTCACCCGCAGTTTAGTTTTAAATTGAGGGGATGGTTTAGGGAAGATGGGGTACAGTTGTCGGATGTGGGTGTGGATATGTTTAATAATGATTTACAGGAAGGTTTGGAAGAGGTCATAAGGGGTATGGCGGTACGGGTCTGATTTAAGGGGGTTAAACAGGCCCGTTGGTGGCGGCAGTTGGGGGGGGGGTAGGTGCTTGTTCCCCAGAAGTGGCTCGGGGCTGGTTATCGGGGGGTTTGAAGCGAGGGGGCAGGTCACCGGGACGTACTTCCAGGTGCCCCCTTTGCGTTGCCCAGCCCTGAGCATTCTGGCGCGGACAGGTGGTACGCTATCCCCATTTGTGTTTAATAAATAAGCCGCGGCCTTTTACCTCCATATATGTGTCCTCTTGTTATTTGTATGTCTTTATGTAGAGGGTTTTTATGAGAGGGGGGGGGAAGCTCGCACCTCCTTGGTCACATAGCGCATATCCACTGGTAAAAGCAAAGCGAGTTACATCTGTTACATAGCGCACATCCACTGGTAAAAGCAAAGCGAGATACATCTGTTACATAGCGCATATCCACTGGTAAAAGCAAAGTGAGTTACATCTGTTACATAGCGCATATCCACTAGTAAAAGCAAAGCGAGATACATCTGTTACATAGCGCATATCCACTAGTAAAAGCAAAGCGAGTAGCATCTGTTACATAGCGCATATCCACTGGTATAAGCAAAGCGAGTTACATCTGTTACATAGCGCATATCCACTGGTAAAAGCAAAGCGAGATACATCTGTTACATAGCGCATATCCACTGGTAAAAGCAAAGCGTGTTACATCTGTTACATAGCGCACATCCACTGGTAAAAGCAAAGCGAGATACATCTGTTACATAGCGCATATCCACTGGTAAAAGCAAAGCGAGTTACATCTGTTACATAGCGCATATCCACTGGTAAAAGCAAAGCGAGATACATCTGTTACATAGCGCATATCCACTGGTAAAAGCAAAGCGAGTTACATCTGTTACATAGCGCATATCCACTGGTAAAAGCAAAGCGAGTTACATCTGTTACATAGCGCATATCCACTGGTAAAAGCAAAGCGAGTTACATCTGTTACATAGCGCATATCCACTGGTAAAAGCAAAGCGAGTTACATCTGTTACATAGCGCATATCCACTGGTAAAAGCAAAGCGAGTTACATCTGTTACATAGCGCATATCCACTGGTAAAAGCAAAGCGAGTTACATCTGTTACATAGCGCATATCCACTGGTAAAAGCAAAGCGAGTTACATCTGTTACATAGCGCATATCCACTGGTAAAAGCAAAGCGAGTTACATCTGTTACATAGCGCACATCCACTCGTAAAAGCAAAGCGAGTTACATCTGTTACATAGCGCATATCCACTGGTAAAAGCAAAGCGAGTTACATCTGTTACATAGCGCATATCCACTGGTAAAAGCAAAGCGAGTTACATCTGTTACATAGCGCATATCCACTGGTAAAAGCAAAGCGAGTTACATCTGTTACATAGCGCATATCCACTGGTAAAAGCAAAGCGAGTTACATCTGTTACATAGCGCATATCCACTGGTAAAAGCAAAGCGAGTTACATCTGTTACATAGCGCATATCCACTGGTAAAAGCAAAGCGAGTTACATCTGTTACATAGCGCATATCCACTGGTAAAAGCAAAGCGAGTTACATCTGTTACATAGCGCATATCCACTGGTAAAAGCAAAGCGAGTTACATCTGTTACATAGCGCATATCCACTGGTAAAAGCAAAACGAGTAGCATCTGTTACATAGCGCATATCCACTGGTAAAAGCAAAGCGAGTAGCATCTGTTAAATAGCGCATATCCACTGGTAAAAGCAAAACGAGTAGCATCTGTTACATAGCGCATATCCACTGGTAAAAGCAAAACGAGTAGCATCTGTTAAATAGCGCATATCCACTGGTAAAAGCAAAGCGAGTAGCATCTGTTACATAGCGCATATCCACTGGTAAAAGCAAAACGAGTAGCATCTGTTACATAGCGCATATCCACTGGTAAAAGCAAAGCGAGTTACATCTGTTACATAGCGCATATCCACTGGTAAAAGCAAAGCGAGTTACATCTGTTACATAGCGCATATCCACTGGTAAAAGCAAAGCGAGTTACATCTGTTACATAGCGCATATCCACTGGTAAAAGCAAAGCGAGTTACATCTGTTACATAGCGCATATCCACTGGTAAAAGCAAAACGAGTAGCATCTGTTACATAGCGCATATCCACTGGTAAAAGCAAAGCAAGTTACATCTGTTACATAGCGCATATCCACTGGTAAAAGCAAAGCGAGTTACATCTGTTACATAGCGCATATCCACTGGTAAAAGCAAAGTGAGTTACATCTGTTACATAGCGCATATCCACTGGTAAAAGCAAAGCGAGTTACATCTGTTACATAGCGCATATCCACTGGTAAAAGCAAAGTGAGTTACATCTGTTACATAGCGCATATCTACTGGTAAAAGCAAAGCGAGTTACATCTGTTACATAGCGCATATCCACTGGTAAAAGCAAAGCGAGTTACATCTGTTACATAGCGCATATCCACTGATAAAGCAAAGCGAGTTACATCTGTTACATAGCGCATATCACCTGGTAAAAGCAAAGCGAGTTACATCTGTTACATAGCGCATATCCACTGGTAAAAGCAAAGCGTGTTACATCTGTTACATAGCGCATATCCACTGGTAAAAGCAAAGCGAGTTACATCTGTTACATAGCGCATATCCACTGGTAAAAGCAAAGCGAGTTACATCTGTTACATAGCGCATATCCACTGGTAAAAGCAAAGTGAGTTACATCTGTTACATAGCGCATATCTACTGGTAAAAGCAAAGCGAGTTACATCTGTTACATAGCGCATATCCACTGGTAAAAGCAAAGCGAGTTACATCTGTTACATAGCGCATATCCACTGATAAAGCAAAGCGAGTTACATCTGTTACATAGCGCATATCACCTGGTAAAAGCAAAGCGAGTTACATCTGTTACATAGCGCATATCCACTGGTAAAAGCAAAGCGTGTTACATCTGTTACATAGCGCATATCCACTGGTAAAAGCAAAGCGAGTTACATCTGTTACATAGCGCATATCCACTGGTAAAAGCAAAGCGTGTTACATCTGTTACATAGCGCATATCCACTGGTAAAAGCAAAGCGTGTTACATCTGTTACATAGCGCATATCCACTGGTAAAAGCAAAGCGAGTTACATCTGTTACATAGCGCATATCCACTGGTAAAAGCAAAGCGAGTTACATCTGTTACATAGCGCATATCAACTGGTAAAAGCAAAGCGAGTTACATCTGTTACATAGCGCACATCCACTGGTAAAAGCAAAGCGAGATACATCTGTTACATAGCGCATATCCACTGGTAAAAGCAAAGCGAGTTACATCTGTTACATAGCGCATATCCACTGGTAAAAGCAAAGCGAGTTACATCTGTTACATAGCGCATATCCACTGGTAAAAGCAAAGCGAGTTACATCTGTTACATAGCGCACATCCACTGGTAAAAGCAAAGCGAGTTACATCTGTTACATAGCGCATATCCACTGGTAAAAGCAAAGCGAGTTACATCTGTTACATAGCGCATATCCACTGGTAAAAGCAAAGCGAGTTACATCTGTTACATAGCGCATATCACCTGGTAAAAGCAAAGCAAGTTACATCTGTTACATAGCGCATATCCACTGGTAAAAGTAAAGCGTGTTACATCTGTTACATAGCGCATATCAACTGGTAAAAGTAAAGTGAGTTACATCTGTTACATAGCGCATATCCACTGGTAAAGCGAGTTACATCTGTTACATAGCGCATATCCACTGGTAAAAGCAAAGCGAGTTACATCTGTTACATAGCGCATATCCACTGGTAAAAGCAAAGCGAGTTACATCTGTTACATAGCGCATATCCACTGGTAAAAGCAAAGCGAGTTACATCTGTTACATAGCGCATATCACCTGGTAAAAGCAAAGTGAGTTACATCTGTTACATAGCGCATATCCACTGGTAAAAGCAAAGCGAGTTACATCTGTTACATAGCGCATATCCACTGGTAAAAGCAAAGCGAGTTACATCTGTTACATAGCGCATATCACCTGGTAAAAGCAAAGCGAGTAGCATCTGTTACATAGCGCATATCCAATGGTAAAAGCAAAGCGAGTTACATCTGTTACATAGCGCATATCCACTGGTAAAAGCAAAGCGAGTAGCATCTGTTACATAGCGCAATATCCAATGGTAAAAGCAAAGCGAGTTACATCTGTTACATAGCGCATATCCACTGGTAAAAGCAAAGCAAGTTACATCTGTTACATAGCGCATATCAACTGGTAAAAGCAAAGCGTGTTACATCTGTTACATAGCGCATATCCACTGGTAAAAGCAAAGCGAGATACATCTGTTACATAGCGCATATCCACTGGTAAGAGCAAAGCGAGTAGCATCTGTTACATAGCGCATATCAACTGGTAAAAGCAAAGCAAGTTACATCTGTTACATAGCGCATATCCACTGGTAAAAGCAAAGTGAGTTACATCTGTTACATAGTGCATATCCACTGGTAAAAGCAAAGCGAGTTACATCTGTTACATAGCGCATATCCAATGGTAAAAGCAAAGCGAGTTACATCTGTTACATAGCGCATATCCAATGGTAAAAGCAAAGCGAGTTACATCTGTTACATAGCGCATATCCACTGGTAAAAGCAAAGCGAGTAGCATCTGTTACATAGCGCAATATCCAATGGTAAAAGCAAAGCGAGTTACATCTGTTACATAGCGCATATCCACTGGTAAAAGCAAAGCAAGTTACATCTGTTACATAGCGCATATCAACTGGTAAAAGCAAAGCGTGTTACATCTGTTACATAGCGCATATCCACTGGTAAAAGCAAAGCGAGATACATCTGTTACATAGCGCATATCCACTGGTAAGAGCAAAGCGAGTAGCATCTGTTACATAGCGCATATCAACTGGTAAAAGCAAAGCAAGTTACATCTGTTACATAGCGCATATCCACTGGTAAAAGCAAAGTGAGTTACATCTGTTACATAGTGCATATCCACTGGTAAAAGCAAAGCGAGTTACATCTGTTACATAGCGCATATCCAATGGTAAAAGCAAAGCGAGTTACATCTGTTACATAGCGCATATCCACTGGTAAAAGCAAAGCGTGTTACATCTGTTACATAGCACATATCCACTGGTAAAAGCAAAGCGAGTTACATCTGTTACATAGCACATACAGTATCCACTGGTAAAAGCAAAGCGAGATACATCTGTTACATAGCGCATATCCACTGGTAAAAGCAATGCGAGTTACATCTGTTACATAGCACACATCCACTGGTAAAAGCAAAGCGAGTTACATCTGTTACATAGCGCACATCCACTGGTAAAAGCAAAGCGTGTTACATCTGTTACATAGCGCATATCCACTGGTAAAAGCAAAGCTAGTTACATCTGTTACATAGCGCATATCCACTGGTAAAAGCAAAGCGAGTTACATCTGTTACATAGCGCATATCCACTGGTAAAAGCAAAGCGAGTTACATCTGTTACATAGCGCATATCCACTGGTAAAAGCAAAGCGAGTTACATCTGTTACATAGCGCATATCCACTGGTAAAAGCAAAGCGAGTTACATCTGTTACATAGCGCATATCAACTGGTAAAAGCAAAGCGAGTTACATCTGTTACATAGCGCACATCCACTGGTAAAAGCAAAGCGAGATACATCTGTTACATAGCGCATATCCACTGGTAAAAGCAAAGCGAGTTACATCTGTTACATAGCGCATATCCACTGGTAAAAGCAAAGCGAGTTACATCTGTTACATAGCGCATATCCACTGGTAAAAGCAAAGCGAGTTACATCTGTTACATAGCGCACATCCACTGGTAAAAGCAAAGCGAGTTACATCTGTTACATAGCGCATATCCACTGGTAAAAGCAAAGCGAGTTACATCTGTTACATAGCGCATATCCACTGGTAAAAGCAAAGCGAGTTACATCTGTTACATAGCGCATATCACCTGGTAAAAGCAAAGCAAGTTACATCTGTTACATAGCGCATATCCACTGGTAAAAGTAAAGCGTGTTACATCTGTTACATAGCGCATATCAACTGGTAAAAGTAAAGTGAGTTACATCTGTTACATAGCGCATATCCACTGGTAAAGCGAGTTACATCTGTTACATAGCGCATATCCACTGGTAAAAGCAAAGCGAGTTACATCTGTTACATAGCGCATATCCACTGGTAAAAGCAAAGCGAGTTACATCTGTTACATAGCGCATATCCACTGGTAAAAGCAAAGCGAGTTACATCTGTTACATAGCGCATATCACCTGGTAAAAGCAAAGTGAGTTACATCTGTTACATAGCGCATATCCACTGGTAAAAGCAAAGCGAGTTACATCTGTTACATAGTGCATATCCACTGGTAAAAGCAAAGCGAGTTACATCTGTTACATAGCGCATATCACCTGGTAAAAGCAAAGCGAGTAGCATCTGTTACATAGCGCATATCCAATGGTAAAAGCAAAGCGAGTTACATCTGTTACATAGCGCATATCCACTGGTAAAAGCAAAGCGAGTAGCATCTGTTACATAGCGCAATATCCAATGGTAAAAGCAAAGCGAGTTACATCTGTTACATAGCGCATATCCACTGGTAAAAGCAAAGCAAGTTACATCTGTTACATAGCGCATATCAACTGGTAAAAGCAAAGCGTGTTACATCTGTTACATAGCGCATATCCACTGGTAAAAGCAAAGCGAGATACATCTGTTACATAGCGCATATCCACTGGTAAGAGCAAAGCGAGTAGCATCTGTTACATAGCGCATATCAACTGGTAAAAGCAAAGCAAGTTACATCTGTTACATAGCGCATATCCACTGGTAAAAGCAAAGTGAGTTACATCTGTTACATAGTGCATATCCACTGGTAAAAGCAAAGCGAGTTACATCTGTTACATAGCGCATATCCAATGGTAAAAGCAAAGCGAGTTACATCTGTTACATAGCGCATATCCACTGGTAAAAGCAAAGCGTGTTACATCTGTTACATAGTGCATATCCACTGGTAAAAGCAAAGTGAGTTACATCTGTTACATAGTGCATATCCACTGGTAAAAGCAAAGCGAGTTACATCTGTTACATAGCGCATATCCAATGGTAAAAGCAAAGCGAGTTACATCTGTTACATAGCGCATATCCACTGGTAAAAGCAAAGCAAGTTACATCTGTTACATAGCGCATATCCACTGGTAAAAGCAAAGCGAGTTACATCTGTTACATAGCGCATATCCACTGGTAAAAGCAAAGCGAGTTACATCTGTTACATAGCGCATATCACCTGGTAAAAGCAAAGCGAGTAGCATCTGTTACATAGCGCATATCCAATGGTAAAAGCAAAGCGAGTTACATCTGTTACATAGCGCATATCCACTGGTAAAAGCAAAGCGAGTAGCATCTGTTACATAGCGCATATCCAATGGTAAAAGCAAAGCGAGTTACATCTGTTACATAGCGCATATCCACTGGTAAAAGCAAAGCAAGTTACATCTGTTACATAGCGCATATCAACTGGTAAAAGCAAAGCGTGTTACATCTGTTACATAGCGCATATCCACTGGTAAAAGCAAAGCGAGATACATCTGTTACATAGCGCATATCCACTGGTAAGAGCAAAGCGAGTAGGATCTGTTACATAGCGCATATCAACTGGTAAAAGCAAAGCAAGTTACATCTGTTACATAGCGCATATCCACTGGTAAAAGCAAAGTGAGTTACATCTGTTACATAGTGCATATCCACTGGTAAAAGCAAAGCGAGTTACATCTGTTACATAGCGCATATCCAATGGTAAAAGCAAAGCGAGTTACATCTGTTACATAGCGCATATCCACTGGTAAAAGCAAAGCAAGTTACATCTGTTACATAGCGCATATCAACTGGTAAAAGCAAAGCGTGTTACATCTGTTACATAGCACATATCCACTGGTAAAAGCAAAGCGTGTTACATCTGTTACATAGCGCATATCCACTGGTAAAAGTAAAGCGAGTTACATCTGTTACATAGCGCATATCCACTGGTAAAAGCAAAGCGAGTTACATCTGTTACATAGCGCATATCCACTGGTAAAAGCAAAGCGAGTTACATCTGTTACATAGCGCATATCCACTGGTAAAAGCAAAGCGTGTTACATCTGTTACATAGCGCATATCCACTGGTAAAAGTAAAGCGAGTTACATCTGTTACATAGCGCATATCCACTGGTAAAAGCAAAGCGAGTTACATCTGTTACATAGCGCATATCCACTGGTAAAAGCAAAGCGAGTTACATCTGTTACATAGTGCATATTCACTGATAAAGCAAAGCGAGTTACATCAGTTACATAGCGCATATCCACTGGTAAAAGCAAAGGGAGTAGCATCTGTTGCATAGCGCATATCCACTGGTAAAAGCAAAGCGAGTAGCATCTGTTACATAGCGCATATCCACTGGTAAAAGCGAAGCGAGTTACATCTGTTACATAGCGCATATCACCTGGTAAAAGCAAAGCGAGTTACATCTGTTACATAGCGCATATCCACTGGTAAAAGCAAAGCCAGTTACATCAGTTACATAGCGCATATCCACTGGTAAAAGCAAAGCGAGTTACATCTGTTACATAGCGCACATCCACTGTTAAGAGCAAAGCGAGTTACATCTGTTACATAGCGCATATTTCCTGGTAAAAGCAAAGCGAGTTACATCTGTTACATAGCACATATCCACTGGTAAAAGCAAAGCCAGTTACATCAGTTACATAGCGCATATCCACTGGTAAAAGCAAAGCGAGTTACATCTGTTACATAGCGCATATCCACTGGTAAAAGCAAAGCGTGTTACATCTGTTACATAGCGCATATCCACTGGTTAAAGCAAAGCGAGTAGCATCTGTTACATAGCGCATATCCACTGGTAAAAGCAAAGTGAGATACATCTGTTACATAGCGTATATCCACTGGTAAAAGCAAAGCAAGTTACATCTGTTACATAGCGCATATCCACTGGTAAAAGCAAAGCGAGATACATCTGTTACATAGCGTATATCCACTGGTAAAAGCAAAGCGAGATACATCTGTTACATAGCGTATATCCACTGGTAAAAGCAAAGCGAGATACATCTGTTACATAGCGTATATCCACTGGTAAAAGCAAAGCGAGATACATCTGTTACATAGCGTATATCCACTGGTAAAAGCAAAGCGAGTTACATCTGTTACATAGCGCATATCCACTGGTAAAAGCAAAGCGAGATACATCTGTTACATAGCGTATATCCACTGGTAAAAGCAAAGCAAGTTACATCTGTTACATAGCGCATATCAACTGGTAAAAGCAAAGCGTGTTACATCTGTTACATAGCGCATATCCACTGGTAAAAGCAAAGCGAGTTACATCTGTTACATAGTGCATACAGTATATTAACTGGTAAAAGCAAAGCGAGTTACATCTGTTACATAGCGCATATCACCTGGTAAAAGCAAAGCGAGTTACATCTGTTACATAGCGCATATCAACTGGTACAAGCAAAGCGTGTTACATAGCGCATATCCACTAGTAAAAGCAAAGCGAGTTACATCTGTTACATAGCGCATATCACCTGGTAAAAACAAAGCGTGTTACATCTGTTACATAGCGCATATCACCTGGTAAAAGCAAAGCGAGTAGCATCTGTTACATAGCGCATATCCACTGGTAAAAGCAAAGCGAGATACATCTGTTACATAGCGCATATCCACTGGTAAAAGCAAAGCGAGTTACATCTGTTACATAGCGCATATCCACTGGTAAAAGCAAAGCGAGTTACATCTGTTACATAGCGCATATCCACTGGTAAAAGCAAAGCGAGTAGCATCTGTTACATAGCGCATATCCACTGGTAAAAGCAAAGCGAGTTACATCTGTTACATAGTGCATATCCACTGGTAAAAGCAAAGCGAGTAGCATCTGTTACATAGCGCATATCCACTGGTAAAAGCAAAGCGAGTTACATCTGTTACATAGCGCATATCCACTGGTAAAAGCAAAGCGAGATACATCTGTAACATAGCGCATATCCACTGGTAAAAGCAAAGCGAGTAGCATCTGTTACATAGCGCATATCCACTGGTAAAAGCAAAGCGAGATACATCTGTTACATAGCGCATATCCACTGGTAAAAGCAAAGCGAGTTACATCTGTTACATAGCGCATATCCACTGGTAAAAGCAAAGCGAGATACATCTGTTACATAGCGCATATCCACTGGTAAAAGCAAAGCGAGTAGCATCTGTTACATAGCGCATATCCACTGGTAAAAGCAAAGCGAGTTACATCTGTTACATAGCACATATCAACTGGTAAAAGCAAAGCGTGTTACATCTGTTACATAGCGCATATCCACTGGTAAAAGCAAAGCGAGATACATCTGTTACATAGCACATATCAACTGGTAAAAGCAAAGCGAGATACATCTGTTACATAGCGCATATCCACTGGTAAAAGCAAAGTGAGTTACATCTGTTGCATAGTGCATATCCACTGGTAAAAGCAAAGCGAGTTACATCTGTTACATAGCGCATATCCACTGGTAAAAGCAAAGCGAGATACATCTGTTACATAGCACATATCAACTGGTAAAAGCAAAGCGAGTAGCATCTGTTACATAGCGCATATCCACTGGTAAAAGCAAAGCGAGATACATCTGTTACATAGCGCATATCCACTGGTAAAAGCAAAGCGAGTTACATCTGTTACATAGCGCATATCCACTGGTAAAAGCAAAGCGAGATACATCTGTTACATAGCGCATATCACCTGGTAAAAGCAAAACGAGTAGCATCTGTTACATAGCGCATATCCACTGGTAAAAGCAAAGCGAGTTACATCTGTTACATAGCGCATATCCACTGGTAAAAGCAAAGCGAGTAGCATCTGTTACATAGCGCATATCCACTGGTAAAAGCAAAGCGAGTTACATCTGTTACATAGCACATATCAACTGGTAAAAGCAAAGCGTGTTACATCTGTTACATAGCGCATATCCACTGGTAAAAGCAAAGCGAGATACATCTGTTACATAGCACATATCAACTGGTAAAAGCAAAGCGAGATACATCTGTTACATAGCGCATATCCACTGGTAAGAGCAAAGCGAGTTACATCTGTTACATAGCGCATATCCACTGGTAAAAGCAAAGCGAGTTACATCTGTTACATAGCGCATATCCACTGGTAAAAGCAAAGCGAGTTACATCTGTTACATAGTGCATATCCACTGGTAAAAGCAAAGCGAGTTACATCTGTTACATAGCGCATATCCACTGGTAAAAGCAAAGCGAGATACATCTGTTACATAGCACATATCAACTGGTAAAAGCAAAGCGAGATACATCTGTTACATAGCGCATATCCACTGGTAAAAGCAAAGCGAGATACATCTGTTACATAGCGCATATCCACTGGTAAAAGCAAAGCGAGTAACATCTGTTACATAGCGCATATCCACTGGTAAAAGCAAAGCGAGATACATCTGTTACATAGCGCATATCCACTGGTAAAAGCAAAGCGAGTTACATCTGTTACATAGCGCATATCCACTGGTAAAAGCAAAGCGAGTTACATCTGTTACATAGCGCATATCCACTGGTAAAAGCAAAGCGTGTTACATCTGTTACATAGCGCATATCCACTGGTAAAAGCAAAGCGAGTTACATCTGTTACATAGCGCATATCCACTGGTAAAAGCAAAGCGAGATACATCTGTTACATAGCGCATATCCACTGGTAAAAGCAAAGCGAGATACATCTGTTACATAGCGCATATCCACTGGTAAAAGCAAAGCGAGTTACATCTGTTACATAGCGCATATCCACTGGTAAAAGCAAAGCGTGTTACATCTGTTACATAGCGCATATCCACTGGTAAAAGCAAAGCGAGTTACATCTGTTACATAGCGCATATCCACTGGTAAAAGCAAAGCGAGTTACATCTGTTACATAGCGCATATCCACTGGTAAAAGCAAAGCGAGTTACATCTGTTACATAGCGCATATCCACTGGTAAAAGCAAAGCGAGTTACATCTGTTACATAGTGCATATCCACTGGTAAAAGCAAAGCGAGATACATCTGTTACATAGCGCATATCCACTGGTAAAAGCAAAGCGTGTTACATCTGTTACATAGCGCATATCCACTGGTAAAAGCAAAGCGAGTTACATCTGTTACATAGCGCATATCCACTGGTAAAAGCAAAGCGTGTTACATCTGTTACATAGCGCATATCCACTGGTAAAAGCAAAGCGAGTTACAGTAGATATGAGCAGGTCTGGCAAAAACTTTCTTTATTGTTGTGCAGGCATAAAATGAGGGACGCAGCCCTTCAACGCGTTTCGTGCAGTGCTCTGCACGAAACGCGTTGAAGGGCTGCGTCCCTCATTTTATGCCTGCACAAC